>NC_138864.1:95435404-95622904 GCF_965194805.1 Balaenoptera borealis | reverse complement strand
AGGAGTTATAGCAAAAGGAGTTTTCACCAAAAAGGACCATGCAGATTTCTTGGCAAAAAGCCAGAGTTGCTATTGTAAATTTCCTAGTCAGTTTCAGTGTCAACCTAAGCTCATATTTGAACCTGGAATCAGGGCAAAAGCATTATCGCTCTGTCACTTTGTTGCCAGAAGTGGAATTTTTTTTGTTAATATTTTACTGTTACATCTGACAGGATTTCACATTTTCTGTAGCCCGCCTTTAGTACATTGAACTGCCAGACAGAGAAATTAATACCCTGAGTGACTGTATTTTAATTAAGCAATTTCATGCAAATTACAAATTTTAGATTGCCAAATAATATATTGCACAAAAATTGTAGGCTGGCTGATCTGATATGCATGGAGTATTACTCTTCCAGGCACTGTGCATACATGGGAAAATGAACAAAAATGCTAATTTCCAATCTACTATGCAAACGGTGAAAGATGCCTATTTAGATACATATGCTTTTCTTATGAAGGGTAAACAGTTCTTTAATTTAATATAGCTGACACTTGAAGATGTGTTTTTCTCTTTTACAAAGATAATTTTTACATTGAACAAGTAAATGAGAATTCAAGTAGAAAGCATCTTGTTAATGGCGACTAATAAAAACTAATATTGCATGCAGTATAATGATATTAAACCTTGTAACTGGTACATAAAGCAAGATCATTCCTATTGTGACTCTGTCAATGAACATCCAGTATACTTGCATATTAAATATATACTTTTCAACAAAAGAAAATGTTAACCCTTTCAGCAAAAGACTAAGCTTTCCTGTGGGATTTTACCTTAAAATAAAGAAATGGCACATTTGAAAAAAAAAAAAAAACTATTTAAATTCAACACATAAAAATATTATAGCTACTTTTTAGCTTTTCTAACAGACTTATAAAGCAAGAACCATCAGGTAATTCCTTGTTAAAGGTGTAAGAACATATAGAATATACATTTTTTCAACATTCAGAGCTTAAAGAGCTAGTCTATGTAAATGGACTTTAATAAAAGAATGATTTGTTTCTGTTTTCTCAGTATTTTCATGTTGGAACATAGGGGAAGGGAAGAGATTATACTTCTCTTCTGCACATAGCTCCTCGTAGTGTTCTCCAGATGTACCTCATCTCTTGTAAAGATATATTCTTATTCATAAAAACGCACTTTGATACTCTATGAATAAAAAGCAATATAGCGTTTAAATGCTGCTAGGGTGCCATAACTTTTCCAAAGCAAACATTAAAACTAGAATTGGGGAAAAAATTCAGCAGACAATTCCAGGAAATCAGTAACAAACCTTGCAAGATGATTTTTCAGTTTTTGAGAGTACGTACATATGCAAGTTGAGGTTCATTCAGAAAAGAAGTTGATTTTAGTGTCTATGCAAAAGAGCTTTCTAAGTAATTGCTGCTCTAATGGGTTTATCATCTCTTTCAGTCCGGTGTTTATTCTCCCTCAGACATATCTCCAAGAACTTGGGATACAATTTAAAAAATATTGTAATTTGTAACTTTAATAACTATTTTTTTCAGAGTAAATATCACCATCTCTAGTTTTACCCACACAGAGCCTCAGAATCTTGTTTCGTAATCAAGGAAGGTCTAAATTGGCCAGATCTCTCTTACTGTGTCTGTGGTGTTTTTGTAACTTGGGCCTTTATAAACACTGTGTAAGTGTGATAGGAATGATTGAACCCAAACCATGAAACAAGCACAATATGGATTTGATTTTACAGTTAGCTTAACATTTGTTGAGCTGTGTTCCTGAAATAATTTTTAATGCTCTTCTCACTAAAGAATTGATGTCAACTTTCAGCTTTGTCTTGTATGTGTATGTATGGTCTCTATTGTAGTGCAAGCCAGATTTGGGTTTTGCTGATCACTTTCTGTTCTGTTATCTTTGGCCACAATGATCAGCTACTTTCTTCTAAAAGGGCACTAACACTATTTACATAAAGATTTTAGTCAAGATTGAAGTAGCTGATCGAAGCTTCATTTAAAATTAGGCATTTATTAGTGGCCTCTGGGTTGGGTTTCAGGAAGGCTGGACCAAATCCAGAATCCTTGAAGGCACACCAGAAGTCAGGAGCTGGAGAGACAAGATGAAAACACCAAGTTTTAAGGGTTAGGACTGGGTTCATAAATAGGAGATAGAGCCTTATTTTTTGATAAGGTGGGAAGTGAATTGGCCCAGGTCATGTGCCCATCTCTAAACCATTTATTGTGAGGAGATGGAAGCAGGGCTCTGAGTGTGCACATCTGAGCCATGTACACACCTAGAAGCCAGGGAGTGTGGTCAGACCCCGCTAAACCACTGGAACTGAGGCAAAGCAGGGCAGTTCCCTAAGAAAAAGCTTTGGATTCTGTTCCCAGTAAAATGGGTGGTGAGTAAGCAAAACAGTGTGTGTCCATGACAGCCATATTCTAGCTTTTTGAACTTGAGCATCTTATATAATTGTTCTGAGCCTCAGATTTTTTTATCTATACAATTGGGACAATAAGACCATCCTAGAAGGGTTGAGAATGGGAGATTATTTATGTAAATTGATTCTCAAGCATTGAACATATAAGGTAAGAAAATAAACTTAATAAGTTATTGCTTAAGAGCAATACTTAAATAAAATATATTGTATGCATATATTATGTGAATGTATTTATATTCATGATTTTTTTTTTAAGAGTTGGGTTTGGAAAAAAATGATATGGGACATTAGTCCAAAATGTGAATAGTAACTGTCTCAATCTTTCTCCAGATTTTCTTTATTTTCCAGGTTTTCTTTAATAGCTGTGTGCTTTTTTTATGATATAAATTATCTTTTAAAATAAAACAGGAAAAATGCATGTATTGTCATTAATCCTAAAACATACTTTTTTTCAATGTATATTTAATTTTGAGAATATGTCCTCACAATTCACTAAGTACATTGTGTTGGACCATCAATGTAATACTCCCATTTAGTTGTTTATTGTTATTTTCTTTTTATCAGAATAAGTGTGCCAATTCAGTTAAAATTTTTATAATAAATATGTGAGGACCAGTTGCCTTTAAAGAATGACTAGTAGGTTTGATTAAAAAATATGTCATGCAATTATTATTTCTTTACCCAGTGTCTAAAATCCCAATGGAATTGTCCTTTAACATTTGTGCTATTAAATGCTTCTGCATTGGGTTGGGTTCAAGGAAGTTTATAACTAAAGATGGCGAAAGGAGCTAATAATAATACTATTTACCTGGCTATACCTATAGCATTGTTCTTGTATGTGTGTGTGTGTGTTCACGCAGACACATGCGAACATACACACTTACACTACATTCAAATAAAGTCCTTTTAAGAAACCAGCTATAAGATGTATAGAATGGACTTGAGGACACGGGGAGGGGGATGGGTAAGCTGGGATGAAGTGAGGGAGTGGCATGGGCTTATATATACTACCAAATGTAAAATAGATAGCTAGTGGGAAGCAGCCGCAAAGCACAGGGAGATCAGCTTGGTGCTTTGTGACCACCTAGAGGGGTGGGATAGGGAGGGTGGGAGGGAGATGAAAAGGGAGGAGATATGGGGATATATGTATATGTATAGCTGATTCACTTTGTTATAAAGCAGAAACTAACACACCATTGTAGAGCAATTATACTCCAATAAAGATATTTAAAAAAAAAAGAAACCTGCTGTAATCAGTGGTATCTTATAATTGAATTGTGCTTTGCAAAATTGTAACTTTATCACATGTTGATGTCCACATTGCTATAAGAATTCCCATCGAGGCTAAATAGATTTTTTATTTATTTATTTATTTAATTTATTTATTTTTGGCTGCATTGGGTCTTTGTTGGCTGTGCGCGGGCTTTCTCTAGTTGCGGCGAGCGGGGGCTACTCTTCGTTGCGCAGCACGGGCTTCTCATTGCGGTGGCTTCTACTGTTGCGGAGCACAGGCTCTAGGCACGCAGGCTTCAGTAGTTGTGGCGTTCAGGCTTCAGTAATTGTGGCACGTGGGCTCAGTAGTTGTGGCGCACGGGCTTAGTTGCTCCGCGGCATGTGGGATCTTCCCGGACCAGGGCTCGAACCTGTGTCCCCTGCATTGGCAGGCGGATTCTTAACCACTGCGCCGCCAGGGAAGCCCGCTAAATAGATTTTATTCATTAAGATTTGATAGTATAAGGATAATAATAATGTCAAAGAAAAAAAAAACAGTGGAGAAATGCCATCAAGGTTCTTATAGTTTAAAGCAGGATGTAGGACTGAAAAGAAAACTACAAGAAATGTAACTGCTATTATGGAAATATGTATCAAGTACAATGTGAACACGGGGAAGGACTTCCTAGCCTCCTTTCGAAGGGAAGCTACAGAGATGGTAGCATCTGAAGGGAGGCTTAGAAGGTAAGTTAGAACCTACTGCCAATCAAGTGAACAAGGAAAAGGGCCAGCGTAACAAGAGTCTTGTGTAGCAGAGTATGGTTCACATGCTGCTGGTAGCAAAGGTGACGTTTATGTTGTACAGTGATGGGCAGGGTTTTTTTTTTAACTTTTCATTTTTAAATAGTTACAGATTTACAGGAACTTATGGGGAAAATGTATAGAAAGGTCCTGTGCACCCTACACGTACCCTCCCCCAATGTTAGCATCTTGTCTAACTACAGTAAATATCAGCACCATGAAATTGACATTAGTATGATTTACAGAGCTTACTGAGATTGACCAGTCATACATATACTCATTTGTGTGTGTGTATGTGTATACTTCTAATCAGTTTTATCACATGTCACTACCACCATAATGAAAATGAAGAACTATTCCATCACCACAAAGTTCCCTTATGCTAGCCATTTATATCTCCTATTACCCCCAAAGTTCTACTCTCTACCCCCTACTCACCTCAAACTCTAATCTCTTGTCAACCACTAATCGGCTCTTTATCTCTCTAATTACATTATTTCAAGAATGTTATGTAAATGTAATCACAGAGAATGTCACCTTTTAAGATTGGCTTTCTTCCATGCAACATGATTCTCTAGAGATTCATCTAGATTGTTACCTGTATCATTAGTTTGTTCCATTTAATTGCTGAGTAGTATTCCATGATATGGTTGTACCAAAGTTTGTTTAACCTTTCACTCACTGAAGGACATTTGGATTTTCCCCAGTTTTTGAACTGCTATGAACATTCCTGTACTTGTTTTTTCTGGAACATGAGTTTTAATTTATCTGAGATAGATGCCTAAGAGTGCTTGATTGTATGGTAAATGCATTTTAGTTTTAATGAAAATTTGCCAAACTATTTTCCTAAATGGCTGTATCACTTTATATTCCCACCAGCAACATAAGAATAATTGACATTTTAAAAAATTTTGTAGTTACATCTCTATTTTAAGTTACTTTCTATGTGTTAAATAATATTAATGTTCCGTTTATGATAGTTACCTTTTTTTTTTAACATCTTTATTGGAGTATAATTGCTTTACAATGGTGTGTTAGTTTCTGCTTTATAATAAAGTGAATCAGTTATACATATACATATGTTCCCATATCTCTTCCCTCTTGCATCTCCTTCCCTCCCACACTCCCTATCCCACCCCTCTAGGTGGTCACAAAGCACCGAGCTGATCTCCCTGTGCTATGCGGCTGCTTCCCACTAGCTATCTATTTTACATTTGGTAGTGTATATATGTCCATGCCACTCTCTCACTTTGTCACATCTTACCGTTCCCCCTCCCCATATCCTCAATTCCATTCTCTAGTAGGTCTGTGTCTTTATTCCCATCTTGCCACTAGGTTCTCCATGACCTTTTTTTTTTTTTCCTTAGATTCCATATATATGTGTTAGCATACTGTATTTGTTTTTCTCTTTCTGACTTACTTCACTCTGTATGACAGACTCTAACTCCATCTACCTCACTACAAATAACTCCATTTCGTTTCTTTTTATGGCTGAGTAATATTCCATTGTATATATGTGTCACATCTTCTTTATACATTCATCTGATGATGGACATTTAGGTTGCTTCCATGTCCTGGCTATTGTAAATAGAGCTGCAATGAACATTTTGGTACATGACTCTTTTTGAATTATGGTTTTCTCAGAGTATATGCCCAGTAGTGGGATTGCTGGGTCATATGGTACCTCTATTTGTAGTTTTTTAAGGAACCTCCATACTGTTCTCCATGGTGGCTGTATCAATTTACATTCCCACCAACAGTGCAAGAGGATTCCTTTTTCTCCACACCCTCTCCAGCATTTATTGTTTCTAGATTTTTTGATGATGGCCATTCTGACTGGTGTGAGATGATATCTCATTGTAGTTTTGATTTACATTTCTCTAATGATTAGTGATGTTGAGCATTCTTTCATGTGTTTGTTGGCAATCTGTATATCTTCTTTGGAGAAATGTCTATTTAGGTCTTCTGCCCATTTTTGGATTGGGTTGTTTGTTTTTTTCTTATTGAGCTGCATGAGCTGCTTGTAAATTTTGGAGATTAATCCTTTGTTAGTTGCTTCATTTGCAAATATTTTCTCCCATTCTGAGGGTTGTCTTTTCATATGGTTTCCTTTGCTGTGCAAAAGCTTTTAAGTTTCATTAGGTCCCATTGGTTTATTTTTGTTTTTATTTCCATTTCTCTAGGAGCTGTGTCAAAAAGGATCTTGCTGTGATTTATGTCATAGAGTGTTTTGCCTATGTTTTCCTCTAAGAGTTTGATAGTGTCTGGCCTTACATTTAGGTCTTTAATCCATTTTGAGTTTATTTTTGTGTATGGTGTTAGGGAGTGTTCTAATTTCATATTTTACATGTACCTGTCCAGTTTTCCCAGCAACATTTATTGAAGAGGCTGTCTTTTCTCCACTGTATATGCTTGCCTCCTTTATCAAAGATAAGGTGACCATATGTGCGTGGGTTTATCTCTGGGCTTTCTATCCAGTTCCATTGATCTATGTTTCTGTTTTTGTGCCAGTACCATACTGTCTTGATTACTGTAGCTTTGTAGTATAGTCTGAAGTCAGGGAGCCTGATTCCTCCAGCTCCGTTTTTCTTTCTCAAGATTGCTTTGGCTATTCGGAGTCTTTTGTGTTTCCATACAAATTGTGAAATTTTTTGTTCTAGTTCTGTGAAAAATGCCAGTGGTAGTTTGATAGGGATTGCATTGAATCTGTAGATTGCTTTGGGTAGTAGAGTCATTTTCACAATGTTGATTCTTCCAATCCAAGAACATGGTATATCTCTCCATCTATTTGTATCATCTTTAATTTCTTTCATCAGTGTCTTATAATTTTCTGCATATAGGTCTTTTGTCTCCTTAGGTAGGTTTATTCCTAGATATTTTATTCTTTTTGTTGCAGTGGTAAACGGGAGTGTTTTCTTAATTTCACTTTCAGATTTTTCATCATTAGTGTATAGGAATGCGAGAGATTTCTGTGCATTAATTTTGTATCCTGCTACTTTACCAAATTCATTGATGAGCTCTAGGAGTTTTCTGGTAGCATCTTTAGGATTCTCTATGTATAGTATCATGTCATCTGCAAACAGTGACAGCTTTACTTCTTCTTGTCCGATTTGGATTCCTTTTATTTCTTTTTCTTCTCTGATTGCTATGGCTAACACTTCCAAAACTATGTTGAATTATAGTGGTGAGAGTGGGCAACCTTGTCTTGTTCCTGATCTTAGTGGAAATGGTTTCAGTTTTTCACCATTGAGAACGATGTTGGCTGTGGGTTTGTCATATATGGCCTTTATTATGTTGAGGAAAGTTCCCTCTATGCTTACTTTCTGCAGGGCTTTTATCATAAATGGGTGTTGAATTTTGTCAAAAGCTTTCTCTGCATCTATTGAGATGATCGTATGTTTTTTCTCCTTCAATTTGTTAATATGGTGTATCACGTTGATTGATTTGCGTATATTGAAGAATCCTTGCATTCCTAGAATAAACCCCACTTGATCATGGTGTATGATCCTTTTAATGTGCTGTTGGATTCTGTCTGCTGGTATTTTGTTGAGGATTTTTGCATCTGTGTTCATCAGTGATATTGGCCTGTAGTTTTCTTTCTTTGTGACATCTTTGTCTGGTTTTGGTATCAGGGTGATGGTGGCCTCGTAGAATGAGTTGGGGAGTGTTCCTCCCTCTGCAATATTTTGGAACAGTTTGAGAAGGATAGGTGTTAGCTTTTCTCTAAATGTTTGAAAGAATTTGCCTGTGAAGCCACCTGGTCCTGGGCTATTGTTTGTTGGAAGATTTTTAATCACAGTTTCAATTTCAGTGCTTGTGATTGGTCTGTTCATATTTTCTATTTCTTCCTGGTTCAGTCTCGGCAGGTTGTGCATTTCTAAGAATTTGTCCATTTCTTCCAGGTTGTCCATTTTATTGGCATAGAGTTGTTTGTAGTAATCTCTAATGATCGTTTGTATTTCTGCAGTGTCAGTTGTTACTTCTGCGTTTTCATTTCTAATTCTATTGATTTGAGTCTTCTCACTTTTTTTCTTGATGAGTCTGGCTAATGGTTTATCAATTTTGTTTATCTTCTCAAAGAACCAGCTTTTAGTTTTATTGATCTTTGCTATTGTTTCCTTCATTTCTTTTTCATTTATTTCTGATCTGATCTTTATGATTTCTTTCCTTCTGCTAACTTTGGGGTATCTTTCTTCTTCTTTCTCTAATTGCTTTAGGTGCAAAGTTAGGTTGTTTATTCGAGATGTTTCCTGTTTCTTGAGGTAGGCTTGTATTGCTGTAAACTTCCCTCTTAGAACTGCTTTTGCTGCATCCCATAGGTTTTGGGTCGTCGTGTCTCCATTGTCATTTGTTTCTAGGTATTTTTTGATTTCCCCTTTGATTTCTTCAGTGATCACTTCGTTATTAAGTAGTGTATTGTGTAGCCTCCATGTGTTTGTATTTTTTACAGATCTTTTCCTGTAATTGATATCTAGTCTCATAGCATTGTGGTCAGAAAAGGTACTTGATAGGATTTCAATTTTCTTAAATTTACCAAGGCTTGATTTGTGACCCAAGATATGATCTATCCTGGAGAATGTTCCATGAGCACTTGAGAAAAATGTGTATTCTGTTGTTTTTGGGTGGAATGTCCTATAAATATCAATTAAGTCCATCTTGTTTAATGTATCATTTAAAGCTTGTGTTTCCTTATTTATTTTCATTTTGGATGATCTGTCGATTGGTGAAAGTGGGGTGTTAAAGTCCCCTACTATGATTGTGTTGCTGTCGATTTCCCCTTTTATGGCTGTTAGTATTTGCCTTATGTATTGAGGTACTCCTATGTTGGGTGCATAAATATTTACACTTGTTATACCTTCTTCTTGGATCGATCCCTTGATCATTATATAGTGTCCTTCTTTGTCTCTTGTAATAGTCTTTATTTTAAAGTCTATTTTGTCTGATATGAGAATTGCTACTCCAGCTTTCTTTTGATTTCCATTTGCATAGAATATCATTTTCCATCCCCTCACTTTCAGTCTGTATGTGTCCCTAGGTCTGAAGTGGGTCTCTTGTAGACAGCATATATACGGATCTTGTTTTTGTATCCATTCAGCCAGTCTGTGTCTTTTGGTGGGAGCATTTAATCCATTTACATTTAAGGTAATTATCAATATGTATGTTCCTATTCCCATTTTCTTAAATGTTTTGGTTTTGTTATTGTAAGTGTTTTCCTTCTCTTGTGTTTCTTGCCTAGAGAAGTTCCCTTAGCATTTGTTGTAAAGCTTGTTTGTTGTTGCTGAACTCTCTCAGCTTTTGCTTGTCTCTAAAGGTTTTAATTTCTCTGTCAAAGCTGAATGAGATCCTTGCTGGGTAGAGTAATCTTGGTTGTAGGTTTTTCTCCTTCATCACTCTAAGTATATCCTGCCACTCCTTTCTGGCTTGCAGAGTTTCTGCTGAAAGATCAGCTGTTAACTTTATGGGGATTCCCTTGCGTGTTATTTGTTGTTTTTCCCTTGCTGCTTTTAATATATTTTCTTTATATTTAATTTTTGATAGTTTGATTAATATGTGACTTGGCGTGTTTCTCCTTGGATGTATCCTGTATGGGACTCTCTGTGCTTCCAGGACTTGATTAACTATTTCCTTTCCCATATTAGGGAAGTTTTCAACTATAATCTCTTCAAATATTTTCTCAGTCCCTTTCTTTTTCTCTTCTTCTTCTGGGACCCGTATAATTCAAATGTTGGTACATTTAATGTTGTCCCAGAGGTCTCTGAGACTATCCTCAGTTCTTTTCATTCTTTTTTCTTTATTCTGCTCTGCAGTAGTTATTTCCACTATTTTATCTTCCAGGTCACTTACCCATTCTTCTGCCTCAGTTATTCTGCTATTGATTCCTTCTAGAGTATTTTTAATTTCATTTATTGTGTTTTTCATCGTTGCTTGGTTCCTCTTTAGTTCTTCTACGTCCTTGTTAAATGTTTCTTGTATTTTGTCTCTTCTGTTTCCAAGATTTTGGATCATCATCTACTATCATTATTCTGAATTCTTTTTCAGGTAGACTGCCTATGTCCTCTTCATTTGTTTGCTCTGGTGGGTTTTTACCTTGCTCCTTCATCTGCTGTGTGTTTTTCTGTCTTCTCATTCTGCTTATCTTACTGTGTTTGGGGTCTCCTTTTCGCAGGCTGCAGGTTTGTAGTTCCTGTTGTTTTTGGTATCTGTCCCCAGTGGCTAAGGTTGGTTCAGTGGGTTGTGTAGGCTTCCTGGTGGAGGGGACTAGTGCCTGTGTTCTGGTGGATGAGGCTGGATCTTGTCTTTCTGGTGGGCACGTCCACATCTGGTGGTGTGTTTTGGGGTGACTGTGGCCTTATTATGATTTTAGGCAGCCTCTCTGCTAATGGATGGGGCTGTGTTCCTGTCTTGCTAGTTGTTTGGCATAGGGTGTCCAGCCCTGTAGCTTGCTGGTCATTGAGTGAAGCTGGGCCTTGCTGTTGACATGGAGATCTCTGGGAGATTTTCGCCATTTGGTATTACATGGAGCTGGGAGGTCTCTTGTGGACCAGTGTCCTGAAGTTGGCTCTCCCACCTCAGAGGCACAGCCCTGATGCCTGGCTGGAGAAAGGGAGAAAAATAGAAAGAAAGAAAGAAAGAAAGAGGATAAAATAAAGTAAAATAAAATAAAGTAAGATAAAATAAAATAAAGTTATTAAAATAAAAAATAATTATTAAGAAAAAAAAATTTTTTAAGTAAAAAAAAAAAAAAAAACCGACGGACAGAACCCTAGGACAAATGGTGAAAGGAAAGCTATAGAGACAAAATCTCACCCAGAAGCATACACATATACACTCACAAAAAAAGGAAAAGGGGAAAAATTAATATATCCTGCTCCCAAAGTCCACCTCCTGAATTTGGGATGATTTGTTGTCTATTCAGATATTCAACAAATGCAGGTACATCAAGTTGTTTGTGGAGCTTTAATCCGCTGCTTCTGAGGCTGCTGGGAGAGATTTCCCTTTCTCTTTGTTCACACAGCTCCCGGGGTTCAGCTTTGGATTTGGACCCGCCTCTGCGTGTAGATCGCCTGAGGGTGTCTGTTCTTCGCTCACACAGGACTGTGTGTTCTCCCGGGAGGGGAGGTGTGGATAGTGACCTGTGCTCGCACGCAGGCTTCTTGGTGGCGGCAGCAGCAGCCTTAGCGTCTCATGCCCATCTCTGGGGACCGCGCTGATAGCCGTGGCTCGCGCCCGTCTCTGGAGCTCGTTTAGGCGTCGCTCTGAATCCCCTCTCCTTGCGCACCAGGAAACAGAGGCAAGAAAAAGTCTCTTGCCTGTTTGGCAGCTCCAGACCTTTCCCCGGACTCCCTCCCGGCTAGCCATGGCACATTAGTCCCCTTCAGGCTGTGTTCATGCAGCGAACCCCAGTCCTCTCCCTGGGATCCGACCTCCGAAGCCCAAAGCCCGAGCCTCAGCTCCCAGCCCCCACCCACCCCAGCGGGTGAGCCGACAAGCCTCTCGGGCTGGTGAGTGCTGGTCGGCACCGATCCTCTGAGCGGGAATCTCTCTGCTTTGCCCTCCGCACCCCTGTGGCTGCGCTCTCTTCTGTGGCTCCAAAGCTTCCCCCCTCTGCCACTCGCAGTCTCTACCCACGAAGGGGCTTCCTAGTGTGTGGAAACCTTTCCTCCTTCACAGCTCCCTCCCACTGGTGCAGGTCCCGTCCCTATTCTTTTGTCTCTGTTATTTCTTTTTCCTTTTGCCCTACCCAGGTACGTGGGGAGTTTCTTGCCTTTTGGGAGGTCTGACGTCTTCTGCCAGCGTTTAGTAGGTGTTCTATAGGAGCAGTTCCACGTGTAGATGTGTTTCTGATGTATCTGTGGGGAGGAAGTTGATCTCCACGTCTTACTCTTCTGCCATCTTCTCCTCTCCAATATTTTCCTTTTAAATATAAATATATTAAGATAAAAATGAGCTGGCTAAGATCAATACAAACAATATTATAGCATTTTTTTTTGTTTTGTTTTTCTTTGGATATGGCAAAAATAATGCATGTGTACAGGAAGAAGGCAAGTTTGGGAAACTGGCATGGTGGTTTAAGTCCTTTACTTTGATTATTAAATATTAGATAGCTTTGGTTTCAAGTCTTGTTCCATCACTAGCTCTGATTCAGTTTCTTTGATATTGTTTTACTCGACCTATTAATAAAATATATAATTTTAATAGTAATAACAACATGGTTGGTGAGAAAATAACTGAGACAATATATGTCAGATATGTAACTGATACCCAGAATGTTGTAAATCTCTTACCTATTTCTGTAAAGAGAGCCATTGTCCAGGCTAAGTAGACATAAGGCCATAGTACACAGACATCATAGAATGATCCGTAACTTGTGGATGGAACTAAAAAAAGAGGTTAATGGTGCTAAGATATAAATTTGAAAGGGGACATACTGCCTGGAATGTAGAGATTAACAATAGGAGTACACTCATCCATGGTATGGAAATACCCCTTCCTTTTTATTCTTTTTTTTTTTTTTTTTAATTATTTTTGGCTGTGTTGGGTCTTCGTTTCTGTGTGAGGGCTTTCTCTAGTTGCGGCAAGTGGGGGCCACTCTTCATCGCGGTGCATGGTCCTCTCACTATCGCAGCCTCTCTTGTTGCGGAGCACAGGCTCCAGACACGCAGGCTCAGTAGTTGTGGCTCACGGGCCTAGTTGCTCCGCGGCATGTGGGATCTTCCCAGACCAGGGCTCGAACTCGTGTCCCCTGCATTAGCAGGCAGATTCTCAACCACTGCGCCACCAGGGAAGCCCCCCCCTATTTATTCTTTGCAAAGTAATAAATATCATAGATTCATAGAACAAAGTTAAAGGAACTCTTTTCAAATTCACTAAAATGAAACCTAACCCTTTACGATGTGAAGTTTGATATTACATTCTTGTTTCAGCTGTTAGTTTTCAGTTGGTTTCTCCCCTTTTGACTTCAGAAACTCCAAAGCATACTGTTGGGGCAATTGGGAAAAAGGACTTGGACTACTAGAAACCCAGATTTCAAGAAGGCACCTTAACTACTTAATTATTGTGTCAGTCCAGCAAATTACTTAATCTCTCTAACTCTCTATATTCTATGCAAAATAGGCTTAATATTTTCTCTAAGGGCTCCTCCTGAGGATTAAGTGAGATAATATCTTTAAGACTCCTGACACATAGTGAGAGCTCCTAAGCAGCAACTATTTTTATTTGGGGGAGTTTTAAAAAATGATTCTTTGTACTTAGTCTTGGGTTAAATCAAACTCATTTATGAGTAGAACTGAATTTGTTGATCTAAACTGCAGCCTCTTTTTGCAAACATTGCAAAATGGAGTTTCCCAGGAGAGGTTTTAGAGGGAAGTGCATGAGGTTTATGGGGGTGGGGTGTCCTGTGTGCCTGTCTGTATAACTATTTATGTTTATTTCAAACACCTAATACTCGTTCACTCACTCACTCATTCAATAAATGATAACAATAGCCCTAAAACCTAAGGCGTAAGATCCTGGCCATGTCATAGTTCACCAAAACCATCCCACTTAGCCATAGATGGGTTATTATTACACAGCTGATTCATTTGAGCCACTTTCTTGATACTGAAGGGAATGATCAGTCGTTGTGTTTTGACACAGAGTAAAAAGGAAGGTTGTAGAGTGAGGGACTCTCATACTTACTCATAGGGACACTGGAGAGAAAATCTGCTTTAGTTTTCCTACTAATAACCTTCAAAGAGGTAGGGAAGATTGATGATAGTGGTGCTTTTTTTTGTCCATCATATCAATCATAAAGAATATCAGCTAGCCTTTTCAATTTTGAGAGACTTAATAATTTTGGTAGTAAAGTGTGTAAAGGAAGCTCAGCAGGATAATGGCATCTCTCTTAACCCCTTTTAAATTGTAGATTCCCCTATAATTGGTGGGAAATTTACTGACAGTACAATGGAATAGAAAAGAAAAATGGTCAACAAAATAAACAGAGATCATCAGAAATATTTAAGACTGCATATTGGAAGTGGTTAAGGGTTACTTGTTATAGAATATTTGTTATCACAGCATTTAAAATTTTATTTAATATAGTATGAACTTAAGATTTAATAGAGAATAGCCTTATAATTGTAATGTCACCATATATTTCTTTTTGTAAAAAAACATCTTTATGGGAGTATAATTGCTTTACATTGTTGTGTTAGTTGCTGCTGTATAACAAAGTGAATCAGCTATATGTATACATATGTCCCCATGTACCGTCCCTCTTGCGTCACCCTCCCACCCTCCCTATCCCGCCCCTCTAGGTGGTCACAGAGCACCGAGCTGATCTCCCTGTGCTATGCAGCTGCTTCCCACTAGCTATCTGTTTTACCTTTGGTAGTGTATATATGTCAGTGGTACTCTCTCACTTTGTCTCAGCTTACACTTCTCCCTCCCAGTGTCCTCAAGTCCATTCTGTGCATCTGCATCTTTATTCCTGTCCTGCCCCTAGGTTCTTCAGAATCTTTTTTTTTTTTTCTAGATTCCATATATATGTGTTAGCATACGGTATTTGTTTTTCTCTTTCTGACTTACTTCACTCTGTATGACAGACTCCAGGTCCATCCACCTCACTACAAATAACTCAGTTTTGTTCCTTTTCATGGCTAATATTCCACTGTATATATATGTGCCACATCTTCTTTGTCCATTCATCTGTTGATGGACACTTAAGTTGCTTCCATGTCCTGGCTATTGTAAATAGTGCTGCAATGAACATTGTGGTACATGACTCTTTTTGAATTATGGTTTTCTCAGAGTATATGCCCAGTAGTGGGATTGCTGGGTCATATGGTAGTTCTATTTTTAGTTTTTTAAGGAACCTCCATACTGTTCTCCATAGTGGCTGTATCAATTTACATTCCCACCAACAGTGCAAGAGGGTTCCCTTTTCTTCACACCCTCTCCAGCATTTATTGCTTGTAGATTTTTCTTTTTATTCAATTAATTTATTTATTGGCTGCATAGGGTTTTTCTTGCTGCATGTGAGCTCTCTCTAGTTGTGGCGAGTGGGGGCTACTCTTCGTTGCGGTGCGCGGTCTTCTCTGCAGTGGCTTCTCTTGCTGCGGAGCATGGGCTCTAGGCGCGCGGGTTTCAGTAGTTGCAGTACGCGGACTCTGTAGCTCCGTGGCATGTGGGATCTTCCTGGACCAGGGCTCGAACCCTTGTCCCCTGCACTGGCAGGTGCATTCTTAACCACCGCGCAACCAGGGAAGTCCCTATTTGTAGATTTTTTGATGATGGCCATTCTGACTGGTGTGAGGTGATACCTCATTGTAGTTATGATTTGCATTTCTCTAATGATTAGTGATGTTGAGCATCCTTTCATGTGTTTGTTGGCAATCTGTATATCTTCTTTGGAGAAATGTTTACTTAGGTCTTCTGCCCCTTTTTGGATTGGGTTGTTTGTTTTTTTGATATTGAGCTGCATGAGCTGCTTGTGTACTTTGGAGATTAATCCTTTGTCAGCTGCTTCGTTTGCAAATATTTTCTCCCATTCTGAGGGTTGTCTTTTCATCTTGTTTATGGTTTCCTTTGCTGTGAAAAAGGTTTTAAGTTTCATTAGGTCCCATTGGTTTATTTTTGACTTATTTCCATTTCTCTAGGAGGTGGGTCAAAAGGATCTTGCTGTGATTTATGTAATAGAGTGTTCTGCCTGTGTTTTCCTCTGAGAGTTTTATAGTGTCTGGCCTTACATTTAGGTCTTTAATCCATTTTGAGTTTATTTTTGTGTATGATGTTAGGGAGTGTTCTAATTTCATTCTTTTACATCTAGCTGTCCAGTTTTCCCAGCACCACTTACTGAAGAGGCTGTCTTTTCTCCATTGTATATTCTTGCCTCCTTTTTCAAAAATAAGGTGACCATATGTGCGTGGGTTTATCTCTGGGCTTTCTGTCCTGTTCCATTGATCTATGTTTCTGTTTTTGTGCCTGTACCATACTGTCTTGATTACTGTAGCTTTGTAGTATAGTCTGAAGTCCGGGAGCCTTCCTCCAGCTCTGTTTTTCTTTCTCAAGATTGCTTTGGCTATTCGGGGTCTTTTGTGTTTCCATACAAATTATGCAATTTTTTGTTCTAGTTCTGTGGAAAATGCCATTGGTAGTTTGATAGGGATTGCATTGAATCTGTAGATTGCTTTGGGTAGTACAGTCATTTTCACAATGTTGATTTTTCCAATCCAAGGACATAGTATATCTCTCCATCTGTTTGTATCATCTTTAATTTCTTTCATCAGTGTCTTATAGATTTCTGCATACAGGTCTTTTGCCTCCTTAGGTAGGTTTATTCCTAGGTATTTTATTCTTTTTGTTGCAGTGGTAAATAGGAGTGTTTCCTTAATTTCTCTTTCAGATTTTTCATCACTAGTGTATAGGAATGCAAAGATTTCTGTGTATTAATTTTGTATCCTGCTACTTTACCAAGTTCATTGCTTAGTTCTAGTAGTTTTCTGGTAGCATCTTTAGGATTCTCTATGTATAGTATTGTGTCATCTGTAAACAATGACAGTTTTACTTCTTTTCGGATTTGGATTCCCTTTATTTCTTTTTCATCTCTGATTGCTGTGGCTAAAATTTCCAAAACTATGTTGAATTATCGTGCTGAGAGTGGGCAACCTTGTCTTGTTCCTGACCTTAGTGGAAATGGTTTCAACTTTTCACCATTGAGAACGATGTTGGCTGTGGATTTGTCATATATGACCTTTATTAGGTTGAGGTAAGTTCCCTCTGTGCCTACTTTCTGGAGAGTTTTTATCATAATGGATGTTGAATTTTGTCAAAAGCTTTTTCTGCATCTGTTGATATTATCATATAGTTCTTCTCCTTCAATTTGTTAATATGGTGTATCACATTGATTGATTTGCATATATTGAAGAATGCTTGCATTCCTGGGATAATCCCCAGTTGATCACGGTGTATGATCCTTTTAATATACTGTGGATTCTGTTTACTAGTATTTTGTTGAGGATTTTTGCATGTATGTTCATCAGTGATATTGTCTTGTAGTTTTCTTTTTTTGTGACATCTTTGTCTGGTTTTGGTATCAGGGTGATGGTGACCTCGTAGAATGAGTTTGGGAGTGTTCCTCCCTCTGCTATATTTTGGAAGAGTTTGAGAAGGATGGGTGTCAGCTCTTCTCTAAATGTTTGATAGAATTCGCCTGTGAATCCATCTGGTCCTGGGCTTTTGTTTTTTGAAAGATTTTTAATTACAGTTTCAATTTCAGTGCTTGTGATTGGGCTGTTTATATTTTCTGTTTCTTCCTGGTTCAGTCTCAGGAGGTTGTGCTTTCCTAAGAATTTATCCATTTCTTCCAGGTTGTCCATTGTATTGGCATATACTTGCTTGTAGTAATCTCTAATGATCGTTTGTATTTCTGCAGTGTCAGTTGTTACTTCTCCTTTTTCATTTCTAATTCTATTGTTTTGAGCCTTCTCCCTTTTTTTCTTGATGAGTCTGGCTAATGGTTTATCAATTTTGTTTATCTTCTCAAAGAACCAGCTTTTAGTTTTATTGATCTTTGTTATTGTTTCCTTCATTTCTTTTTCATTTATTTCTGATCTAATCTTTATGATTTCTTTCCTTCTGCTAACTTTGGGGTTCTTTGTTCTTCCTTCTCTAATTGCTTTAGGTGTAAGGTTAGATTGTTTATTTGAGATGTTTGTTGTTTGTTGAGATAGGATTGTATTGCTATAAATTTCCCACTTAGAACTGCTTTTGCTGCATCCCATAGGTTTGGGGCCGTTGTGTTTTCATTGTCATTAGTTTCTATGTATTTTTTTATTTCCTCTTTTATTTGTTCAGTGATATCTTGGTTATTTAGTAGCATGTTGTTTAGCCTCCATGTGTTTGTATTTTTTACGGATTTTTTCCTGTAATTGATATCTAGTCTCATAGCATTGAGGTCGGAAAAGATACTTGATACGATTTCAATTTTCTTAAATTTACCAAGGCTTGTTTTGTGACTCAAGATATTATCTATCCTGTAGAATGTTCCATGAGCACTTGAGAAGAAAGTGTATTCAGTTGTTTTTGGATGGAATGTGCTATAAATATCAATTAAGTCCATCTTGTTTAATGTATTATTTAAAGCTTGTGTTTCCTTATTTATTTTCATTTTGGATGATCTGTCCATTGGTGAAGGTGGGGTGTTAAATTCCCTTATTATTATTGAGTTGTTGTCAGTTTCCCCTTTTTTTTGGCTGTTAGCATTTGCCTTATGTATTGAGGTGCTCCTGTGTTGAGTGCATAGATATTTACAATTGTTATTTCTTCTTCTTGTATAGATCCCTTGACCATTATGTAGTGTCCTTCTTTGTCTCTTGTAATAGTCTTTATTTTAAAGTCTATTTTGTCTGATATGAGAATTGCTACTCCAGCTTTCGTTTGATTTCCATTTGCATGGAATATCTTTTTCCATCCCCTCACTTTCAGTCTGTATGTGTCCCTAGGTCTGAAGTGGGTCTCTTGTAGACAGCATATATATGGTTCTTGTGTTTGTATCCATTCAGCCAGTCTATGTCTTTTGGTTGGAGGATTTAATCCATTTACATTTACATTTAAGATAATTATCGATATGTATGTTCCTGTTACCATTTTCTTAATTGTTTTGGGTTTGTTATTGTAGGTCTTTTCCTTCTCTTGTGTTTCCTGCCTCGAGAAGTTCCTTTAGCATTTGTTGTAAAGCTTGTTTGGTGGTGCTGAATTCTCTTATCTTTTGCTTGTCTCTAAAGGTTTTAATTTCTCTGTCAAAGCTGAATGAGATCCTTGCTGGGTAGAGTAATCTTGGTTGTAGGTTTTTCCCTTTCATCACTTTAAATATGTCCTGCCACTCCCTTCTGGCTTGCAGAGTTTCTGCTGAAAGATCAGCTGTTAACCTTATGGTGATTCCCTTGTATGTTATTTGTTGCTTTTCCCTTGCTGCTTTTAATATTTTTTCTTTGTGTTTAATTTTTGATAATTTGATTATTGTGTGTTTCGGCGTGTTTCTCCTCAGATTTATCCTGTATGGGACTCTCTGCGCTTCCTGGGCTTGATTATTTCCTTTCCCATATTAGGGAAGTTTTCAACTATAATCTCTTCAAATATTTTCTCAGTCCCTTTCTTTTTCTCTTCCTTTTCTGGGGCCCCTATAATTTGAAATTTGGTGCATTTAATGTTTTCCCAGAGGTCTCTGGACTGTCCTCAATGCTTTTCATTCTTTTTTCTTTATTCTGCTCTGTGACAGTTATTTCCACTATTTTATCTTCCAGGTCACTTATCCATTCTTCTGCCTCAGTTATTTTGCTATTGATTCCTTCTGGAGAATTTTTAATTTCATTTATTGTGTTGTTCATCATTGTTGTTTGCTCTTTAGTTCTTCTAGGTCCTTGTTAAACTTTTCTTGTAATTTCTCCATTCTATTTCCAAGATTTTGGCTCATCTTTACTATCATTACTCTGAATTCTGTTTCATGTAGACTGCCTATTTCCTCTTCATTTGTTTTGTATGATGGGTTTTTACCTTGCTCCTTCATCTGCTGTGTGTATTTCTCTGTCTTCTCATTTTGCTTAACTTACTGTGTTTGGGGTCTCCTTTTCGCAGGCTGCAGGTTCATAGTTCCCATTGTTTTTGGTGTGTGCCCCCAGTGGGTAAGGTTGGTTCAGTGGCTTGTGTAGGCTTCCTGGTGGAGGGACTGGTGCCTGTGTTCTGGTGGATGAGGCTCGATCTTGTCTTTCCGTTGGGCAGGTCTGCGTCCGAAGATGTGTTTTGGGGTGTCTGTGGACTTAGTATGATTTTAGGCAGCCTCTCTGACAGTGGGTGAGGTTGTGTTCCTGTCTTGCTAGTTGTTTGGCATTGGTTGTCCAGCATTGGAGCTTGCTGATCATTGAGTAGAGCTGGGTCTTAGCATTCAGGCAGAGGTCTCTGGGAGAGCTCTTGTCGATTGTTATTACATGGGGCCAGGAGGTCTCTGGTGGTCCAGTATCCTGAAGTCGGCTCTCCTACTTCAGAGGCTCAGGCCTGACACCCAGCCGGAGCACCAAGACCTGTCAGCCACACGGCTTCTCCAACGATAAGAGTTTCTAGAGATTTAGTCATCTTCCTCTTCCAGGTACAGAAAGGGGACCTATATTTCTTACTACATAATTAAATGGGCAACAGCATTTCAGGAAAGATTTGAATTTTACAGTAAAACTTTCTAAATTGTACCTTGGCATTATTAAGGCATTGTGTTTTTATTTTATTTTAAAGTTTTAACTGGATGATGTAGTAGATGATTTGAATACTTTTTATGATTTTTAAAATGATTTTTTGCAACATTAATTTTTATAACATGAAACATAATGAGGACAATGAAAATAAGAAGTGTTATCTATCCCACCAGATTGCAGTATTCACTGTCCTTGGTCCCTCCCCACCCCCTGCCTTCCCCACCATTCCCTTTTTTGCCTTGCTTTTCATTGGCCTTCACTGGGAAGATCTTTCTGAATAGATTATTTTTGTCTATTTAGAGGCAATATTTCAAAATGTTATCACGCGCTTCCCAATAAATCTGAACTGCCTTGTTTTCAAAGATTTATAAGTTAATAGGAATCAAGGTGGGATCATTATTTCTGCTAGA
Organism: Balaenoptera borealis; assembly: GCF_965194805.1. Taxonomy (NCBI): domain Eukaryota; kingdom Metazoa; phylum Chordata; class Mammalia; order Artiodactyla; family Balaenopteridae; genus Balaenoptera; species Balaenoptera borealis. The sequence goes on along the minus strand of NC_138864.1, from coordinate 95,601,823 downwards.
ATAGTATCCATTTTTTAGAAGAATTTTTGCCAGATTTTGGAAAGTGTATCTTACACAACTAGAATGCTGCACCTGGGGACAGAAAACCTGTGTTTTAGCCTCAACTCTGCCACTTGAAAGGTTTGCAGACATGGACAAATCACTTACTTGCTTTGGCACTCAGTTCTCTTCTCCGAAAAATGGGCATGATAATCTTGACCACTTAGCCTGGTTGCTATGAGGATTAAATGGCACAGTGGAGTCAAAAATGATTTTAAAACTGTGGAACATTGTGCAAAATAAAGTATTTCTTTTAACCTCAAAATTTATTTTGGAAGAGTTGATGTCTTTTCGCTTATATGGCATGTTTATATAAATTTTAAATATAAACATATAAACATATATAATTTATATTTTTCACAAATATATTATTTTTAAGAGCCACTGCTCCAGATTGTGAGAAAAACTTATAGCCTGTTTTTCATTACTTTAAGCGAGATCATGACAATTAATATAAACCTATAAATATTATGAAATGTGAAATATTACTTGGGCTATGTAGGATTGATATAACATTTCATGTGCATTTATTCTATAAAATATATTATAAGTTTGAGTTTTTCTTCAAATAATTCAATATTTCAAAATTATAGTGTACACTATTGTAATGAGTGTTTTTAAAGTTTTAGATGACTAAGTGTGATATTGCCTAGACGAATGCCATTCATGTAAAGGAAGCAAAACATACTGTCAGATATTCAAAGAATGAGAAAATTAACTGGACACACAAAGATAGATGAAATAGAATCATAAGCAAATCTAAAAATGAGAATATTGGGGATATAACACTTCGGTGAATTTAATAAGAATTAAATATATGGTTTGTCTAAATAATTGTTTCTAATTGGAGACAAAATCAAATCTGTGGTAAAATGATACTTGAAATAGAAGTTATGTAATAAAAAAATCAATAACAATAATAATTGTGATCTGTAACCTCTGATCATATTAGTAAAGATTTGCTGATCTGAGAGTAGAAGACGTAAAATATTTCTAAAGTTTGCATCTTACATATGGAGAAGTCAGAAGTCATTTGAATCAAAAACAGGATAATTATTTGTCAAGTTAGAATAAAAATCAAAAGCAAAGCAAACACTTCTTGAGGCAAAAGGGAAAATAAAATTACATTCAACCATATTCAGTTTATACTCTGAAACAAGAGAATTAAATGTTCAAAGTTAAAAATATTGAAAAGTTAATAAAAATCCTAATGAATTATACTCTTAAAAGGTATTTTAAAATTCACATTAAAAAATGAGAGTAACTGAAAGAATGATTAAAGTAGATCAGCTACAGAGAAACAAAATAAAGAGGGAGATAACAATACAAATGTCATAAAATAGCAGTCAAGGTGAAAACCATAAAAACAAACAAAATGGTTGTTAAAAGGTGCCACTCACTTTTAGACAGTCCCTATAATAGTTAAGAATGTTTATGTAACAAAGAGAATGCCAACTAATTATATAAATTAAAAGCTATTAGAAATGGAAGAAGAAATAGAAAATAAACATTAGTAGCTGTTATTTATCACTTTCATTCTAGGACAAATCAAGTAACAAAAAGCAAATGAGTGTGTCAAAGATAGGCTAATTACCAGCATGTTGTTTACTCGTATGCGAGGCAGATGAATCCATAGATTGATTTTATCCAATAAAGGGGAAAACAAGCTTGATATAAGAGACAGAGGAGAGAAGGAGGAAAAACGAACTATAGCCAATAGGAGAACAGTTTTCAGTTTTTGGAGTAAGTGATTAGTGGTCAGTTAAAAGGAGATGTGTCTAGCCTATCTCTGTCCTTTTACAGACCCACTAAGTAGCATCAAAGAAAACAGCTTTAGTTGTTTATAGATTCTTTAGAAGACCTCACACGTTTATTAGTGTCTTTGTGACAAGCTGCCTCAATGAAATGTCTGCCAGAATCCTTTTTAAAATATCTCTACTTCAGTTACATCAGATCTTCACCATTTCCCTATTCAAAATTTCTCAGGTATAATCATGATTTGTCAAAATACATATGTATATAAAATACCTACAAAATCTATGATAGAAAATACTTCAGATTGTTAACACAGATGGTTCTGGTGGCATTACTAAAAGTGATTTTTACTCTCTTTGTAAGTTTTCTTCCATTTTTCCAAGTCAAAAAAAGTATTTTATAATCAGAAAACCTAAAAATTTTATTTTTAAAAACAGTAATTAATCCCAATCATTGAGGAACCAAGTGCTTTATGTATGTTGCTTCATTCAGTCCTTCAGCAAAACTCAGTATAGTTCATTCAGAGACAAAGAAATTTATCCTGAGAGAGGACAACTGATTTGTCCAAGGATCAACTAGTTCCATTATTCTGACTCACTAAAAATTAATACCATGTCCCCTCTCACCACTCCTTTTTAACAGTGTACTGGAAGATCTACCCATGGATGGGATATGAAGCTATACAGATTGGGAAGAAGAAATAAATGTCTTTGTTCTCAGATTACATGATGACCTACATGGACAATCAGAAAGAAAAAAAAAAAAATCTCCTGGAACTAACAAGTAATTATAGCAAGGTGTCAGGATAACAAGGTTAATATGCAGAAGTCAATTGATTTCCCATACACCAGCAATGAATGAGGAATTTGAAATTAAAAGCACAATACCATTTATATTATCATTTCCCAAAATGAAATACTTAGGTATGAATACATACAAAATCTATAGGAGAACTGTAAAATTCTGATGAAAGCAAAGAATTTTATAAATGCAGAGATATTTCATGTTCATGATAAGAAGACAGTGTTGTCAACATGTCGATTCTTTCTAACTTAACCTACAGATTCAGTTCGGTCCCAGTCAAACTTCTAGCAAGTTAATTTTTGGATATCAAAAAACTGATTATAAAGTTTTATATGGAGCAGCAAAAGACCCAGAATAATCGGCACAATATTGAAGGAGAAGAACAAAGTTGGAAGACTGGCATGACCCGTCTTCAATACTTGCTATAAAGCTGCAGTGCTATATGAGTCCAACTATATGACATTCTGAAAAAGGCAAAACTATGGAGAGAGTAAAAAGATTAATGGTTGCCAGGGGTTGGAGTAGGGAGGATAAATAAGTGGAGCACAGAGGATTTTTAGGGCAGTGGAAATACTTTGTGTGGTACCACAATGATGGATTTAAATATTTGTCATTATCTATTTGTCCAAACCCATAGAATACACAACACCAAAAGTGAACCCTAATGTAAACTATGGATGGTTAGGATGTGTCAAGTAGGTTCATCAGTTGTAACAAATATATCACTCATAGGAGATGTGGATAGTGGGGGACACTGCGTTTGTGGGGGGCAGATTGTATATGGGAAATCTCTGTACCTTCCCCTCAATTTTGCTGTGAACCTTGGACTGTTCTAAAACAATAAAGCATTAATTAAAAAAAAAAAAAATTCTACCAACGGCAGGCAGAAAAAGTACTAGCAAGCAACTAGCAACCAAGATTTGAAGCTCAGGAAATAGAATCACTGATTTTTTTCCCAAGTATTCATTCATTTCTTCAACAATTTTGTCTTTATGAATGGGACATTCTCCCTGTCCTCTCAGTGCTCACAGCCTATCAGTGACACAGACACTTAAAGAAACACTTTCAATAATGTGTAATAACTAAGGTAGCACAGGACTGGGAGTGATTAACTCTGCAGGGTGGAAGTGGAGGTAGAGAAAGGTAGAACTCCAGCCAAGACTCTGATTTCAGAGACAGTGTTGTAGAGATGAGAAAAAAACTGTATGAGATCGTCCTTGAGTCTGAGGATTAAGAAACAAAAAGAAGTTGTTTAATGCCTCAAACAACAAATGGCATTGCCAAAAAGGTAGAAGTTTGTGAATGAATGCTTGTAATTTGAAGTAATGAATTAAGATATATAAATAGACCAAAAGTGAGATTTTTTGGTGACAGTGACAATTTTTTTTTTAGGTATTTGAATCTGGACTAGACTGCTTAGGTTTGCTCTGCCACACAGTAACTGTGTGGTTTGGGGCAAATAACTATCTTTTCCAAAGCTCAGTTTTCTCTATTAAAAGACAATTATAACAGCACCTACCTTTTAAGGATAGAATAATTCATATGCATATATCCCTTAAAGCTGTGCCTAGTATGTTTGAGGGAAAGAAAGGGCAGCTTGGCTGGAGTGGTACCTACAAGAGGGAGAGTGGGAGGGAGATGAGGTAAAAGAGGAGAGAAGTGACTGGGGCTTTTAGTGTGAGTGAGATGAGAGGCCATTGGAGTGTTCTCAGCAATGTAGTGACAAGATTTGACATGTTTTAAATGGATCGTGATGCTGGTGTTTTATGAATTAAGAATAGGGTGTGAGAGTAGAAATGCAGAGACCTATCAGGAGGCTATTGCAATAATGCAGGGGAGAAATGATGGTATCTTAGCCTAGGCATTAATGCTGAGAGCACCAAAGAAACAGTTGCGCAGGGTATTCATGTACAAAGGTTACTTGTCATCATGGTAAGTCTAGGAAATTCCAATATGCAGCTAAGATTGCTGAATGTAGACTCCCTACCCTACAATTATGAAATAGCGGTGGCTTCCCATACAATTTGCTTATTTTCTTTAGCAAACAAATGTTTGTTTTAGATATCATTTAGCAATAGTAGATGAGCTAAGGCTGGCCAGTTATTACAAATGAAAAAGCTACAAATGACTGAGGTTAGAGCTCACAGTTATTAACTGGCAAAATATGATGTGAAGAAATAAAACATTCCCAAATTGTACTACTTATTTCAGAGGAGCATGTCATTTGATAGCATTGAAAACTATATGAAACATAACTGGTAATGTATTAATTGAGGTTTTTTTTTTTTTTTTAAAGCTCTTATTTATTCCAAAGTTGAGTGTAACTCTTCCTTCTGGCAGATAGGATGGGAACGAAGAGTCATATGTGAAATCTGAAATTTGGGAAAATACATGTCTGTACTGTTGTCTTTCTGTTTATAGGCAGGTAGGAGGGAGGGAAATAGTAAGAGTCATAGAAGACAGCCTATTGTTTAGACATATTTATTAAATCTACATTGACTATTCAAAGGAAGGAATGGAGCCGCATTTCTCAGGCATGACTAAATTTGTCTAAGAAAGTATGAGGAATATGTTTTGAACTTACTGGGGGGCAAAGGAGTAAAGAAGAGTAGGGAGAGGCTGGGGAAGCTAAACTCAATTGGAAAAAAATGATTTAAAGACATTTTAAAAAGAGGCATGATTATTTTCCTTGTCATGACGTCAATCTCCCTCTACCTTCCTCAATTTCTTGTGGAATCCACACTGCATATCGAATGCCTTCTGTAAGTGGAGGGGGTGCTGATGTTCATAAATTAAACAAAAATGTCTGGGATCCATATTGAGATGCTAGGCGAAGAAGTCAGTAAGTGCAAAGACTATGACAGAAGCAGGAATTTGGAGCCATTGGTGACTAGGAAAACTATAGACACCTGGCCCGCATGATCTCCAAGGAGATCTGGGGACACATGGATCTCATTGCACGTGAACCTGATTTTGAGCTACACTATTTGGATCTCAAGAAACACGGTACTTTGGCTAACATTTGAGTTATTGCTTCAGCTGGGCATTGATAACCTGAAGTGATTATATGTTGGGGATGCGACATTCAAGGGATAAGTAAATCCCACTTGCAATATTTGGACAGGTCAGCTGTCAAACTCAGGGATTTTTAGATCTTCTAATTCTTGATTAAAAACTTGCCTGAACATTAAAATCACCTTGGTGGCTTTGAAACCATGCCTATGTTTGAACTCCATCCTAAACTAATAAGAATTTTATGCACAGTCAAGTTTAAGAACCACAGTGGGTATCAAATAACTGTAGAACAATTCAACCTAGAACATCCTAGCCTGTGATTCCTGTTTTTCACCAAACATTAATCAGTGGGAAAAAACGTGGATCCCCAACTATGCAGAACTCGATTTATAACAACTAGTAGAGGAGGAATGCTGATGTGTTAGGCATGATTCTACCCTTAAAGAATTTATAATGAAATGAAGGAACTAGGTGTATACGTGGTAAATAACTATCAAAATTGCTCTGTGACTTCAAGTATTGGATAACAATATAGGGCGGGAATAATCAGGACTTGCTTTAAGGAGGAAAGTGTACCTGGGTTACTCAGTAATTACTGTTTCTTGCTTTGGGAGGACCCCAGTAAATAGCTATTGTGGATGAATAAGATTGATCGAAGTTCCTTTTCACATATTTGGAAATACCATTATTATTGAAACAATGCCCCAGATTCTAGAAATTGTGTTGTAAACAGGTGGACGTGATGGAAGAGTTGCAAACTATAAGGACTGAATTTTCACGAATAGAGTTTTACGTTGTTCATCAAATAAATCTTATGGAAAAATTAATCAACTAGTACACATAATTGTCATTATTCTTTTTAGTAATTAAGGAGAAATAATAATCAGTTCATATAAATGATAATAATGACTATCGCTTTCATGCAATTAAAAACATCAGGCTTTTCTTTATTGTCCAGTTTATCTAATCCATAGCAAAGTAGTGCAGAACAGCAGCTCTGGAACTGAACCTCCTGGGTTTGGATGCTGGATCCTCTGCCTTCTGTGTGACCTTGAACAATGTAATTAATCTCCATCTCCTATTTCCTCATATATAAAAATGAGGTGATAATATTATTTTTCTTTAAAAATTGCCGTGGGGATTGAATTAGATACTAAATGAAAAGCACTTAAAATAAATGAAATGCATCTGTCATATAGTCTGTCCTCAATGTGTTAGCTGTTCTTATTATCTCTAATCTTCTTTGAAATCATATATTAATTAGTGATCATTATCATCCAGAAACACAACAGAAACTGAAAAATAGAGGGTTGCTTTATTTAAATTAATAAAATTTTTTAATTTGAATGAATAACTGGAGACTTCAGTCTCCATAGGCCTCCACTGAAATAGTAATAGTAATACAACCTTTAGCAAGTTAATCATCCCTTCTGTGCCTCAGTTTCTCACCTGTACAATGGGGATAATCATACTTCATGCCTCAAAAGATTGTTGTGAGGATTAAATAACATATGCGAAGCACTTAAGACAATACCTAGCACAAATTAAGCACCATGTGTTACCTGTTATTATTATGAGTACCCTTAGTTTTATGCTTGTGCTCCATTCATGATCGTCCGCTTTGCCATTCCCATGGTCCTCCAGCCCCCTGCAGGGTCTTTAGTGGATCCCCTCTACCCATTGTTAATTTCCCTGGTTGCTTGTGAGCTTAAGGCAGCAGAAAATGACTACCAGCTTTTTAATAGCATTTTGAATGAAACTCATTTTTATAGAATGTCCTGGGAATTTATATTTTAAGCCTTTCATCACTAATATTCTTCCGTTGAAGGATATTCTCTAAGTGCAGGTGATGAAGAGCCAGATCTCATCCTCACTACCTTTGAGTGTCGTGGGCATTGAGTGGTGTAGGAATAGAGTGGGGATAAGGAAAGACTGTTTTCTTGAACTTGGCTCCATTCTACATCTAAGGTCAGTCCAAAGGAAATGTTTCTCTTTCCTTTAGAGGAAGGGAGAATGGCTTTTTAGCTCTTTGACACTTAAAATCTGGAGTGGGCGTAACTGAAGATGACAAAAACGAACATTACTGACTCCATAATTTTTCCAGAGCTTTGCATATGTATATTTATATTCCTCTTTCTGAGGCAAATAGAAGCTGTGACAACAGTGCTTTATGTCTTATGTGGCCATGCTCCGAAGTACTTTAGGAAAATCATGAAGATGACAGCAATTTTTAGAAAATATAACATGAAAAAAGATTTTCCAGCACTTGAAAGAAGAACAAATTAAATTCATTTTCTTAACATTTTAATGGTAAGAATATTCTGATAAAACTAAACAGAGAGACTGTAGCATTCCATTCTCAAAATAATCAACTTAGGCAGCATTTCTGCAATAAATTTAAATCTAATCTGCATTATTAAATAAAAAATGATAGCGCTCTATTTTGTTTTACCTGCATTTGAAAATAGGTCCCTTTTATCTAACGGAAGAGAACAAAAAGAACAGACATAGTATTTTAAAAACAGCACCCTAAGGATTTTTAAAAACCAGGAAATTTAAATAACTTTGTAAAGATGGCATTATATCATTTTTAGAATTTTTAAAAAGCTTCTTTCATTAAAAATCTCCCCCAAACTGAATTCCTTATAAAAGAAATTACTCTACTCATTTTTATTAGTTTAGCTTTAATGTCAGTACTCAGGTTTATAAGTACAGTATTAGAAAAACAATGGATTAATAACAGATGTCATATGATGCTTTTATATCTCATATTATGTTTGATTCCTCATTGCTTTTCTCTGTTGCTTTAATTCCTAGTCACTCTCCCCCAAACAGAGAGCATCTGCGAATTTCATCGTATGGGAACTTAATAATACTTAATTAAAATACAAAGCTCGAGTTGGTCTCTACCAGTTAATTGAATGTGATTTAAATAAAACAATAATGGAAAGTATCAGATAGTTCATATATATTTCTGTTGAAAAAGGATAATTTCTTGACTGTTTCTTCAGAGTAACTGTAGGTTTGTAATTTTATCTATGTTATAAAAAGAAACTTCACAAAATATTATTGGTTTTTCTCTCCTACTATCACTTAAAGCTACATCTCATTGTAACTTTTTAAATATTAACTTTCCTTTTGGACATTCAAAGCAATGCTGTTACATTTTTATGTATCTTAAAAAGTTTTTTCTAGATATGAGTTTGTAATGGTTTCAAAATGTTCATCTACAATGTCTAATAAGATGAAACATGCTTTTACTGATTATTTTTTGCTTGCAAATTTTGTTGAAACATGTAACTGTATGACAATCTGTTAAAAGAATATCTTTGGGTAGAAGTGATAATTATCAATTAGTTACCAGTTACCCTAGAAAAGTAGAGAAAGAATAGTAATGATCATGGCAGAAGCATTCAGATGCCGTGAACTGTTGTTTCCTTCTTTTTTTTTTTTCTTTATGTCCAATACTAATTTTTGTAAAACAAATAGACAAGTATAGAAATATAGATCACGGAAGAAAAAGGTTGAAATAGGCATTGTGCTTAGAAGTAAATATGTATTTCATAAAAATGTGTGAAGTTGATCTCCAGTATATGTTCTTTATTTTGTCTTATTTGCTTCGGATCATTTTTTAAATCACACATTATAAACTCAGTTGAGGTCCCTTTTGTGTTCCCTCCCTGTTTCATTCCCCTCTATCACTCTCTGTTAATATGAAGTTGCTATTTAGTTTGGCTCTCCACAGTTTTATAGTTTTATAATGTATTTTTAAAACAAATATTCATTATCATATTCCTTTATGGAATTACAGTGTTTCAGTGGTGAACCAAGGTGGGTGGGGGCAGAGGAAGAAGCAGATGGTGGGTGGGAGCTGTGTACAGGTAGGGAGTAGTATTTCATCACTGACTTGTTTAGAACTGCTTACTTTTTGTTGGTTTTATTATTGTCTTTAAATTCTTTACAGCTAATACTTCCCCTTATCGCTTACACTCAGACAAAACATCCCACTGTTCTCCCCTACCCCACCCCTTAGTATGCCACAACAGATATGAATATGCCACGGTTTCAAAATTCATTCTCTTTTTGGGATCATGTGAGTCGGTGCTACTCGAAGTGCATGGTCTGCAAACTGCTTATACCTGGTTGGTGATGAGATGAGGAGATTGCACCATAATGCATTAATCTAATGTTTCCGTCATCCAGAAAAATCATGCTATAAAACAAAACAAAACACAACAAAACAAAATGTGTAAATGAGGTAGTCTAGCTGAACCAGGGTATGTGTAATGATTTGTCTTCTGTAACAAGCCCCATGCAGCAGGGTGGTAATAAACTCTTCACAGAACAGAACTAGACACTTTCAGTAGCACTGATTTGGGGTGGTTGCAGTTTTTCTTGCATATTACTCATAATTCAGAGAATAGGCTTATATGTGCTTCCTGATATATGAGTGCAAGACTTTCTCTGAGCTTGTTCCTAGATGAAGAACTGCTGGGAATTGGACTGTGTCCATAGTCAGCTTTACTACTTATCAGTAATGCTTTCCAAAGTGACTGTACCAGCTTACCTTCTGATGAGCATGCTGCAAGTTTAAATTTACCCAAAACCTTACCAATAGTTAGAAATGTTAGAACTTTTCTTTTCCAATTGAGTGGGTACAAAGTGGTTTCTTTTTGTTGTTTCACCTTGCATTTCCGTGGTTTCTAGAGTGGGTGTTCATCTTCTCATATTAGCCTATCACCTTTACTCTTGAATTACATTTTTTTTTTTTTATTGATTTGGAGGACTAATAAATTTTATATTTCAGATAAATATCTTTTGTTAAGACCGTAAATGTCTTCTCCCAAACTCTTGCTGTATTTCAACTCTATTTATAGTTGTTTTTTCTTTTGGTCTCATCAAAAGTTTTGTTTTGATGTAATTCATCAATCTTTTCCTTTATGATTTGAAAACATTTTCTATCTTTTTCAAGATATTTTTCTATTCCAAGGTCATAACTAGATTCTATGTATTGTTACCTATGTTTAAAAGTTTTAAAATTTTCTAATTTAGGATTATAATTTATTTTATTTTTGTTTGGAGTGAGGTCAAAATCTAATTTTATTTTATCTTTTTATATGGATAGAAATATGTGTTCTGGTTCTACTTAAAAAATTAATATACACTCTTGATTCATGAATTTATAATGCTGACTCTTTCATATACATTAAATTCTAAGATCTATGCATTATGTCCTTTTGTCTTTACAATATTGTAGCCGTTTTGCTGATCTTGCACCTGTTGCACGCAGTTTTATTTACCTCCTATCTGATAGAGTAGGGCCATTGGTCCTGTTGATTTTCTGCAAAATTATCTTGTTTATTCTTATATCTTTGCATTTTCATATTTATTTTAGAATTATTTTCTGTAATTCAACAAATTCTGTTAGGATATTTCCCGCATTTAGTTTATGGATTAATTGGAGTAAAATTGACATCTTTACAATTTTTAGTCATGCTTTCCATGCCATATGGCTCTATGAAATCAAATCTTCTTTTGTGTCCTCAATATCTTTCAGCTATTTTACATCTGTTTCTTTTTCTTCCAATTTTACTGAGATATAATTGCCACACAGCACTGTATAAGTTTAAGGTGTACAGCATAATGATTTGATTTACATACATCATGAAGTGATTATCACACTAAGTTTAGTGAACATCCGTCATCTCATATAGACACAAAGTTAAAGAAACAGAAAAAATGTTTTGCTGGTGATGAGAACTGTTAGGATTTACTCTCTTACCAAATTTCATATATAACATAGAGCAGTGTTAATTCTGTTTATCATGTTGTACATTACATCCCTAGTACTTATTTGTTTTATAAGTGCAAGTTTGTACTCTTTGATTGCCTTCATCCAGTTCCCCCTCCTCTCACTCCCCACCTCTGGTAACCACCAATCTGATCTCTTTTCCCTCTGAGTTTCTTTGTTTGTTTTTCTGGTTTTGAAGTATAATTGACCTACAACACTATTTTAGTTCCTGTTACACAACATAGTGATTCGATATTTCTATGCACTTCAAAGTGATCACCATGATAAGTCTAGTTACCATCTATCACCATACAAAGATACTACAAAGTTATTGACTATATTTCCCCACACTGTACCTTTAATACCTGTGACTCATTTATTTTGCAACTGGAAGTTTGTACCTCTTAATACCCCTTACGTAACTCTTTCCTCTCCCCACCCCCTGCCCCTCTGGCAACCACTTGTTTGTTCTTTGTATCTATAACTATGTTTTTGTTTTATGTTTGTTCATTTGTTTTGTTTTTTAGATTCCACATGTAAGTGAAATCATACAGTATTTGTCTTTCTCTTTCTCACTTACTTCACTTAGCATAATACCCTCGAATTCCATCCCTGTTGTCACAAATGGCAAGATTTCATTCTTTATATGGCTAATAGTCTATTGAATATATATACCACATCTTTATCCACTCATCTATTGATGGGCACTTTGGTTTCTTTCTTATCTTGGCTATTGTAAATAATGCTTCAATGAATGTAGGGGTGAATATATCTGTTCTAATTAGTGTTTGGTTTTTTTGGATAAATACACAGGAGTAGAATTGCTGGATCATATGGTAGTTCTGTTTTTAATTTTTGAGGAATCTCCATACTGTTTTCCATAGTGGCTACACAAATTTACATTCCCACCAATGTTTCCTTTTCTCCACCTCCTCTCCAACACTTGTTATTTGTTTTCTTTTGGATAATAGCCATTCTGACAGGTGTGAGGTGATATCTCATTGTAGTTTTTTTTTTTTTTTTTTTAAACATCTTTATTGAAGTATAATTGCCTTACAATGGTGTGTTAGCTTCTGCTTTATAACAAAGTGAATCAGTTATACATATACAATATGTTCCCATATCTCTTCCCTCTTGCATCTTCCTCCCTCCCACCCTCCCCATCCCACCCCTCTAGGTGGTCACAAAGCACCGAGCTGATCTCCCTGTGCTATGCGGCTGCTTCCCACTAGCTATCTATTTTACATTTGGTAGTGTATATATGTCCATGACACTCTCTCACCCTGTCACATCTCACCCCATCCCCTCCCCATATCCTCAAGTCCATTCTCTAGTAGGTCTGTGTCTTTATTCCCGTCTTGCCACTAGGTTCTTCATGGCCTTTTTTTTTTTTTTTTTCCCTTAGATTCCGTATATATGTGTTAGCATACTGTATTTCTTTTTCTCTTTCTGACTTACTTCACTCTGTATGACAGACTCTAACTCCATCCACCTCATTACAAATACCTCCATTTCATTTCTTTTTATGGCTGAGTAATATTCCATTGTATATATGTGCCACATCTTCTTTATCCATTCATCTGTCGATGGACATTTAGGTTGCTTCCATGTCCTGGCTATTGTAAATAGAGCTGCAATGAACATTTTGGTACATGACTCTTTTTGAACTATGGTTTTCTCAGGGTATATGCCCAGTAGTGGGATTGCTGGATCGTATGGTAGTTCTATTTGTAGTTTTTTAAGGAACCTCCATACTGTTCTCCATAGTGGCTGTATCAATTTACATTCCCACCAACAGTGCAAGAGAGTTCCCTTTCCTCCACACCCTCTCCAGCATTTATTGTTTGTAGATTTTTTGATGATGGCCATTCTGACCGGTGTGAGATGATATCTCATTGTAGTTTTGATTTGCATTTCTCTAATGATTAATGATGTTGAGCATTCTTTCATGTGTCTGTAGGCCATGTGTATATCTTCTTCGGAGAAATGTCTATTTAGGTCTTCTGCCCATTTTTTGATGGGGTTGTTCGTTTTTTTGTTATTGAGCTGCATGAGCTGCTTGTAAATCTTGGAGATTAATCCTTTGTCAGTTGCTTCATTTGCAAATATTTTCTCCCATTCTGATGGTTGTCTTTTGGTCTTGTTTATGGTTTCCTTTGCTGTGCAAAAGCTTTTAAGTTTCATTAGGTCCCATTTGTTTATTTGTGTTCTTATTTCCACTTCTCTGGGAGCTGGGTCAAAAAGAATCTTGCTGTGATGTATGTCATAGAGTGTTCTGCCTATGTTTTCCTCTAAGAGTTTGATAGTGTCTGGTCTTACACTTAGGTCTTTAATCCATTTTGAGTTTATTTTTGTGCATGGTGTCAGGGAGTGTTCTAATTTCATACTTTTACATGTATCTGTCCAATTTTCCCAGCACCACTTATTGAAGAGGCTGTCTTTTCTCCACTGTATATGCTTGCCTCCTTTATCAAAGATAAGGTGACCATATGTGCGTGGGTTTATCTCTGGGCTTTCTATCCTGTTCCATTGATCTATATTTCTGTTTTTGTGCCAGTACCAAACTGTCTTGATTACTGTAGCTTTGTAATATAGTCTGAACTCAGGGAGCCTGATTCCCCCAGCTCCATTTTTCGTTCTCAAATTGCTTTGGCTATTCGGGGTCTTTTGTGTTTCCATACAAATTGTGAAATTTTTTGTTCTAGTTCTGTGAAAAATGCCAGTGGTAGTTTGATAGGGATTGCATTGAATCTGTAGATTGCTTTGGGTAGTAGAGTCATTTTCACAATGTTGTTTCTTCCAATCCACGAACATGGTATATCTTTCCATCTATTTGTATCATCTTTAATTTCTTTCATCAGTGTCTTATAATTTTCTGCATACAGGTCTTTTGTCTCCTTAGGTAGGTTTATTCCTAGATATTTTATTCTTTTTGTTGCAATGGTAAACGGGAGTGTTTTCTTAATTTCACTTTCAGATTTTTCGTCATTAGTGTATAGAAATGCAAGAGATTTCTGTGCATTAATTTTGTATCCTGCTACTTTACCAAATTCATTGATTAGCTCTAGGAGTTTTCTGGTAGCATCTTTAGGATTCTTTATGTATAGTATCATGTCATCTGCAAACAGTGACAGCTTTACTTCTTCTTGTCCGATTTGGATTCCTTTTATTTCTTTGTCTTCTCTGATTGCTGTGGCTAACACTTCCAAAACTATGTTGAATAATAGTGGTGAGAGTGGGCAACCTTGTCTTGTTCCTGATCTTAGTGGAAATGGTTTCAGTTTTTCACCATTGAGGACAATGTTGGCTGTGGGTTTGTCATATATGGCCTTTATTATGTTGAGGAAAGTTCCCTCTATGCCTACTTTCTGCAGGGCTTTTATCATAAATGGGTGTTGAATTTTGTCGAAAGCTTTCTCTGCATCTATTGAGATGATCATATGGTTTTTCTCCTTCAATTTGTTAATATGGTGTATCACATTGATTGATTTACGTATATTGAAGAATCCTTGCATTCCTGGGATAAACCCCACTTGATCATGGTGTATGATCCTTTTAATGTGCTGTTGGATTCTGTTTACGAGTATTTTGTTGAGGATTTTTGCATCTATGTTCATCAGTGATATTGGCCTGTAGTTTTCTTTCTTTGTGACATCTTTGTCTGGTTTTGGTATCAGGGTGATGGTGGCCTCCTAGAATGAGTTTGGGAGTGTTCCTCCCTCTGCAATATTTTGGAAGAGTTTGAGAAGGATAGGTGTTAGCTCTTCTCTAAATGTTTGATAGAATTCCCCTGTGAAGCCATCTGGTCCTGTTTTGTTTGTTGGAAGGTTTTTAATCACAGTTTCAATTTCAGTGCTTGTGATTGGTCTGTTCATATTTTCTATTTCTTCCTGGTTCAGTCTCGGCAGTTTGTGCATTTCTAAGAATCTGTCCATTTCTTCCAGGTTGTCCATTTTATTGGCATAGAGTTGCTTGTAGTAATCTCTCATGATCTTTTGTATTTCTGCAGTGTCAGTGGTTACTTCTCCTTTTTCATTTCTAATTCTATTGATTTGAGTCTTCTCCCTTTTTCTCTTGATGAGTCTGGCTAATGGTTTATCAATTTTGTTTATCTTCTCAAAGAACCAACTTTTAGTTTTATTGATTTTTGCTATTGTTTCCTTCATTTCTTTTTCATTTATTTCTGACCTGATCTTTATGATTTCTTTCCTTCTGCTAGCTTTGGGGTTTTTTTGTTCTTCTTTCTCTAATTGCTTTAGGTGCAAGGTTAGGTTGTTTCTTCGAGATGTTTCCTGTTTCTTGAGGTAGGCTTGTATTGCTATAAACTTCCCTCTTAGCACTGCTTTTGCTGCGTCCCATAGGTTTTGGGTCGTCGTATCTCCATTGTCATTTGTTTCTAGGTATTTTTTGATTTCCCCTTTGATTTCTTCAGTGATCACTTCGTTATTAAGTAGTGTATTGTGTAGCCTCCATGTGTTTGTATTTTTTACAGATATTTTCCTGTAATTGATATCTAGTCTCATAGCGTTGTGGTCGGAAAAGATACTTGATACGATTTCAATTTTCTTAAATTTACCAAGGCTTGATTTGTGACCCAAGATATGATCTATCCTGGAGAATGTTCCATGCGCACTTGAGAAAAATGTGTATTCTGTTGTTTTTGGGTGGAATGTCCTATAAATATCAATTAAGTCCATCTTGTTTAATGTATCATTTAAAGCTTGTGTTTCCTTATTTATTTTCATTTTGGATGATCTGTCGATTGGTGAAAGTGGGGTGTTAAAGTCCCCTACTATGATTGTGTTGCTGTCAGTTTCCCCTTTTATGGCTGTTAGTATTTGCCTTATGTATTGAGATGCTCCTATGTTGGGTGCATAAATATTTACAATTGTTATACCTTCCTTTTGGATCAATCCCTTGATCATTATATAGTGTCCTTCTTTGTCTCTTGTAATAGTCTTTATTTTAAAGTCTATTTTGTCTGATATGAGAATTGCTACTCCAGCTTTCTTTTGATTTCCATTTGCATGGAATATCTTTTTCCATCCCCTCACTTTCAGTCTGTATGTGTCTCTAGGTCTGAAGTGGGTCTCTTGTAGACAGCATATATATGGGTCTTGTTTTTGTATCCATTCAGCCAGCCTGTGTCTTTTGGTGGGAGCATTTAATCCATTTACATTCAAGGTAATTATCGATATGTATGTTCCTATTCCCATTTTCTTAAATGTTTTGGGTTTGTTATTGTAGGTGTTTTCCTTCTCTTGTGTTTCTTGCCTAGAGAAGTTCCTTTAGTATTTGTTGTAAAGCTGGTTTGGTGGTGCTGAACTCTCTCAGCTTTTGCTTGTCTGTAAAGGTTTTAATTTCTCCATCACATCTGAATGAGATCCTTGCTGGGTAGAGTAATCTTGGCTGTAGGTTTTTCTCCTTCATCACTTTAAGTATATCCTGCCACTCCCTTCTGGCTTGCAGAGTTTCTGCTGAAAGATCAGATGTTAACCTTATGGGGATTCCCTTGTGTGTTATTTGTTGTTTTTCCCTTGCTGCTTTTAATATGTTTTCTTTGTATTTAATTTTTGACAGTTTGATTAATATGTGTCTTGGCGTGTTTCTCCTTGGGTTTATCCTGTATGGGACTCTCTGTGCTTCCTGGACTTGATTAACTATTTCCTTTCCCATATTAGGGAAGTTTTCAACTATAATCTCTTCAAATATTTTCTCAGTCCCTTTCTTTTTCTCTTCTTCTTCTGGGACCCCTATAATTCGAATGTTGGTGCGTTTAATGTTGTCCCAGAGGTCTCTGAGACTGTCCTCAGTTCTTTTCATTCTTTTTTCTTTATCCTGCTCTGCAGTAGTTATTTCCACCATTTTATCTTCCAGGTCACTTATCCTTTCTTCTGCCTCAGTTATTCTGCTATTGATCCCATCTAGAGTATTTTTAATTTCATTTATTGTGTTTTTCATCATTGCTTGGTTCCTCTTTAGTTCTTCTACGTCCTTGTTAAATGTTTCTTGCATTTTGTCTATTCTATTTCCAAGATTTTGGATCATCCTTACTATCATTATTCTGAATTCTTTTTCAGGTAGACTACCTATTTCCTCTTCATTTGTTAGGTCTGGTGTGTTTTGACCCTGCTCCTTCATCTGCTGTGTGTTTTTCTGTCGTCTCATTTTGCTTATCTTACTGTGTTTGGGGTCTCCTTTTCACAGGCTGCAGGTTCATAGTTCCCGTTGTTTTTGGTATCTGTCCCCAGTGGGTAAGGTTGGTTCAGTGGGTTGTGTAGGCTTCCTGGTGGAGGGGACTAGTGCCTGTGTTCTGGTGGATGAGGTTGAATCTTGTCTTTCGGGTGGGCACGTCCACGTCTGGTGGTGTGTTTTGGGGTGTCTGTGGCCTTATGATTTTAGGCAGCCTCCCTGCTAATGGATGGGGCTGTGTTCCTGTCTTGCTAGTTGTTTGGCATAGGGTGTCCAGCACTGTAGCTTGCTGGTCGTTGAGTGAAGCTGGGTCTTGATGTTGAGATGGAGATCTCTGAGAGATTTTTGCCATTTGGTATTACGTGGAGCTGGTAGGTCTCTTGTGGACCAGTGTCCTGAAGTTGCCTCTCCCACCTCAGAGGCACAGCCCTGATACCTGGCTGGAGCACCAAGAGCCTTTCATCCACACAGCTCAGAATATAAGGGAGAAAAAAATAGAAAGAAAAAAAGAGGATAAAATAAAATAAAATAAAGCTATTATAATAAAAAATAAGAAAAAAAATTATTAAGAGTAAATGTATTCAGAAAAAATTTTTTTTTAATTTTTTAAAAATAGATTTATTAATTTTTTATAGTAAAAAATAAGAAAAAAATTTTTAAGAAAAAAATTTATTAAAAAAATTTTAATTTTTTAAAATAAAAAATATGAAAAAACTTATTAAAAATTTTTTTAATTTCTAAAAATAGAAAATACGGAAAAAATTATTAAGAAAACATATATTAGGAAAAAAAAATTTTTTTAAGTTAAAAAAAAAAAAAAAAATGGACGGACCTAACCCTAGGACTGATGGTGAAAGCAAAGCTATACAGACAAAATCTCACCCAGAAGCATACACATATACACTCACAAAAAAAGGAAAAGGGGAAATTAATATATCCTGCTCCTAAAGTCCACCTTTTGAATTTGGGATGATTCGTTGTCTATTCAGGTATTCAGCAGATGCAGGCACATCAAGTTGTTTGTGGAGCTTTAATCCGCTGCTTCTGAGGCTGCTGGGGGAGATTTCCCTTTCTCTTCTTTGTTCGTACAGCTCCCAGCGTTCAGCTTTGGATTTGGACCCGCCTCTGCATGTATGTCGCCTGAGGGCGTCCGTTCCCCGCCCAGACAGAACGGGGTTAAAGGAGCAGCTGCTTCGGGGGCTCTGACTCACTCAGGCCGGGGGAGGGAGCGGTACGGAGGAGGCGGGGCGAGCCTGCGGCGTCAGAGTCATCGTGACATTGCAGCAGCCTGAGGTGCGCTGTGTGTTCTCCCGGGGAAGTTGTCCCCGGATCACGGGAGCCTGGCAGTGGCGAGCTGCACCGGCTCCCGGGAGGGGCAGTGTGGAGAGTGACCTGTGCTCGCACACAGGCTTCTTGGTGGCAGCAGCAGCAGCCTTAGCGTTTCCTACCAGTCTCTGGGGTCCGCGCTGATGGCCGCGGCTCGTGCCCGTCTCTGGGGTCCGCGCTGTTAGCCGCGGCTCACGCCCGCCTCTGGAGTTCGTCTAGGCGGCGCTCTGAATCCCCTCTCCTTGCGCACCTCGAAACAGCGAAACAAAGAGGCAAGAAAAAGTCTCTTGCCTCCTCAGCGGCTGCAGACCTCCTCTCCGGCTCCCTCCCGGCTCGCCGCAGCACGCCAACCCCTTCAGGCTGTGTTCACGCCACCAACCCCAGTCCTCTCCCTGCGATCCGACCGAAGCCCGCGCCTCAGCTCCCAGCCCCGCCCGCCCCAGCGGGTGAGCAGACAAGCCTCTCGGGCTGGTGAGCGCTGCTCGGCGCTGAGCCTCTGTGCGGGAATCTCTCCGTTTTTCCCTCTGCGCCCCTGTTGCTGTGGGATCCGCGCTGATAGCCGCGGCTCGCACCCGTCTCTGGATTTCGTTTAGGCAGCGCTCTGAATCCCCTCTCCTTGCACGCCGCGAAACAAAGAGGCAAGAAAAAGTCTCTTGCCTCTTCGGCAGCTGCAGACTTTTTCCCGGACTACCTCCCGGCTAGCACCAAAGCCCGAGCCTCAGCTCCCAGCCCCTGCCCGCCCCGGCGGGCAAGCAGACAAGCCTCTCGGGCTGGTGAGTGCTGGTTGGCGCCGAGCCTCTGTGCGGGAGTCTCCCCACTTTGCCCTCCGCACCCCTGTGGCTGCCCTCTCCTCCGTGGCTCCGAAGCTTCCCCTCTCTGCCACCCACAGTCTCTGCCCACAAAGGGGCTTCCTAGTGCCTGGAAACCTTTCCTCCTTCACGGCTCCCTCCCACTGGCGCAGGTCCCGTCCCTATTCTTTTGTCTCTGTTATTTCTTTTTTCTTTTACCCTACCCAAGTACGTGGGGATTTTCTTGCCTTTTGGGAGGTCTGACGTCTTCTGCCAGCGTTCAGTGGGTGTTCTGTAGGAGCAGTTCCACGTGTAGATGTATTCCTACTGTATCTGTGGGAAGGAAGGTGATCTCCTCGTCTTACTCTTCCGCCATCTTGCCCCTCTCATTGTAGTTTTGACTTGAATTTCCCTGATAATTAGTGATGTTGAGCATCTTTTCATGTACTAATTGGCCATCTGTATGTCTTCCTTGGAAAATTGTCTATTCAGATCCTCTGCCCATTTTTTAATCTAGTTGTTTGTTTTTTGGTGTGGAGTTGTATGAGTTCTTTGTGTATTGTGGATGTTAACACTTTATCATATACATTGTTTGCAAATCTCTTCTCCCATTCAGTAAGTGGCCTTTTCGTTTTGTTAATAATTTCCTTTACTGTGTGAAATCCTTTTAGTTTTCTGTAGTCCCATTTGTTTATTTTTCCTTTTATCTCCCTTGCCTGTGGAGACATATCTAAAAATCTATTACTAAGACTGATGTCAAAGAGCATACTGCCTATGTTTTCTTCTAGAAATTTTATGGTTTCATGTCTTATATTTAAGTCTTTAATCCATTTTGAATTTACTTTTGTGCATGGTGTGAGAGAATAGTCCAATTTGATTTTTTTGCATGTAGTTGTTCAGTTTTCCCAACACCATTTATTGAAGAGGCTGTCTTTTCCCCCATTGTATATCCTTGCTTCCTTTGTCATGATTAATTGTACATATAAGTGTGGGTTTATTTCTGACCTCTCTATTCTGTTCCATTGATCTACTTGTCTTTTTTTGTGCTACTATCATACTGTTTTGATGACTGTAGCTTTAGTATAGTTTGAAAACAGGGAACATGATACTGCCAGCTTTCTTCTCCTGTCTCAAGATTATTTTGCCTATTCAGGTCTTTTGAGTTTCTATACAAATTTTAGAATTGTTTGTTCTAGTTCTGTGAAAAATGCCATTCGTATTTTGTTAGGAATTGCATTTAATCTGTAGATCGCCTTGGGTAGTATGGTCATTTTAACAATATTGTTTCTTCCAATCCATGAACACAGTATGGATTTATCTTTTCATCTGTTTGTGTTGTCTTCAGTTTCCTTCATCAGTGTCTTATAGTTTACCAAGTACAGGTCTTTTTACCTCCTAGTTAAGTTTATTCCTAGGTATGTTATTCTTTTAAATGATATTGTAAGTGGGATTGTTTTCTTAATATATCTTTCTAATAGCATGTTATTAATGTATAGAAATGCAACAGATTTATGTATATTAATTTTCTATCCTGCAACTTTACTGAATTCATTGATGAGCTCTAGTACTTTTTGGTGATATCTTTAGGATTTTCTACATATAGTGTCATGTCATTGGCAAACAGTGACAATTTTATTTCTTTCTTTCCAGTTTGAATTTCTTTTATTTCTTTTTCTTTTCTGATTGCTGCAGCTAGGACTTCTAGTAACCATGTTGAATAACAGTGACAAGAGTGGGCATTCTTGTCTTGTTCCTGATCTTAGAAGAATTGCTTTCAGCTTTTCACTGTTGAGTATGATGTTAGCTGTGGGTTTATGTTGTATGGCCTTTATTATGTTTATATAGGTTCCCTCTATACCCACTTTTTTGACAGTTTTTATCATAAGTGGATGTTGGATTTTTTCACAACCTTTTTCTACATCTATTGAGATGATCATATGATTTTTATTTTTTAATTTGTTAATGTGGTGTATCACATTTATTGATTTGTGGATATTGAGCCATCCTTGCATCCCTGGGATAAATCCCGCTTGATCATGATGTATGATCCTTTTAATGTGTTCTTGTATTCAGTTTGCTAATATTTTGTTGAGGATTTTTGAATTTATATTCATCAGTGATATTGGCCTGTAATTTTCTTTTTTTGTGATATCTTTTTCTGGCTTTAATATCAGGGTGATGCTGTCACCCTGAATGAGTTTAGAAGTGTTACTTCCTCTGCAGTGTTCTGGAGTAATTTGAGAAGGATGTATGTTAACTCTTCTTAAAATATTTGGTAGAATTCATCTGTGAAGTCATCTGATCCTGAACTTTTGTTTGTTGGGAGTTATTTTAAAAATTATTATTACTGATTCAATTTTATTGCTGGTAATTGATCTGTTCATATTTTTTATTTCTTCCTGGTTCAGTTTGGGAGATTATACATCCTAGGAATTTGTCCATTTGTTTTAGGTTGTCCATTTTATTGTTGTATATTTGTTTACAATAATCTCTTATGATCCTTTGTATTTCTGTGGTATCAGTTGTAACTTCTCCTTTTTCATTCCTGATTTTATTGATTTGGGCCCTCTTTTTTTTTCCTTGATGAGTCTGCTTATGGTTTGTCAATTTTGTTTATCTTTTTAAAGAACCAGCTCTTAGTTTCATTGATCTTTTCTATTGATTTTTTTTTTTTTTTTGGTCTCTATTTCATTTATTTCTGCTCTGATCTTTATGGTTTCTTTTCTTCTATTAACTTTGGGGGTTTTGGGTTCTTTTTTAGTTCCTTTAGGTGAAAAGATAAGTTGTTTATTTGAGATTTTTCTTCTTTCCTGAGTTAAGCTTGTATCACTATAAACTTCCCTCTTAGAATTGCTTTTGTTGTATTCCACGGATTTTGGATATTTGTGTTTTTGTTTTCATTTGTTTCCAGGTATTTCTTGATTTCTTCAGTGATCCATTTGTTGTTTAGTAGCATGTTGTTTAGCATCCATTTGTTTGTGTTTTTTGCCGCTTTTTTCTTGTAGTTGATTTCTAGTTTCTTGTAGTTCTGGTTGGAGAATTTGCATCTCTTTTATTAGAATTATTACTCAGTGATTTTGTTTTCTGTTGCTATTGTGAAATACTTGTTTCCTTACTACATTTTACATTTGGGTGTGCTTCTATACAGGATTATTTCATGCTGACTTTTTACCCAGTTAACTTACTGAATTATATTATTAGCTTTAAGAATTTAAAAATACATTTGCTTGGATTTAATAGATAGGCAACCATATTGTCTATAAATCACATTAATTGTGTCTTTTATTTCCCCTTTTTTTTCCTTCTTACTTTACCTGTCATACTGCATTGGCTAAGATAATCAGTATACTGTTACTTTCTTGTTAAGTTTAAAGGGAATACTTCTTTTTTTTTTTTTTTTTTACTATAAAATATAATATTTGCTGCAGAGTTTTGGCACATACCCTTTGTGGTAGTCATGAAAATGTACCATGCAGATTTACCATTTTGAGGAATAGTAGATAATTGACCAAGGGTCCTAGCTTCTGTGATCTGAACTTCATTGCTGTGTTTGCTCTGAGGTCATACTTCCCATGGGCTGCTTTCATCCAATGACCAAACATGGCAGGATACTAAGTTAAGGCCATTCCTAGAAGATATGGTATTCCACTGATGACCAGCTTTGGCTCAAGGATTCCCTGATAGTCTTTCTGAATCTCTCTTAAACTGCCCAGTGGTCTAGGATATTACTAACAATCTTCCCTTCATCTCTCCTTTACTCAAGGTCTGACTTGCCCCATGGTCTGACACCTCTCCCAGTCTCCTGGCTCCTTTCTCATCTTCTCTCATACAGGTATTTAATTAGATCCTTCTACATTTAATCTTATCCTAATGTCTGTTCCTCAGAAGACCTCAAGTAACAATCTTTATCTGATGAAAAAATAACTTTTCATTCCTACTACTGTAGGAATTTTTAACTCTCATTTCCTTCTAGTAGATAAGTTAAATATGTTGGTTCATAGCATTAGTACTTCTCTTGAGAGGAGCACAATGTCAACTGGGACTTTATGTGAGTCTCCCTACACTTCATTTGCCTCTCTCAGGGACTTCTTTTTTGTTTGTTTGTTTGTTTTGGTTGTTTGTTTTATATGTATAATTGCTTACTTAAAGTTGGAGAAACTAGTAAGTGCTGACTTAGTTTCCATAGTTTTATCTCCACCTTCTTTCCATTTAGGAAGAATGATGAGACCTGGTAACTTTCCTGGTTTTAGTGGGCTTCTATTTTCTCAAGTTAACGGCATGTATTTTCTCCTGAATTCCCTACCCATACTGCTCAGTTTGTTTCCCTCCAAGTTGTTTGTAGGATATCAATACATATTATCAAGATAGTGTTAACTTGTTGTCCTTCTGCATAGCTTCTAGGGTAGAATAGTAGCTGTTTGTGGATTGTTGATCTCTTCTTTCTCTGTATCGCTGGATTGCCCATCTCACAATTTATGATGTACAATTGCATGCTATCCCTATAAATGCTGCTGTATGTTTTTTCACTTGTTTACTGAAATTTTTTGTTACTATTCTTAAATGTAAGGTAGGAATCTTTTGTAATCTTCCTTCTGCGGTGTTGTTATTCCCCCAAAGTTACTTCAGTACCATTTTAACATGTAATAAAAATGAAACAAGGAAACGATATTAATTCCAAGTGAATAGTCAACTTTGAAGTACATGATATTTTTCTGATTGGAAGCTCTCATTTATTATATCAGAATTACCATCCAAGATAGCACCTTCAATTACAAAATTTGTAAATGAAACTATTAGGTTGCAGAAGTAGAATTCTAATTTACGTGATTGCCAACTGTTAGTAAATTTACTGCAATGCAAATACGTTTTCAAAATATTACGTTACAATATATTTAGGAAGGGATAGGAAATACCTAAAAGACCTTCATACAAGTATACACTTAAGTAATCTCATACTGTGAATGAGTGAGATTCAGGAGAGAGTGAATGTAGGCATCAAGTGGATGTCTATGTACATAATTATTAAGGCAGGATGTCAAAGCCTGGGGGTATTGGTTCAGAACACCTCGCTTGGCTCTGGCCCTCATGGTGAGCAGAATGCAGGGGATAAATTTCCAGCCTAGGCTACACATAGTCCATACTGATAGAGAAAGAAAATAGAACTTCTAGTCAATGTGATAAAGTGAACTGACATGATAAACTCCCCCATACCAAACCCGCAGCAGTAATGTAAACCATATAATAATTTACATTTACTTAACAAACATTAAAAGTATGAAAGAGCAATTCTTGAGTGCTAGAAATAAAGAAGCACTTCAAATTCAGATTGATGAAGAGGAGTTTAATTGAATGGTTTATGAAGATATTGGAAATAGGAGAGAGTTTTAATGCCTGTGCTGGAGATAGTAATTTATGACACATTTCTCTTGAAATAACCTAATTCCATATTTAATATGATTGAATTTTTGGACCCTTCTTATTATAGCAGGATTTTATTACACATAGCAAGTCCAGAGATGAAAAATTATAGTCATTGAAATTAAAAAGTGGAAAAAATTGGAAGACGAGTTTGGTGTACTGAGGAAATCAAGCATATTGGTGAACAAAAGATAAAGAAATAGAAAATAAATATGAGTTTGAAAAAAAACTCAGAGAATAAATGATGAAGTCCAATATATGTTGAATAGGAGTTCCAGAAGGAATGAACAGGGAGACAAGGGAGGAGACAATAGCTAACAGAGTAACAGATGAGAGTTTCTCAGAATTGAATAAAACCAGGAGTCATCTTGTTGAAAAAGCATCATTTTACATGATTAAGTTTATAGTAGGAAAATTAAGGCAGTGTATATTTATGTTCAAAGCAAATATAAAACAGAGTTCTTATTTGTATTTAGTTCTAAATATGTATAATAATTACTTAATATTTTCAACTATGCCATTATGCTCCTAAGATACAAGCAGTGGAGGGGAAATAATCCTCTGGTAGAGGTCAAACAAGCAAACATACAGATAAAAACTACAAAGATAAGAGGTATAACAGGAGTAGGTAAAGAATATTACCACTATGAGACTAGAGAGAAGAGGGCACATCTTTACCTCAAAAAGTCACGAAGTTCCTAAAATGAGATGGTACTTAAGCTCAGTTTTTCAAAAAGACAAATAACATATGAAAGATTTCTGCTTTAGCAAAGTGAAAGAAATAATTCTATCCAGTATGTACACATGCATAATCATGTGGGGAACCCACATCCTGTTCTGGGACCTGCAGAGAGCAGAGTGAGCCTCAGACAGTGCGTAGTGCTGGAAGTTAGAGCAGAGGATGCATCCAGGTTTCCTCCACTGAAGGGAGGTGGTCCTTTGTCTAAGACAATAGTCCCATACAAAGTGTGTACTGAAGCCAGCCTGCAAATTGTCTTCCTGGTCCTCAATGAGATAAGTAGAATGGGTGAGAGTGAGCGTTCAGAAAATGTTGTGGCAGTTGGCATTACCAGGAAATTCAAGTGTATGACTATGTACTTCACAAAAGTATCAGTCTGAGCGAGATTAGAAATTAAAAACAAACAAATAACAATGACAGCAAAACACTGGTCCTTCCCCGCAGATAGTTTGAGAGGGCTTCCGAAGGATTCTGAGCTGGGGAGGAGCTATTAGATGGGGCCGCCATCACAATTTTATACATGAGAAAGATGGGCTCAGAGTAGTAAGGAAAGTTGCTTAAGTTCAAATAACAAGTAAGTGAGGCACTGTTCTCTTTGAGTTCAATGGTATCACCTATTTACACCTTATTGTGAATTTAAGTTATTCTGCATTTTTCTGGGAAACATAAAAAATACATCTGTTCCCTATAAAGGAACATATATGGAGCACACTTTATAGCCTCCCTTGCTTTCCTCAAATCCATATAAATGAAATAAAATATATATTTCCAAAATCCATAATCATTTTTGGAAAACAAGGAGACTCCATGGTAGATTAGAAATTGTGAAGAATACTGACAAATTAAAGGCATATGGTATCTAATTAAAGAAGGAAACTGTAGCTCAAGGTTTATGAAGGATGATACTGTAGCAAAAGTGAGAGTGATAGGAAGCATGCTTCTTTCCAGAGATGATGGGTACCTGGAGAAACAGAAGAAGGCACAGAAGAAAATAACAGAGAGATTAGTTGAATTGTCACAGGCTGAGCAGCCAGAAATCTCTTGCACATCTTGAGACAAGCAGCAGCAATGGGATAGCTGGGTTTCCTCCAGGTGGGGGCAGCGGAAGTAGGACGTTGAATCAAAGAATGAGAACAGTGGCCCAGGTAGATAACGCTTGAGAGAAGTGAAGAGCAAAAGCAAGCCACAAGGCTTGTCACAGCTGATGGGCATGCCCCAAAACTTAGCTCGCTAAAACACACAAAAGTAAAGGCCATGATGTGCTCTGCCTCTACCCTAAACAGACTGTAGAAACGGAGCCTAGAAAAGCATCTCAACTCTGAAAAATGTGCACAATAAAAAACTAATAAAAACCAAGGAAAGCCAACATCATGAATGAATAATGATCAACTCAAAAAATAGCACATCTAAGTAAGCAGAGTTAATAAATATAAGCTGTAGAGGGCTTTAAAATAAATTGTATTTACATTCTGAGAGAAATGAAAGAAGTAGCAGAAGTCATTGAAGTGGACAATTTGATTATTGGTATGAAATAAAACTTCAGTTGTTGGAATGAATAGCAGAATGGATCTAGGTGAGGGAAAATTAGTTTATTGGTTGAATGAGACAAGAAGTATTTCCAGAATACAGCATAAAATATAAAAATATATACAACATTCAAGAAAACCTCATGCAGGATGGATTGAGAATTCATAAAATAAATTCAGTAGCAGTTTGAGAAAGAAAAAATATGTACAGTGGAGAGAAAGTAAGTAGAGTGTCTTAAGACTCAAGAGAGACACACATTCTGAGATTGAAGAGATTCATTAATTACTCAGTAGAAATATATTTTTAAAAAGCTCACAAAAACAAATATCATGGTTTAGAATAACAGCAAGTAAGACCTAACTGAGGAACCTTAAAACTTCTTCAGTGTGAGAGAGAAGGAAAGATACCCATATTATCTACAAATGTATGAGAATCAAATTGCCATCTGATTCCCATCAGCACCACTGAACATAAGAAGAATGGGCAGAATGAGTTGGGAGGGAATCATAACTAATGTTTTAAACCCAGCCAAATGGCTATTCAGTGAGGTTGAAAAAGATGTTTTCAGACATACCATAACTCAGAAAGTGTACCACCACAGATTTCTCAGAATACTCCAACAAATGAAATATAGTTGTAGTGGGTAGAATAAAAGATGTAAATAGCATTAATGAACAAACTAAAAATGAAAATTATGGTTAACATAAGTTATAATTAAAAATTAGATAATATTTCTATGGGAATATGTGAAGAAACAACCTATGTACACAGGAAAATTTAATACTTTATATGGGTGAAAGAGTAGATTATATAATAAATGGTATTGGGAGAGTTGTTCACCCACATGGAAACATGTACACATTTAAATCTCTAATAAAGCATGTATAAGATAGACAAGGACCTTTTAAAAAATCTATAATTTCTTAGGAAATAGTATGGGAAGCTCTGTTTTGAACTTGGAATGGTACGTCTTCTTGTATACACAAAAGCCATAAAGAAAAATATGTACACATATGACTATACATCTAAATAAAAATACCATACAAGTAGCAGACTAGACAGAGTATTTGGAACATATGTAACAAATAAATCAACTTACATTTAAATGATAAAAGAATTCCTACTAATGGCAAGAAAAAAAAGTTAAGATAAAGTATATGAACAGAGTATTTTCAGAAGAGTGAAAGTACCTGATTGGTATATATTAAAAAGTGTTCAACCTCACTTGTAATCAGGAAAATGCAAATTAAAGAACTAATAGATATTTTTTAAATGTCACACTGGTGAGAAAGAAAAAGCATGATAATCAAGTGTTAGCAAAGGATAGAGGAAATAAGAACTTTGAAAAAATGTGGTAGAGATATAAATTGGAATAGCCATTCTGGATGACAATCTGTGGGTATTGATATTTGATTCCAATTCTTAGCATATTCTCGATAGGAGCACACAGTGTGTATACAAGAAAATGCAAATGGGGATGTTCATAATAGCGCTCTTTGATGAGATGGTAAATTTTTTAAATTGAAAGTGTTCACTTTGATTGGCTCACAATATTCAGTAGCTCCAAGGAGCATAAATCAGAGGCCAGACATCAGGTAATGAAAAGAAAACCCTATGTCTCCAGATGACAATTTCATCTTTTACTTACTGGAACAGTTTTGTAAATAAACCTAAGTAAGATTAGTAGCTACACTATGAAATTAAAAAAGCAGGAGTTATGTTTTATTCCTAGCTATGTTATCATGGGCAAGTTATTCAAATTTTCCATCACTTAACTTCTTCAGTTGAGGGGTTTTACCTGAGTTCTAATCTTAAACAACTGGAAACTCAAAGCATTATCTGATTTGATTTCTTGGCTTTTGAAAGAAAATATAAATGTCTACAACAGATGATATCTATCTTTGTATCTGAAGGTGTCATAGTGTTTCTCTAAAGTATATTTCCTCTTCGTTGATATTTTTGTTGTTATTCCTTTCCATTAGTTCTTATTTTAACTTGATTGATGTATTTCATCTGCACAGGGCTGCCAAACATGATAGGAAAACAAGGTGTGAGGAAAATAAATATCAGGTACAATATAATGATAGCTGAAATAGCTGTAAAACTTAAGACAAAATGTTGAAACCCAGAAAATAAGAGAATTTGTAAGGCAATATATTTTTATATTATTGGAATGATACAAAATGATAAAGATGAATATAAAAATACTTTCATCTATAAGTTTTATCAATCACTGTAATACTTCCAAATTGGTAATAAACCTTCAACTAGTCATGATTTGTTTATTCCCCCATGTATTCAACAACTCTTGACTAAACTCATATCATGAACAAAACACAGTGCCAGGCACGGTAGATTTCTCTCTTTAGGATGGGAGAGGGGAATAAGAAAAAGAGTAATAATTTTATTCAACACTTAATTTATTCAACCAAATATTTGGGGGGATCTCTTATGTGCCAGGTACCACTCTGGGAGTTGTGAGCACAGCAGTGAATAAAACAAACCACTTTGCTTCATGGTGGTTATATTCTGTCTGGTACATCAAGAAATGTGAAATTGTTATATTAACAATTAAAATAGTTTATATTTCTAATATGATTAGCATTGGAATCATATAATTATTTTATATATGGTCAAATTTTATTATGACTGCTATTATTCTTTTGCTTATTTTTTCCTCAGTATTTTATCTGCTTGAGGACAGTTACTCTCCCACCATGGGCCTAGTGAAGAACCTGGCACATAGTAGAAATTCAGTAAAGTTTGCTAAACAAGTAAAATATTCAGCCTCTATGCACCTCAGTATCTTCAACTATAGAAATAGGGATAATAATAGTATTACCAATGTTGATATGGTTGTGAAGATTAACAAATACTATCTTTAGAAATTTTCATATGATGCCAGGCATAAGAAGCTCAGTTTGTTAATTTCATTTAAACATATATTTTAAAACATTATTGATGATGAACTCGAGGCAAGAGAAAATACATTTAGTATATCTTTTAATCTATCTCTCACATGTGCTCCAGAGAGGGAAAAAATACTGTGCCCACCCTCTCCCATCATTCTTAAAAATCTAAGTGTAGCTTTATTCCTGATGGTCAAATTTCTGTTTCATGTTTCCTTCTTTCTATGAGCAAATATATTTATATGATTTGTGCTAAATGCTTTTCTGCATAATGGATAATTGTTTCTAAGGCTAATAATCATGCCAGCTATATTTTTTCTTTAATTAAAAATCTTTCTCCTATATATACAGTAGTGGAATTCTTTAGCTCTTCTCTTCTTGAAAACAAACCACATTTCAGGGGGGCGGGGGAACGTGTTACCCTCAGAATTCATACACGATAAGAAATTCATTCCACAAGTGGAGTAAGACCTTTAAAAGACCTTTATCTACCTCACAGAATAAATTTGATATGCCTTACAGACCATTATGCCAACTCTCCCTCACTGTGCATACAGATAGAACCATCTCTTAAAAGTGCTAACACTATAATTTCCATTCAGATGATGAAATTGTAATAAAAACAGTTTATTATGCTGCATTTGTATATGATTACATATTAGATTGTAGAAAGTTAACATTTATTTTTATTCTACTAATAATCATTTCTTCAAGGTCTAATAAATCCAAGAAGCTTAAAAACATGTTTAAAAGATCCATTCCATAGGGCAGTATGCCCTGCTGTTGGTGCTGCTGAAACTGTATGAGAGCTCAGCTAAATACTTATATGTCCCTGTGTCACTTTTACACATTTTCTATATATTTTCCAGTGTATTTATTACTAACAATGTTTGGATACAGATCTTGACTCTTTTAAAATGCTATCTGATTCCAATTTATCCAATTTCTTATTCAGTTGTGTCTTTCTGACAAATAAATATTTTCAAGACTTAATAAATAAGAAAGAAATATTATAAGATTAACCCAAGTGGAATTCATATCCTCTGCCTATTAATTTAAGCGATTTGACAAGGACTGTGAGGTACTTGAATTTGGTGAAATCAGACCTCTGATTAAATAATATGACTCTTTCTATGATGGGATCTACAAAGACAGTTTGTTGAATCACTATATTTTAGAGCTAAAAAGGGAGAGGAACCATCTTGTTTTGAGATGGTTTGATTTTTAGAGTTGAAAAAACTGATGCAATTAAGTAACACCTAAAATATTTTGCATAGTTAGGGGAAGACTTGAAATTTGGAACCCAGATGACCTTCCCCTAATTGAAATGGTCTTTATGCTGTTCTTTACCTGATCAAATTGTCTTATTTTTAATTAAGAGTAACATCTAACTTGTTAGAAGATATTTATGTGCCAAATATCTAAAAGTATTGGGCATCCAAAAAGTGGTTAAATTGAGAAAAATTACATAAGCTTACAGTCAGAGGAACGTTATATTACATTGTATGTGCATTAATATCAATGAGAATTCAATACTGAGATCAAATGTACAACATGCTGTCAAATGTTTAATAATTCTTCAGTGTCTAATTAAGTCTAAGAAAGCTGCACTTATGAGTGAGTCATTGTAATTTCATATTAAGTACAATATAATTAACTGGTATAAATAGGATAACACTGAAGAGCCAATGACTTAAGCTGATTGTCTGAAATCAGGTTTCATGCTATCACAGCCTTTTAATATCAACTTAGGCTTCTGTATAAGGCAGAAAGAAAAGAGAAATGCTACACGGTGCCACATGAAGAAGAGCTGGGTATTCATGGGCCTTAAGTGATCAATATCTTTATCAGATCTGTGTAAATGTTGTGGGCAAGTACAATTAAAGAGCAAATACCTGAGTCACCTGGCTAAGCCCAATTTCAGCTCCAGAAGCAGGTCATTTCACGGCAGGCACTTGTTAGGGAGCATCGGAAACAACTGTAGAAGGCAGATGCTTTCAAGACAATGTACAGGTTATAATGCGGACTCTGGAGTCAAAGGACCTGGGTTCAAAATTCCATCCCAATACTGTCTGGTTGTTTGATCCTGTACAAGCCACTCGGCCTTTCTATGCACCAGGTTTCCCATTTGTGAAAGAATATTTCTTTGGTAGGGCTATTATGAGTGTTAAAATGAGGTGTACATGTAAAAAATACCTAGAGGAGTGCCTGGCTCATAGTAAGCATTCAATAAGTATTAAATTCTTATTCGTGGAAGAGCATTTTCCAAGTAGCAGTTAGACAAGGAAATTCCTCTTTAAAACCACAAAGATCTGTGCATTTACATTAGAGGCAAGTCCTTTAGAACTTTACTGATAATTCTAATTTGCACAGGTTCATGAAATATCAATTATGAACAAAATGCAAAAAACAAGAGCAGTTGAAACACAAATGTAAAATTCTATTTGAGGCAAAAAAAAAAACCCCCCACAAAAGTCAACATATACTCTCTGAATGGAACCATGACCATTTGAAAACAGAGTGGATATGTGTATTTTGTAATTAATTTATCAACAGTGATTTTAGAAAGCAACCCAATTGTTGTGAAGCATAGAGTGGAGCTATAAAAGCCAACAACATGAAACAGGAAGGCTGAAAGGAGGTCGAGACCAGGACCAGAGAAGCAGCACTGGCCGCTTCTGGGAAGGGTTCACTATTTCTCAGGGAGGAGGGGATTACAGAACTAAAAGCAGTAGAACTATGTGCATGTATTTATTGTTTTCCAGACAGCATTTATGGAGACATTAACTATTGGTAAAAATATATAATTTATTTTACGGAGCAAAGGAAACTCTTCTCAGTTCACTGTCTTTATAAAATAAAAATTGAGGAACTTCCCTGGTGGCACAGTGGTTAAGAATCCACCTGCCAATGCAGGGGACATATGTTGGAGCCCTGGTCTGGGAAGATCCCACATGCCGCAGAGCAGCTAAGCCTGTGCGCCACAACTGCTGAGCCTATACTCCAAGCCACAACTACTGAAGCCCGCGAGCCACAACTACTGAAGCCCGCGCGCCTAGGGCCCATGTTCCACAACGAGAGAAGCCACTGCAAAGAGAAGCCCGCGCACCGCAACGAAGAGTAGACCCCGCTCGTCGCAAGTAGAGAAAGTCCGTACACAGCAATGAAGACCCAATGCAGCCAAAAATAAATGAATAAAAATAAATAAATCTAAAAATTGAAAGAACCTCTTCAGATACTGAATAGGGAAGCTTTCTTACTATTTCCTTCCCAAGGTATGCAGTAACTCTTTTGGTATCCCAAGTGGGTAGATTCTTGGACTTGTTGTCACAGAATACTTCCTGGAAAGGGATCAGTCCTGTTTGGGTTAATCAGCCCTTTCCACTGTCTTCTGAATAACTCTTACAGGAATCCTTTGTAGAAAAAAGTTCCTGACCTGAAAACACAAAAATACCCAAACTACATTAAAGGGCATTTCTTTTTTTTTTTTTTTTTAAAAGCTCTTGGACTGTCAGACGGGAAGTCATGCCCTTGAATCCCTTAAGGTGGTAGATATTTTTTTGTTATTTATTTATTTATTTATTTATTTATTTTTGGCTGTGTTGGGTCTTCGTTTCTGTGCGAGGGCTTTCTCCAGTTGCGGCGAGCGGGGGCCACTCCTCATCGTGGTGCGCAGGCCTCTCACTATCACGGCCTCTCTTGTTGCGGAGCACAGGCTCCAGACGCGTAGGCTCAGCAGTTGTGGCTCATGGGCCTAGTCGCTCCGCGGCATGTGGGATCTTCCCAGACCAGGGCTCGAACCCGTGTCCCCTGCGTTGGCAGGCAGATTCTCAACCACTGCGCCACCAGGGAAGCCCTAAAGGGCATTTCTTAAAATGTCTCCCCTGCTTTCAAATGTAATTAGGCTCATAGTTAACAAGGGTAAATATATCTCCCAGGGATATATGTAAATATATTTTGTACATGTATATATGTAAATATATTTCCTAAGGAAAACTTGATTTCCCTTCCATGGGCATCTCTTTCAGAGCTTTTGCTCAAAGATATTCCCAGACAGTGGAGGATCATACTTTGGTCAAGGATATTTCAGTAGCTGAGATACAGTTTGGAATAACTAAACCTTTAAACAAGCTTCTAGGTTTCCTAAGTTTTTTTAATCACGTGTAGCATCTCTGAACAGAAACAGCCAGAGTTCACTAAATGAGGTTGTTTACTGACAATTATGCAACTGGGGTTTAATATCCTGTCTGAAATTCTAAGGTAGAGTCTTCACCTTCTGATAGAGTTACATATTATAACAATATCCAGAGAATTATTTAAGTAACTCAGAAATTTGGGGGAGGGACAACATAGCAGATAAGATTGACTGAACCCTGGAATGAAATCTGTGTTCCTTTTAGTATACAATAAATTATATATGTATTATATATATTGCATGCATGTGTGTGCATGTTTATACATATATACATACGCATGTGTGTATATATTGTACACATATATAAAAACTAGAGAAATAAATTTTATTTCTGATATGCTATGGATTCCTTATCTTTCAAACTTAACCTAATTCTTACCTACTATGATAATGTTCTTCCATATGTATCAAGGATTATTTTCTTTATTCACAGTTGTTAATATTTGTAAAATTATCTCAGTCCCTTCTGTTGCCATTGTTGACAATTTACTTATGGCACCCATTCTTTTACAGGTTGATTTCTATGTAGTTTATTCCTTCCCATCTGTACTGGATTATGTCTGTTGTGTTCATTTAATGCTTCAGGAGTGGTGTTTCTTTTTTTCTACAGGTAGGAGAAAAGGTGATCTGTTTCATATCTGTATTACGTCTCTCATCTACAGTGTTATCTCTACCATACTGAGGCATGGGGAGGATTATTTTGTACTCTCTTGGGCTGAAAAGTAACTTTCTTTTTGAGGTGGAAGTTGAAAACTGATTCCTCCTTTGTGCTGCACTATGACACTCCTGTGTGATGCTGTTAAACACTCTCCTTGGTTGCTGGAGCTCAGAGGACAGCCTTTTGACCATCCCATGCCTACTGTTGGGTGGAATAGACATTCACAGACATTACCCCATTTTATCCCCACAAGAGGTATGCACAGCAAGAAACGCATTCAGCTAGATTAAATCAGTTGCCTGAGGTCACATATCTAGTAAATTGCAGAGCCAGGACTCAAAAAAGGTCCTTTGACTTTAAATCCCTTGGTCCTTCCATTATACCATATTGCTTGCTCTTTATTGAGTTAGTAATTCACCATGATACATGCATTGTCGTAGAAATAAAATGGAGAATAGTTGTTTACATGTTTTGTTTTTGAAAATAAAGATGGCCTACTTTGTCTGATGCTGATTAAAAACCAACAGAATTTTACAAACTGTAGACACTCAGCTGCTTAACTCCGTCTGATCAGTTCCTTAATATAGCATAGTGGAATGATTTAAATATCTTTATCTTGAACAAACAGAGTTATTTAGACTATATGGCAAGGTAATAGTGTAGGGGGTGCAGCAGGGTTGAAAGTGTTAGTGTTTTTAAAATGCTTTAATTATCAATTTAAAAACACTTTAAAAATAAAAATGGCATCGCTAATTTATGATTTATAGTTCAGTAAACTTTTAAAATTTATTTTATTGAACTGAAATACCCTTCTATCCTCCTCTTGTAAATAAAGTTTATAATAAAGTCCTTTGAATAAAATGTTACTCAGGAGGAGAATCAACTATTCTTTAAATTGATCATTGTTTTTCTGCTTTGTAGAAAACACCATTGCTGCTGAATAGGCAGACGGAACCTGACTTTTACTTCTAATTAATTTTTGTATATTTGTTACAGTTAGTATTTTTATTGAAACAATATACATGATCAAGTAGCAGACCCCGAGATCATAACTCTTAACAACTGACTACAAAATGCAAGCCTACAAAGTGCAGAATTCCTACCTCTTCCTATAGAAAGCCATTTTTTCCTTCTCTTTCCCTCTCTCCCTCTCCTTAAGTCTCCCCCTTTTCTTCCTCCTTCCTCTCGCCTTCTACTCTCATTTTCCTTCCTTTCTTCCTTCCCTTCTTTTTTACCAAAAGTTGTATTCACTAGGATCTCTCCGTTAACAAACCCATCTTGCTTTGTGCACTCTCCCGTCTACCACACACACTAGTGAGAACCTGTATTTCCAGAGAGCAGGGCTAATACATTACCTCAGTGGACCATATCTAAGCACTTCGTAGCTCTAGCATTCTGGTGGGAAAGTATTTAATATTTGAGCTGTGACTGAGGTTACTGTGTTAGATGTCGGTGCTGCCCTTCACCATACAACGTGCAGCCCAAGGCTCCTTGCCGAGTTCCCGAGTTCCCGTCTATGAAAGCCAATAGGATACATTGTGGGAAACACTTTCAGAGAACATTTTCAATTGGGAATAATGTGATAAAGCCTCTTTTTCTCCTTGTGCTATTTCTAATTAGAAACACCAGAGAAAGAATGTTTCTTATCCTGTTCTCTCTCTGTTCAAGTGTGTGCCTAGGGCCAAAAGAGCAGCTGAAAATAAAGGAGAGGCTCGGAGTTCAGAGTGACTGGCAAAGCAGGTCCCTTTCATACCTCCAGTTTGATTAGATCTTTCAAAATATTTGGACCCAACTTCAAGTGAAGACAAATACTGCATCTTGGAAATATCATACTGACATCCCTGATAAAGCTATTTCAAGTCATTAGGAAATTCTGCGTTGTATTCTCTAATCAGAGTGAATTCTGAATTTCAAGTTTGAATGAGGATTATGGAGAACTATGATGCCTTTTCCCCGCTTTTGCTCGGTACACTTTCTCTTTTGGCGTTCTTCATATTGCCATTTTATGAAGAAAGATAATCCTTTTCACATCCCAAAGGCTCTATTCTTCTTTCTGCTACATGAAAATGACAATGTTGCTTATAAAAGTCTTCTATTTGAAAGCTCAGCTGATAGTCGAAATTCACTTTTTTCTTTCTGGTAAAATTGTGTCCACTTTCTCTGATGAGCTATTTTTACAAGCAGGTGCTGAATTGTCCCTCCTTTCTCCCTATCCTGACTAGATCACACTGGGCAGTACCTACATGTAGGCTTTGCCTCTTACGCTCAAGTATTTTATGCTAGCACAAATCAAAAAGTATGACAAATTGCAGAGAGCAATTTGGCATTGTTGTTCCAAACTTAGAACATCCTGCCAATGATATAGCACTTATAGCCTCCTGCTGGCTGACCAGCTATGCGTGATTTCCTTGCGATTTGCTGCCACGATGTTGTGTGCTGATGGAGAATAAGATGTACTGATTGGAGGTAGGCCAATTGTTTCATTAGACATATAAATGGCCACACTGAGCTTTGGGACAGATCTATGTATTAGTCATTATAATCATCACCAGCTTCAAGAAAGAAAAAAAAAGACAAATTCTTGCTTTTCTTGCATTGCAGTGACAGGGTCCCCTTCGTCTGAGATCCCATAGGTTTTATTCAAACATTATTTGATTCATTCTTGTAATACTCTCTCAAGGTCAAGGGTAAGCATTGCCAACTTTATTTTACAAGACATGGGTTTTTGGCAAGGAAGAGGTTTGGCACACAGAGGGATTATGCCAGGTCTTGTTAGAAACATAGCTGGGGATGTCTCAATGCGGGCAATGTTATTCTGTCATTAAAACTTTTCACCAGGAATGTATGCAGGTTTTAATGACTGATATGGATGAAACTATGATTTTATATCAAATGAACAAATACATACTCTTTGCCTATTATGTACAAGGTTCTGTACTAAATCATGTTCTGATGATTTTATTTCCAAGCGTAGGAGGAGGCTAGCATTTTACTGTTTGCGTTTGCAGTTAAGCATTTTCTCTGTATGGCTTTATTTGAGCAATGATTTCATAGCTTGTGTTTTTCCTCCCTTTGGGATCATTGACAGTATTTCATTTAAGTTTCTTAAACAAAAATGGTATTTTAAAGAAAATATAGTTTTTATACATTAGTGAAGCTATTCATATCTTACTTGTTTTCAGTTTTCTTCCAATAATTGAAAATAAGTAAAGCCTGTTGGGATTCAAGGAAAACATAAATCGTGAGACAGTATTCCCCTACACAGTTTTTTTTTTTTTTTTAATATATATGTTTACCTACTTTTCTTTTTTTTCCTTTTGTTTTTATTAATTAATTAACTTGTTTATTTATTTATTTTTGGCTGTGTTGGGTCTTCGTTTCTGTGCGAGGGCTTTCTCTAGTTGTGGTAAGTGGGGGCCACTCTTCATCGCGGTGCGCGGGCCTCTCACTGTCGCAGCCTCTCGTTGCGGAGCACAGGCTCCAGACGCGCAGGCTCACTAGTTGTGGCTCACGGGCCTAGTTGCTCCGCGGCATGTGGGATCTTCCCAGACCAGGGCTCGAACCCGTGTCCCCTGCATTGGCAGGCAGATTCTCAACCACTGTGCCACCAGGGAAGCCCCTCTACACAGTTTTTTTAAAAAAACATTTTATTTTGAATTAATTTTAGATTAAAAAGAGTTATAAACATAGTACAGAGAGTTCCTGTTTACCCATCACCCAGCTTCCCCTAATGTTAACATCTTACCCAACATTCATCAAGACTAATAATGTAACATAGGTACAGCACTATTAATTCAATCATAGACTTATTTGGATTTCACCAGTTTTTCTATTCCAGGATCAAATCCAAGATTCTACATTGCATTTGTCATGTCTCCTACTCTCCTGCAATCTTTGACACTCTCATTCTTTCCTTATTTTTCATGAGTTTGATATTTTTGAAGCATTTACAGCCTTTATGAACCTGAAAAATAACACAGTTTATATCTGCGTGATAAATGATGAAATATAGTTATTTTCATAAAGGACTTTTTGTTTAAACTCTTTTCCCCTCTCATCAATTCTTATATTCATCTTCAACTCTATTTGACTCACTTTTATTGTAATAGGTGTGTAAAAAGAATGTTAAGATTAAAAGAAAGGCCAAAATTACACGTAGTCGTGGAATTTTTATACTAGACTTTAGCTTCCAAGATCCCCCTTTAAAAGAGGAAATGGACCCAAGAGAAAGTGACTTGCCCTAGTTACCATGGGTATTTAGTGACAGAACAGGACTAATTATGGTACCATCTATATTAATACATTACTTCATAGCTAACAAATTGCCCACATAAATATGATTTCCCTTGGTTTTCACAAAAATTCTTTGTTCCTGGAACATACTAGGTGAGCATCTGTCTCAGAGATTTCACTCCAGCTGTTTTCTTTCTAGAATGCTCTTCCCATAGATATCTCTTGCCTAATTTTCTCACCACTTTTAAAATACTTGATCCAGTCTCAGATTCTCCTTGACACTTACCCCAACGATGTGCTTGTGTTCAAGCTGTACAGCTCCCACCCATAGCACTCCCAACCTCTATTTCCCTGATTGAATTTTTATGAGGGTATTTCACCTTCTAGGATACTATATGCCTTTCTTATTTATTAAGTTTGGTATCATATTGTCTGTTTACCTGTCTAGTAAGCTCCAAGAAGTCACAGTTCTTTGTGCATTGATGAATTTAAGGCAACTAGTACAGTGCCAGACATGTAGTGGATGCTCAATAAATATTTTTTATATAATAAATGAAGACATGATATAAGGATAATCATTAATTATAAATTATGTCCAGAGAGTATAGAGCTTTGCCCACTGTCATACAGCCAGGAATTGGTATATTTTGGAAGAGAATCATTCTTTTCACTTTAAAATACAGAATGCAGATTGGTCAGTCTCTCTGTAGAACCCAAGAGCAATCAACAGGTGTTAGCATAGATGCTCTCCAGGAAAACAAACTGGGACGTAGGGAAACATATTGTTTTCCTTTCTAAAATCCATGAATAATGTTCTTACCTGTCTTATGTGAGTGCTGATATGTCAGTATCTACACTCTGCTTCCTTCTATGTACTTATATATCCTCTTTAAAGAGAAAATACATGCTTAAACCACACACACACACACATGCATACACAGATATTTTTAAAAACTGAGTGAACACATTCTATGAACATCTCTGTAAAGTGACAAAAGCTTGAATGAAATAAAGATAGTAGCAATCATTTCTTGAATATCTAGTATTAATGAGATCATATTGGGCATTTTACATATATTATCTAATTTAATGTGTCATACAGTCCATAAATATGGTCAGATAAATACCCTGCTGCTTACAGAGAGTAAATAGCTTGCCCAGGTTCACCCAGGAAGTGACAGAGCCAAGATGCAACCATTAGTCTATCGGGGTGAGAAGCCCACATTAGAGACAATCTATCTTCTCCCTCCTATTTATGCTTGTTTGTCTGTCAAAGGAATCAAACCAATAACAATTCCAGTGACAGTCTCTGCACAACATTTGAACATTTTCAAAGGGCTTCTCACATTGCTATTCAATTTAATTGTCTCAATAATCCTAGATAGTTCATATATTATCACAGTTTACAAGTTTAAAAAAAGATTTATAAAGCGGTTATGAGTTGATAATTTATTCAGTAAACTTTTTTGAGTGCTTACTCTATGATAGATTTGCAACTGTTTGAGCCCAAACACTTTCAGCATGAAAGCTTTGCCTCACAGGATTTGTTTTCTCTTAGTACAATTTTGGTTCACCAGGTTCTACTTTTTCTTCACTTCTTGTGAATATCACTTTAAGAGAGTAGAGTCCATTCTAATTCAAATGCTTAGGTATCTGATACACTAGGGAAATAAGGGTGTTTCATAAACTAACACATCATCACCTGGATGAGACATATATTCACTCTTTACCTAGATTCAGAAAAGACAGAGACGTCCAGGGATTTTCTTGATAGTTCATACCTTCCTTGAATAGGAGGATGTCCAGACAACTCTCAGTGGGCGACTCTAGGCTTATTTGAATTCATCTAGTTCTTGTCTAGACTCCCTCAGTAGACCTGGCCATCATAGCACTCATTGAATTAAAATGATAGGCACCCTAAATCACAATCAGAGCCAGAGGGAATGGGAAGGCCATGATATCAGACTAAGTTATGACATTTAGGTTATTTTGTATTAGGCTGAACTCTTAACCAACCTCTGAGCGACTAAAGTACTCACCTGAGACACTTGTCTGTAATCTGATATCACTTTTGAAGAAAGTAATGAGACACTTGAAAATAAATATGTTTTTAATCATGGTCGAGGAAGTTAGGTGATCAATGAATGGGAGTAAACACAACTTGATGTAACATCTTAGATATATACTTTCAATACTATATTTATGTAAAATAATTAGCAATTGAAGTAACCCTCTATTAATAGAGAAATAGCATAAGAAACAAGAACAAAGTAGATAATAACATATGTACTTTTGGCTACTTTATGTCCTGTAAATGTACAGGGTATTCCATAGCCATTTCAGATTCCACTGAACACTTATTGAGCACCTACTATAGGATAGGCACTGTGGTAAGTGCTGGAGATACAAAGATAAATAAGGCATGATACCCAAACAATACAGTCTGGTATTAGAAATATGTATAAACATATAATGTCTCTACAATGTGGTGGGAAATATAATAAAAATATACACAGGGATCTTTAGAAGCAAATAATCTGGGAGATTATGGAAGCTTTTCTGGGTGAAATGGTCTGAGTTAATTATTTCAGACCCACGCACATTTTCCCTGCCTCTGTCTTTCCCAGTTCCTCATAGCTGGATCCACTGATGCTCTTCTCTATTTCCGTTATCTCTGAGTTATTGGTATCGTATTAACTATGTTAGGAGTACTTAAATTGTTCCACCTTATTCCCTGGCATGCTCTTTAAGGCTAAAGCCAACGATATAGAGTTTGACATTATGTCTCCCTCCACGTAGACTACATAAGCAAGGAGCCTGTGGTTCCCTCTTGCATTGGGATAAAGTATCCGCATCCTAAATCTTGAATTCTTATATTGAAATGTCCCCACTTGGATAACTGGAAGCCAGAACCCATTTCTTGTCTCTAAGAGACCTTGGTGTAGCCTGCTTTACCAAAGGTGTGTGGTGAAAAGGGAAAGAGAATCAGATTTAGATTGAGACAGATATGGATAGGAAGTCTGTCTTTGCTGTCTACTGTCATTCTTTCATTCAGAGATAATTTGTGGAGATCTCAGTAGATTCCAGTTGCTTTGTCAGGAATTGTGAATATTATTATAAAAAGGAGAAAGTCCTTGACCCTGAGATTTTATGTTCTAGAAGTGGGGCAATGGAAAGTAATATCAATAATAATAATATCAATGACAATGATAGTGTATTAGTTTGCTAGGGCTGCCATAACAAAGTGCCACAGACTGGGTGGCTTAAACAACAGGAATTTATTTCACTGTTTTGGAGGCAAAAGCCCAGGCAGCATTGGTTTCTTCTGAAGGCCTCACTCCTTGGCTTGTATGTAGTCCGGTGTCTTCTCATGGTCTCATTCCTGTGTATATCTGTGTCCTAATTTCCTCTTATTGTAAGGACACCAGTCATATTAATTTAGGGCCCACCCATATGATCTCATTTTACTTTAGTTACTGCTTTAAAAACCCTATCTCAAATATTGTCACATTCTGATGTACTGGGGTTTAGGACTTCAACATGTGAGTTTTGTGGGGGACATAGT
The DNA here is from genome assembly GCF_965194805.1 of Balaenoptera borealis. Classification (NCBI taxonomy): domain Eukaryota; kingdom Metazoa; phylum Chordata; class Mammalia; order Artiodactyla; family Balaenopteridae; genus Balaenoptera; species Balaenoptera borealis. The sequence continues at coordinate 95,558,869 of NC_138864.1, read as the reverse complement.
TCAGCCCATAATAGAGAGTAAGAGATGGTGCTGAAGGCAAATTTAGAGTGATATTATAAAGACATGGTGTGGATTGGCGGGGTGATTCAAATAGCATGGTCAGAGGAGTCCTCTCTGAGGAGATGAGAGTTAAGACCCAAAGCTAGGAATGAACCTGTTGTGTTCTTATCTAAGGGAAGGGTGTGCCAGGCAGAGGAAACTGTAAAGCCCATGAGAGAGAGCACTTACAGTGTTTGGGGACCTGAGAGTGATAGTCAGAAAGTCAGATAGTGTTAGGAACATGGTGAATCAGGAATAGAATCCTATGAAAATGAGGTCTGTAAGTTGGGTAAGTTTCTAAATTTTACTGTTTGCATTTCTATAGGTATAAAATGCATACAATAGAACCAACCACAGGGAATTGTTGAAAGAGTTAAACTATATAATAATGAACAGTTCTAGCATCTAATTGATGCTCTATTTTAAAAAAGGACTTAAAAAAGAAGCAGCGTTTTCTTTTTTTCACACATCATCCATTACGTTTGAAATTACACTCCAGGACATTCACTACTATAACTAATTCTGACCTAACTCTGGCAAAATGGAGGTGGTTTAGTCACACGTTTTCTATCACCTGACCAGCCTCAATCACTCTACAGCTGCCATCAAAATCTGACAAGCCCATGATCACTGCTCTAAAATACCTTCATTAAAAATATCCTTATCAGGGCTTCCCTGGTGGCGCAGTGGTTGGGAATCTGCCTGCTAATGCAGGGGACACGGGTTCGAGCCCTGGTCTGGGAAGATCCCACATGCCGTGGAGCGACTGGGCCCATGAGCCACAACTACTGAGCCTGCGCGTCTGGAGCCTGTGCTCCGCAACAAGAGAGGCCGCGATAGTGAGAGGCCTGCGCACCGCGATGAAGAGTGGCCCCCGCTTGCCGCAACTAAGGAAAGCCCTAGCACAGAAACGAGACCCAACATAGCAATCAATCAATCAATAAATAAATCTTAAAAAAAAAAAAAAAAAAATCCTTATCAAATATACTGTCAAAAAATCAGGATTTGATTTGCTGTGTAGTTAACCTCCAATTAGTTTTGGAAAATAAAGTACATTATAATCACTCTTCAACTATTAAAACAATTTGAAATTTGGTAAATTTATACTTGTATAAAACAATGCAAGTGTCTTTTTAGATAATTATATCTAATCAATTGTAATACAATCTATTTTAAATCCACTAAGATATATTTCAAAATATCAAATATGCTGTTAACTCACTTATGTCACATGTATTAGGAAGTAAGATACAGGATGTAACATTCTCTGCAAATTGAAAGTTTATTAACGAGGATGATAAATTAATGATGTTTTAGAAGATGTAATTTTTGTTTCAAAAGAGAGGGTAGACAGGTTAAACTGGATTCAGATATTTCTTTCTTACAAACTGTGATACCTCAAATTACCCTTTATTTCATTCAATTATGACACTTTTTTATTCTAGTGGTGCTTTTCCTTTCTGAAGCAGACTTTAGGGGAACATTCTACACCACACTCAATTGTCAGCATTGCCCCTGGGTTGTTCAGATAAGAGTGATACTCTGAAACATGTTTTGGACTTTCCATGAAAACATAAGATATCTGCAGTGTCATCCACATTGATTTTGTAGTTCTCTGAGAAAGGTTTCTACATACAGAGTCAGCATTTCTGAAGCATTTCTTCCTTTCTACAAAATATTGTCCAGGTTTCCAAAAAAGTTCCTTCCAAAAAGTGTGTCGAAGATTTTGTTATATTTTTAAAATCACAGTGACTTGTAAAAAACAGATTTTTAATAAATTTTGGTTGGATTAATGAATACATCTCAGAATGTCCCATAATGTGATTTGCAGTGTTATCGTAAAAATGATTTGCAACTAATTTTGAGTTATTTGCTAATGAAAGAATTTTAGAGATTCAGTAATAAAGTAGGACAGGTAATTATAGTAACTATGACTTAAATTTAACTTTAAATTCACTTTGTGAATTTTTACCCCTATTATGTGCACATTCCTCATCCAGTTTTTTTAAGGCTCTAGGTTACATCTAGACCTAGGCCAGAGATGGAAAATTAGATTTTGTCTTGAGTACCATGTTAATCATTGGGTGGTGCCCTTCTGAAGCCCAAATATTAGGAGGAATATGAGGTTATGCCCAAGCTCATTAGGGCTATGATGATTAGTTCTGTCTGCCTTGGAGGCTGGAAGGAAGTATTAACATGGCCCCATGGCATTCCCCACTCCTGAATTCAGGAATATTTTGTAGCAGATTAAATTTTTCATATTCTACAATTGTTTTACCCTTTGGTGGCACGTCTCCTCTATCACCCAGCACTCTTACATTCACACTCCCTATTTTCTTTTCAAATTTTGCTCTCAGGAAGGAATAAAAAACTCATTAGTGATACCAATAACAAGAATCCTTCTCATTTTGAACATACATTTTCTATCAGGCACTGTGCAAGATGCTTTGCATGCATTCATGAAAAGTAAAATGATTATGGAATAGGAATTATTCCTAATTTATAAAAAAAGCTTAGGTAATTGCATAATCTCAGAGCAATACGTGCCCAGTTCAGAATTCAAGCCCAAGTCTTTCTGACTCCAAAGCCTGTGATCATAACTATTACACTTACCAAGAGAGTTTAATGACGTTGAACCTCAGACACATGAATATCAATACGGATCAAAGCTATCAGTAGAGAGGTCAATACGAATGATGAGATCTCACTTATTTTCTGGTAAATGAACAGTTATGTTTTGTACAGTTTTTGACATTTCTCCAAAGCCAACCCATACAGAATGGTAGAACTTGGTTAATAGAGTCAAAGGGCTTCGTACATGGAGATACCTTAGGGCGCATCCTTTACAACATCCTAATTTTTTAGATGAGGTGATAGCGCTTGGAAAGGGATACAATGACTTTCCCTGATTCATGAAGACAATTAAAGAATGAAATAAGACTAGTACCCAGGTAGTCTGATTCTAGATCCTGGATACTTGCTATCACCTCAGTTTACTTTTCCTGAGCAGATGTCAAGTAATTCCAGAAAGGAATCCCATGATCAGGGCAGAAGAAAGAACCTAGTATTAAAATTATTCCATGGGTTAAATAAAGAAAAAATAAGACAAGACAAAACAAGACTAAGTAGCTTAAAAAGAAGAAAAAAAAAAACCTGCCTGGAGTATTAGCAAATGAAAAAATTTCTTACAGTACTCACCATCTAAAATTACAACATCTTTATTGTATAGAGTTTTAGTACTTACTCATTGGACAACAGATAACATTTTAAAGAAAGAAACAATATAAATTATATCCCTCTTCTCAAGAATAGACCTAATATAATTGCTTCAGGTGTCTTCACTTTGCATAGCGGATATCCTAAAAGTTGATTGTGATATGATTTGAGATTGCTGGATGTTTTCTACGGAAATTGTTTCAAACAAAACCAGAGAGGAGTCACCTTGGCCACTGAAAGTCCTGGGAATGTGACAACAGCACTCCTGCTACTGTTGGAGAGAGTCCCCTGTAGTCTTGAGATATTATAGTAGCTTGTGATTCATGAATTAGGGACTCAGATTTTAGGAGCAGAGACAACACCAAGGGCCCCATGATGCCTGGTGACATTTGAAGGAATCTGATTCTTAGGATTCAGATGTAATGACCAAATGGACTTCTCATTCTAATTGTCAAAAGGAAGCCGAATTGCTGAATTACTCTCTTGCTAGTACAGAGAAAAGAACACCACAGTGTATCATGGAACTCCATCGGGTTAGAAGGTTTTATGTGTAGCATATTTTAATGCCAGGTTTAATCCTGGATTTAAAAATAAAACTCATATAAATACAGTGATTTCATTTACCATCTTCTTCTCTCTCTTAAACCTACTACTACCCATAGGTGTACGACTTAATCTTTGGAAATGGCTGGTCACAGGATTGAGGTTTTTTACTTAAAATAGTATGTGTGTGGGGTTGGGAGAGGTGTGTTCTGACTGGCTAAAGGTAACAGGCACTCATATAATTAAATTATCAGCAGTTAGGAGAAGATGAACCAATCATAGATCTTTAGTCTTCAAATATCTTTTCAAGTCAGAAACTGTAAACAATGAGAAAATTTTCACTTCTCACATAATCATAGAATCAGAATTTTTCTCTTGGAGTTAACAAAACAATTACTTCCAGTTTTAGTCAAGAACTATAAATCTTAAGAGGTGAAACGTCAAGTTGGTGAGAAAAGGCATCCTCTCAGGTGGAAAATTCTCTATATTAAGTTAATGTTCAGTGATATTTAGGTATCCATTTTGATAAATCTGTAGAGGCCATGTCTCCCTGAGAAATTAAGTGTTAAGTGAATAGAAGAAAACAATTATAAATGCAACTGAGATTTTTTTCAGAAGATGAAACAAAATTAATATGTTTAACAATATCTATGAAACATGATAATGTTAAAGCATATTGTATTGTGATTTCTCAATTAGTATTTTAAAAATTATTGTAGCATGCAATAATTACTTCTAAATTAATGAATTTTCAAAAGAAGGTAAAAGATCAGTTTGAAAATCAGGAAAATTATTGTCATTAATCTCAGCTTCTGAAAGGCAAAGAATCTAGCTTACCTTACCTTTCAGGTAATTTTGAGGCTGCATCTTTTCCTAATGAGTTTTAATAGTAATATTATGGAAATTAAAAAATAATTAATGCACTAACTGATTATAGGTTTACAGATTAAACATTTTCTTGCCATGAAATCCTGATTTGATGACTGAAATAACAGAAGAATTCATGTAGTTTCTAAATCCTACAATAGAAGTATTTTCACTTCAGGCATTTTAGTACATAAAATATTTTCATAAGCAGCAAATTACAAAGTAAGAGACATAAAATATTTGATAGCTTATAAAAACCATCCCTGGACCTAACCAGCTAGCTATCTCTGAAGCTGTCTCTTCTTTTGTATCCAGGAAAGGCTTACAGACAAATTGTCAGTTGTCGGAAGGTTAGACATGAGTTTATTTTGTTGCTTTTTTGCCATTAGTAACGAAGAAAGTCTTGCCTCATTGACAGCTATTCATTGACATGTTTAAAGATGCAAATGGATCTTTTAGGCTCTTCCTTAAAATAAGAATGAAGTAAAAATAGGATTCTATATTTATCAAATGCCTTGAATGCACAATGGTGTAATTTCATTGAATCATTCTGAGGACAGTATATTCTGCCTTATTTGCCATGGTTAATATAGATTTCCTCTCTCAATCTTATACCCAAATGATGCTCATTTATCACAGTGGTACTTGTATACATACATAATAACTAAGCCTCTGTATGGTACAAAGAATTTAATTCTAGTGTAAAAAGTCCAACAGCAAATAGCAGAAACTTTCTTAAGGGATTTCAAGACATGGTTAAAAAGTGAGGAAATGGTATTGGGATTTTGTTAGCTGATAGGAAAAGAAATCTTTCAGCTATCACAAGTGATGTCAGAAAGATATTTCTGTGAACAGGCAACACAGCAGGATTTACTTACAGGTTGTCAGGGACAGGGATGGTTGAAGCTCTTCCCTGTGGTATTCATTCATTTCTTGAGTGCTGTTACAATTATTTGCTTCAGCCAACATGATCTGAAATGCATACAAAAAAGCATATAAGTATTTGAATTTTCAATGAAAATCTCAATCCTAATTAACTATAAATCAGGAAAGCCGGGTAGCCTGAGGTAGGTTAAAATGAGAGCTTTGTACATGAAAGGCGACATATGCCCCTAAATCTAAGAATTTCCTGGTTGCAAACCTCCAAATCACTACATGCAACTTTCTTGACTTCAGTTACCTTCCTAAGAGAAGTGAAAGCAGGTTAACCAAGCCAAATAGGAGTCTATGTCATCGGAGAATAAGTCTTTTTTGTTGTTGTTCATGTAGCAAACGCCGTAGGTTTTAATGGGAGTAGACTTCTGGCCCTGTCACGTGAGAATGTGGAGTGGAACAAAGTTAGAGTTTATGCTCTCCCGATTAGCTGAATTACACCCCTGGGGCCTGAGGCCTCGAAGGAGTAGTGTTCCTTTAGCAGTTTCTTTGTGCCCCTCTTCAGAGACTTAGCACATTACTGTTTCATCAAGTTATCAGCATGCTTATTTTATCTTCCTTTGTAAGACAAAGTTCTTTAAGGTCAATAACCATGACTTATACTTCTTTGTAGGTATATTTACAGTATTGCCAATTACTGAGCATTGCAATAGATTATGCTCAAAAATGCATAATTTCTTTTAATAAAAGAGACAAGGTATGCTATCAGTTGACAGGAGGGAAGCATTCTCAGACACTTTCTCAGGATAGACTATTTCAGACATTTGCCAAGATTCCTATCTTACTCCTCATGTCCTAACTGCACCGTCTATTAGATGTGCTGGTTTTGTTTGTTTTCTTTTCTGCTCATCTCACATCAGAGGTAAGTTGACACTGGCACAGGAATAATCACTGCAAAGTATGACACCTGGCTCTCCAAAGTTATGGTCACCTCTCTTCAAATTGGAACGTGGTCACGAAGGCCGTACTATATACAGCAGCTTCTCCACGAGGGCTGTGTGCACGTTCAGGAATATCATGGAAGGCAGATGGGGGCTGGCCACAGCGCAGCCTCCCCAGGTCATCTGCTATAACAATTACATTTTTAACTATGCCAGATGCTGTATCCGAGCATTTTCCTGTTTTCAATTATTTTATTTAATCCTACATAGACGTTTGAATAAGGTCTTATAATCCATATTACAATGTTTATATAAAAACTGAGGAGTTAAAATAAAAATGACTGGGTATGATTTGGCTCTGCATAATTTTAATATGAAATCTCCTTTTGTCAAAATAGAGAGTTCTTCTGGTACTTGATGAACACCAGACATAACAGTACACTGTTTACTCGCCCTTCCATGAAAACCAGCTCATTGAAGAGAAGATTGACCGTTTAGGATCTTTTTCTTTTTCTCTGTCCCTCTCCAGTGAATTGACTATGTTGAGTTTGAACCAAAACTACATACTACAGACAGGTAGTGGGGAAGTCTGCAAGTCTTCACTTTCTGACATCTTTTTTTTTTTCCCACCGTGTTTTAAAGTTTATTTTTTAGGAGGCACTGGGAAACTGCATGGAGTCTATAGAAAGGATTTAATGTCAAATGGGTTAAGCTCTTTTTTTAAATTTTATTTTATAGTATGGTTTATTTACAATGTTGTGTTAGTTTCAGGTGTACATCTGACATCTTCTTGAGAGAAAAATATGATTCTGTTTTTCTGATTTTCTCCTTTTACATTGCAGGGTTACTGGTAGTTTCTGCTCACTCAGCTCCTGAATCCTAACATTACATTAGTAAAGGTATTTACTGTAATATTTACAATATTGCCTTCATTGCCTACTTGTTCAGAGAGTGGATTGGGGTATGTGATTCAGTCTCTAGTTTATTAAATGATAATGAAGATATCAATCATACTTCAAACAAAATATTACTGGGAGATTAGAGTATATTTAACCTGGAGTTATTGCATTTATCTAGGACAGTCTCGATCATATTTCTCAATAGTTATTCTCACTTGTATATTCTGTAAATAAAAATAGCACTATTTCTGAGCTTGTTTGGAGCTTTTTGGTGATAGGGCAGTGCAGAGAAATTGATGTTACACTTAGTAAAGTGTTAGTTGCCTTGGAAATTACCTGTCTTAATTATCCTATACTGTTTCATCTCTTGACTATAATATCATCTAATTTTCTTAGAGTTAACCTTTAATTTCCTTTTTATTTTTAACAAAATATTTTAATAAACTTTTAATAAATTTGCCTTATAAATCTTTTATTCTTGAAACAGTTTCTGAAGACTGTGTATCGGAATGTTGTAAAAAATTTTTTTTGTCAATGTGTATTAAGTGAACAAGATTTGCTCAAGATATCTATAATGTAACCTTAGTCTGCTCAGGCTGTCATAATAAAATACCATAGGCTGGGTGATTTAAACAACAAAAAGTTATTTCCACAGTTCTGGAGGCCGGAGGTTCAAGACCAGGGTACCAGCCTGACCGGGTTCTGGTAGACACTTTCTTCCTGGCTTGCAGACGGCATCATATCTTTGTGCACACGTGGCCTTTCTTCAGTACAAGTGCATGGACAGAGAGAGGGGACTCTCCCTCTTTCTCTTCTTATAAGGTCACCAATCCTATTGAATTAAAACCCCACCCTTACAACCACTTTTAACTTTAATGACCTCCTGAAAGCACTATGTCCAAATACAATTATATTGGAGGTTAGGACTTCAACATATGAATTGAGAGTAGGGGACACAATTCAGTCCATAGCATTCTGAGTTCTACACATTTCTAATTTGTACCCTACTAATGACAAGGGTTTTGATTATGCATTGTTTGATTGATTGATCGATTGAGTAACCTGTGCATTCATCAAACACTTGTAGACAACTTCTTATATGTCAGGCAATATACTGGTGTTGAAGTTATGAAGATTAAAAGCCCTTATTTTTGCCTGCTCTGAGTCCAAGTATAGTGGGGTAATCAGTCAGGTACAAAGAATTGCTATAATCAGGAGACTTGAGCAGTAGAATTTAGTTGAAGAAATGAGCGAAGGGAAACAAGAAGTAAATCTATAAGTATGTAGAAGGCTTGAGTGACAGTATTAACCAACTTGAGATAATTGAAATTTATAGAACCTTCCAACCAACAACAGCAGAATACACATTCTTTTTAGGCTCATATGTAGCATTCAGTAAGGTATATCATATGCTAAGCTTAAAAGCTAGTCTGAATGAACTTAAAAGAATTGGAAATCATAAAAAGTATTTCAGTAACAAAACAGAAATAAATTAGAAATCTGTGACAGAAGAATACCTGAAAAAATTCCAGATATTTGGAAATTAAAATATACATTTCCAGCTGATTCATGAGTCAAAGGTGAAATCATAATGGATATTAAAAATACTTTGACCCAGATTAAAAAAATTAGATACATTAAAATTTGTTTCATGCAGCTAAAGCAGTGATTAGCCTCAGTCTCTTTCCTCAGGGAGTTAAAATCCTTGGATGATCAAGAACTAGGAGGAAGCTGAGAGCTCATTCTGTTTTCCAGAAGCATTTTGATCAATATATTGTTTTAGAAGCAATATATTGGGGGGATGGGAGGTAAAATGTAAGGTTTAAGTTTTATTATTTTAACTGCTTTATTGAGAAATAATTTTCATACATAATAATGTATCCATCTTAAACATACAGTTTGATGAGTTTTGGCAAATGAATAGGGCAGTAAAACCGCCAAGATATGAAACATTTCCCTCACCCAAAATATCCCTCATGTCACTTTCAAATTGATCTCCTTCCCCCACTCCCAGCCCCAGACACCCCCTGATCTGCATTCTGTCCCTGTATTTTTGCCTCTACTAGGATTGCTTATAAATGGAATCATTCAATATGTAGTCTTTTTGTCTGTTTTTTTTAATCACTTAGCGTAACGTTGTAGAACTTCATCCATGCTCTATGTATTTATATTTCACTCTTTTATAACTGAACGATGTTCATTTTTAAAGATATACACAATTTGTTTTGCTGTTGTTAGACATTTGAGTTGATTCCAGTTTGGGGCTCTTATGAATAATGTGCCAGTGTACATTTGTTTACAAGTCTTTGCGTGGATATAAGTTTTTGTGTCTTTTGAGTGAGTTGCTGGATCGTGTGGTAAGTGTAAATTTCCCAGTATCTTTCCTAGCCCTGAGTTCTACCCTTGGACACCTCAAGCTAGTAAGGCATTCACTTTTTGCCTTCCAGAGCTGCAGGTGGTTTGGGAATGCACTCAGTCAAGGGTGAGCATACTTGCAAATCTCACCAAGAACTAGTTTCCCTTTCAAAGGTAGATCTCCTTGTAGTTTCTACCTGCTTTTTCCCCCGTGGGTTCCCATGCTCATGTGTAGTTTACAGACAGCCAGGATTTGAGCAGAATTTATATTTATATTTTTAAATCTTAGTCCTTCTATGTTGGCTATTTTGCTTACAGGATTTCCCCCTTAAAATATCCAGCTGGTCTGCTGCTGCTTTGTACTTTATAATCTTCCACCTTGAGCTGCTAAGACCGTGGTTCTTCACCTAGTTTGAGGATGTAGGATGGCTTGTGAAGTACTCAAGGCAAGAAAACCACAAACTCACAGTTCTTGCCTGATACAGCAGCTATCTTTTTAAAGGTAAACTATTCTCAAGATTCTGCATGACTTTTGTAATTTCCTGTGCATTCAAATACTTATTCTTAATAACTTTGTCCAGATTTTATAATTGTTATATGTAGGAGGGATTCCCTGTCATTGCCAGAAAGGTCTTATTATTTCTTTATTTATAGTATTTAACGAAGAAATATCTAGAAAGATATTTACCAAATGGTAAGTAGTTGTTATTTTCCAGTGGAGGAATTTCAGATAATTCAGATAATGTTTCTTTTTTATGCTTTTTTGATTTTTCAATTATGTTATCTTTATAATCAGAAAAAAGAACATTCTACTTTATTACTTTCATTTGTAATAGTTTTCAAGAACAAGAACACTGGAAGTTGGAGTTGAGGTGTAATTTTAGAGACTGTTAAAGTGCTTTTAAAAACAGAAGAGAATTATTTTGTAATTAGTATAGTTTTACATCTTATACAAAAACGTCCCATTAAGGTGGTACTTGAGAAGATTTGTTGGGCTTTCCCCTCATAAGTAGCTTAAAATTTTGTCTTATTTATGCTATTAATTTGTATTAGTATAACACACTTTTTAATAACACAATGTAGGTTTATGTTGTCTGATTAATTTCAATCATAATTAATATAATTTAGCTGACTTTTACAAAGCCACAGTATTATTTCTTTTAGGGGCATCTTCTGACCTGAAAAATGATACAAGCAGATAATAATAGCTGTTACTCATTGAGAATTGACCAAATGGCAGCCAGTGCTCTAAATGTTTTACATGTTTCTGAGCCATTTAATCCTCTAAATACCCCTACTAAGTAGGTTCAAATATGATCATCCTTTTATAGTTTAGGAAACTGAGGTTTAGAAAGATTGAGTGTTTCTCTAGGGTCGCTAAGTTGGTAAATAGCAGGGCTTGAGTTCCCTAGATTTGAATCCAGACTGCCTCTATGCCCACCATCTTTACCTCCACACTACACCATATTACGGAGAAATGTGAGTTTGAGGGTGAGGAATCGGATCTCATGGCCATTCTTTCTCAAAATTAAATGGTAAAAAATATTGCCAGAAAACTAGAAATCTCCTTCTTCAGACATCTCAGAAGGCTAAACTGGGCTAACATTTTGCCATGGTCCTTTAGATATGGTCCAAATTAAATGCAAGATGATGTTTTCTAGATCTATAATTTAGTGTCTTGGTTCTCAGCTATTTTGGCCTAATGAAAAATTTAGAAATAAATATCCTCTCATACCCTGTACTCCAGAAACAACTCTTACTTTTTTGAACTTGGCACTCAATTCTCCCTTAATTTAAATTTCTAAAAAGTCAGACTGTTATTTCCTAAGGTCAGTTTAGTGGAAAGAGAAAGTACAGTACAGTACGGTCAGCTCTCCATATTCACGAGTTCCACATCAGTGATTCAACCAACCACAGATCAAAAATATGTTTTAAAAATTCCATAAAGTTCCAGAAAGCAAAACTTAAATTTGCTGCATGCTGGCAACTATTTATCTTACATTTACGTTGTATTTGCAACTATTTATGTAGTATTTACATTGTATTAGGTATTAGAAGTAATCTAGAGATGATTTACAGTATATGGGAAAATTGTGTAGCTTATGTGCAAATACTACATCATTTTATATAAGGGACTTGAGCATCTGTGGGTTTCAGTATCCCTGGGAGTCCTGGAACCAATCCCCCATGGACCCTGAGGGATGACTCTAGTATACAAGCCTTCATTTTTTCTCCATTTACCATTCTCTTCTTTCTTACTAATAAAACCTCTTGAGTTTTAACTGTATAGCTGGCTGCTTGACCAAACTACAGTTGACTTTGAACAACACGGATTTGAACTGTATGGGTCCACTTATACGTGGATGTTTTTCGATCGTAAATACTGCAGTACTACATGATCCACTGTTGGTTGAATCCGTGGATACAGAAATGTGGATATGGAGAGCTGACTGTATAAGTTATAGTCACAGATTCAACTACTCAGAGGGTCGGCGTCTGTAACCCCCGCATTGTTCAAGGGTCAACTGTACATTTCCCTGCCTCCCTTTTAGTTAGATGTGCTAATCTGACTAACTTCTGACCCAAATAATGTAAACTGAAGTGAAATATTCAATTGAAGTCACATCTTGCAAAAGGAAAGTGTTTATTTTCCACTTCCTTTTTTCCCCCTTTTCTGCTAGCTGGAAAAATGGATATAAGTGAACCAGCTGCCTTGGATCTAGAGATTAAAACCGTGTATTGAGAATGGCAGGGTCAACCTATCTGCCCTGGATCACTTTCTTCTATATAGCTAAATGAAAGAAAATTTGTTCTTCCCGTGTTATCTAAATGATGTGTTTTAAATCTATATGATTTAAATCATGTGTTTTAAATCTATGCTATTTAAATCATGTATTTTGTTATCTCTTTGTTACAATAAAGAATCCAAATGTAAAAGTTGGTATCTGAAAGTGGGATGTTGTCATAATAAAGCCCAAAATATGTGGTACAGGCTTTGTAATCAGGTAATGGGAGGCCAGGGTCATATATTGTAGCCTGGAAAGCTAGTGGCTCTTGTTATACTGGGGAAAAACATTTAGTAAAACAGTTACCTGTGATAATTTTAGAGATATGCCACATCTTTCCTGGAACTTCAATTCCAGGGTAAGTGGCTAGAAAAAATAAAAATGTTGATGTACTTTAGCAGATTCTTTCTCCTTTTAGTAACTAACTAGGAGAGAGATGGATTTAGCCAATTATTAGCCAGTTTGCAAGGAAAAATTGAAAGAAACAAAACCCTTCTAATGGAACACTCTCTGTCCCGTTAATCAAAATAAGCACTGATCCTAAAATATCAAGATATGATATTTTTTCAGAGGAAGATTTTTTTTTTTGGTCATAAAACCAGTGTCAGCAGTCACTAAAGAGTCCACAATAATGATATTTCAAAGTCAAAATTTTATCTGGATTAGAAATAGAGAGGCCATCTCAGGTTGTGAGAACAGAGTGGTTGGAAACTTAATTTTTGTTCACTCTTTTCACCTGCCAGCTTTTGGGGTAATTTGATTGTCAAAGAGTGAATTTGTTGAAAAGGGGAGAATATCTAATTGGTTGAAAAGTAGAAGAAATATTAATGTCTGTTGTATAACAAATCAGTGTTAAAACACTCAGATTATAACCAAGACAAATGTTTTACATTCCAAAAAAAAAAAAAGTCAATCTATATTGACTGTGAGTTCAGTAATTTGGACCTTAGAAGATTAGAAAAGCCAAATATATCTGAACCCCAAACAGCAGAAAAGAGGATGGCTGCTGAGAGCCTTTCTAGAAGATGCCATATTAAACGTTCTTAGAAAATTGGAGCGACCAGCTTCCAAGGTCAGTTTAATGGTATTGTCCTTCTATCCATGCTACTGTTTCAGGTGGCCTCAGGTAATTGCCATTAAATTGAGGTGGGAGGCGGAGCAGTCTAAGCCCATGAACTAGTATATAAATGAAAGTCTGAAGTCATAAAAGCTATAACCAGAGAAGATTCTTTCACTTTGGTTACTTCAAATGGAGCTGACTGGAATCAGAGTGATGAAAAGGAATCATTGCTAACCACAGGGCTGGCCTGCAAGAGCCTGTGGTTGCCGAACCTGTAAAACAACCTGTTTCCCAAGGTCTACACCAGCAGCATAAGGCCGTAAGGACATATTCTTCAGCCCCATTCCCATTTTTGGCCACAGAGAAGAAATTGCAAGAAGACGAAGGAAGGACTACAGAGAACACTGGACAAAGGAGTTATTTCCAGAAACCATGGCAAACAGTAGTGCTAATCAAGGCACTTACACAGCATGAGGTCTTCAAAATTCACAATCAGCAGGATTGGATGATTAGTTTCTCCTCCCTCTTTCTTTTGAATTTGAGTTTTTATTATAGTTATATTGTTCCAGTCCCACCATTGTATATTGGGGGTGTATGTGGAAGGCATTTGTCTTTTAGCTTATAAGTTGCAGGACCACTTCCTGTGATGGAAAGTACTGTACTTCACCCAGATGGATGACTTTTTTGTTGGCTGTAACTCTGCACTCTCTCCCTCAGGGAGGAATGAGAATGTTTTATGTAAACAATAAAGATGTGTATGGATATATGTGTGGCCAGAGGGTGTCACCATGGATGTAACTGTTGGCTGTCCTCGATATCCTTTCTGTTTATTAATAGAATCTTTACTGGTAGAACATGAATGGTCAGGTAGAGACTACATTTCTCAACCATCCTAGAAAGTAGGTGAGAGTGTGTGATTACGATCTGGCCAATGGGCTGTGAATAAATGTGATGTATGCAACTTCTGGTCACGGCTGTTAGGTAGAGGTTGCTTGCTGTTCCCTCTTCCTGCTCTGTCTGCTCTGTGGGGGATGAAGTCGAGTGGAATTTGAACAGTTGAAGCTTCGTTGCAAGGGAAGCAGCTTAGCCTGTGTCTTAGACATGAGTAACTTCTGCCCACAGTTTAATCTATTACAACTGGCCACATGACTTGTGGGCAAACCTTACTAAGCCTGAACTTTTTATCTCCAAAAGGAAATATTTTCCATTCTATTCTCCTGATTATGGGTGATTCCTATGTGACAAATATATCCTAAGAATGCTGAAACATTTTCCCATATACAACTTTAACATCATTTTTAATGCATTACAGCTTACTTTAAAAATGATAAACACAAATTAGGACAAAGATATTCCTTGCATTAAACTATTCTTTTGTGGAGAACTAGTCATATAATTTTTGGTGTCATTTCTTATGAATTATTCAAGAGAAAAAATGTAATCTGTACCAGGATATTTATAAAAATGTTGCACATTTCTTTTTAAGAGGAAAAAATATAAAGGCTCTGTAAGAGAAGAGTAATTAAGCAAGCAGTGATATGTTATCTTTATAAAATATTATACCATCATGTGGTGCTGGATATATTACTTTTACCTTCCAGATTCTGCTCTGTGCTGCAGGACGCTGACCTGCTTGGACTTTATCAGCAGGTTTCCTTTTCATCTGGTCATGGCCATGAAAAACACTGGTAGGAGATCAGAGGCCAGGAGGAGAGCAAGGCATCGATATATATTCTCCAGATTCCCTCTTTGCAGGATCACTGCAGGCTGTATGGGTCACTGAGCCCAAAGTGAGGACTCCTGTCACCCAGACCTCTGCACAGAGCACTTTACATCTCTGGGATGAGTAACTATTCCCAACCCTTGTCTCTTCAGTCATTGGGTTGGGACCAACACCCTGGTTACTACCCCTTGGATACTGCACTACCTCTTTGGTTTCCCCATACCCAGCCCATATTTTTGTAAATTGTCCCTTTATTGAACTATCCCTAAATTAGTCAATTGGAGTGTGCCATCTTTTTTTTTCTTGGGTCCCTGGCTGGTATGCAAAATAAAATTTTATATACTATGATCATTTTAATACAAAATATGATATGTAAGGTTAAAGATCAAAAGGAAAAACACAAACTAATGGAATAATCTGTTATGGTGGTAAGATAAAAGGTGAGCATATTTTCTTCCTTAATTACATTTATTATTAGGATAGAGTTGTTTTATTAGTTAAAAAAATGTAAAATTGTTGCTAGGATATTTTGTCAGGTGGATTTTCTTAGCTTTGCCTTACTACCTAGGTAAGAATGTATCATTAACATATTGAATTTATGTAAATCACCCTAATCATCTGCTTTCTCTTTTTCTGCTCCTAGGACACAGAATTGCTAGAGAAAGTTTTAGAAGCAATCTGACTTAATTTTAGTCAGAGTTCTTCATTTCAAGTGAAGGAAGCAGATTCTGGCTGATTCACCAGAAGTTTGTTAAGTAGATATTAGAAGCCCACAGATTCACTGGGAAAAGAACAAAAAGCTCAACACTAAGCCTGCAGGAACATACTCCAAACTGCAGAATGTCTCACTGTGAAGACTTTGATCATAACTTACTAAGCACTAGATTCTACAGCTTGCCTTGCTGATGTCCAGGTATTTGATTTTGTTGCAAACTCAACTATTGCCTGAACTTGCTGTGTGTGGCTGCCCTTGTAGCCACCACTGCTTGGTAAAGTCCAGTGGCTCTGCCAGCATTCTTGCTGCAAGGTGGACCCAGAGTGCACTCCATCCTCACGTGGCTGCCTCTTAAACCAAAATCTCACTCTGACTCATGATATTGGTGGCCTCTCCTTATGTGCTTGTATTTCAGCCACAAGGGTGGGAAATTGCATTCCAACTTCTTTTGGGGGCAAATAGGGCATGGGTATTTCTCCAATGTAGAAGATATATTAGTTTGCCACTGCTGCCAGCACCACAGTCTGGCTTAAACAACAAAAACTTACTTTATCAGATTTCTAGAGGCTAGAAGTCCCAGGGTAAGGTGTTAGCAGAGTTGGTTTCTTCTAAGGGCTTCTCTCCTTGGATTATAGATGGCTGTCTTCTCTCTCTGCCTTCACGTATTCTTTCTTCTCTGTGTGTCTGTGTCCTAATCTCCTCTTCTTATAAGGACACTGGTCAAATTAGATGAGGGCCACTCCAATAACCTGATTTTAACCTAATAACCTGTTTAATTACCCTGTCTCCAAATACCACCATATTCTGAAGTATTGAGATTAGGACTCCAGCATATGAATTTTGATGTGACACAATTCAGCCCAAAACATAAGGGTATTTAAAAAGCATGGCAACTAAATGCAGTGGATAATCCTGGATTAGATTTTAGAATGATATATAAGAGAACAATATTGCTATAAAGGAGAAAACTGGGGCAATTCAAGAAATTCAAATATAGACTATGTATTAGATAATTGTTTCATCCATGTTAAATTTGCTAAATTCAGTCATTGTACTATGGTCATGTAAGAGAAGGCCTTTGTTTCTAGGAGTTTCATACTGAAGTATTTAGAAGTATATATCATGATGCCTGAGATTTAATCTCATTGCTGTGCTATTTTTGTACCTAAATGGAAGGCTCAGATTTTTTTCAAAACAAACAAAAAAATTTTTAAAGGTGATGGGAGGTTGCAAAAATATAGGAAAATACATTAAACCACCCTTGACTGCCTCTCATTGATATATACTGTTCTTCAAATTCTGAAATAAACAACTCCTGCTAAATGCAATGCAACTCTCACGCTTCTGAATAAATACTGGTTTATTCAGTGATAGAGAAATTCCAGGTGATGACAAGATCCATGGAAATAGATGAGAGAATTTGAGTGAAGGTACAGATCATCATTGTTGAGAAAGTCAAGAAAGTGTGAGGCTGGGGTATTAAAAATATTTTTTACATGGATGTAGGATGTCCTTCACAGGATAATAGAATGGATTTTGTTGACTGCAAATAGTGAGACAGGCTTCAGAATGGATGTCTCTGAAGAAGTGACTAGGAAGTTAGTAGAATTGAATGGTGGAAAAAATATATAGGAGGGTGTGCGAGTTACATGTCATTTACTTCGAAGGAAAGGTGGAAATGGAAGGGAAATGCCAACAACATCCTGACTTTGTAATGTGTTGGACATGAGAGAAGGCGGGACCACGATTTCCAGAGCTCTACAAGGGAGGGATTGGCCTTGAGGGAAGATCAGGTTTCAGTTAAAGCCAAAAAAAGGGAGGACTAGGTAGGTCCTTAAAGAACTTGTGGGCTATAGGACAGGTTGCTATTGAGGGGTCAGAGATTGTAAAAAACTTTGAATAATATTAAGTAGAAGTACAGTAAGTCCCTACATACGAACCTTCAAGTTGCGAACTTTCAAAGATGCAAACATGCTACTACCCAGACATTACTGGATCGTTTTTTCAAGAGGGTAGATAGAACTGAATCCAGCAAGGAACCAGAACCTGTGCCATCAACATCAGGCGTGAGTGAAATTGCAGCTCGCCCTCCGTCTCCTACTGCTGACGATCCTTCAGCTCTACCACCTGCCACCTCCTTTCCGTCCTCTAGTCAGTAACTCTTCTTGCCTGTTCACTCAATGCCAGCCCCTGTATGCCAGCTGTTGTATTACTGTACTTTTCAAGGTACTGTACTGTAAGATTAAAAATGTTTTCTTTCTTTCTTTATTTTTTAATGTATTATTTGTGTGAAAAGCATTATAAACCTATTACAGTACAGTACTATATAGCCGATTATGTTAGTTGGGTACCTAGGCTAACTTTGCTGGATTTACAAACAAACTGGACTTATGAACACGCTCTCGGAACAGAACTCGTTCGTATGTGGGGGACTTACTGTATGTATGCAAAGTGTCCCTTTAACACTGAATTGTTTTTCTGCAATGAAAAACATTGTCCAATGAGATATTTGTCCAATGAGATATTCCAACTTTGTTTAGTCTCTAAGGTTAAAATTTTAAACAGTGTTAGTGTACAGTGTCTAAAGTTGCTCTCCAAAACAATCAGAGAAATATTGGAATTTTCATTGTTAGATAATGTCTCAAAATTGTAACATTCAAGGGTTTTGTTTCTTTATAAAAATTATAACATTCTCATTTTAATTAATTTATTAAAATTTTAATGGAAAAAGAATAAAACACAGCACAACATAAATTTTAAAAATATATGTAGATTCATTGGTAGAAGATTATTTTAACATCAGCAAAGAAGAGATCGTAGAAGAGGGTTTTAAGGAAAAGCTAATGTGACCTTAAAGGAATTTGCACTCTTTGGTATCCACACATGTGCAGTTATCACAGAGTTCCCAGACTCCAAGTGTTTATTCACATCTGTCAGCTAAATCATAGATCCAAATGCGAAACGTAACACTCAGGAACATTATGTGGATTTGTGACACTCCCTGGAGGACTTTGGGTCCATAAAGCAATGAATGGATTATAAGAAGACATAAATATGGTATTTTCATCTATGACAGATGCAATCTTACTCCACTGTTATTTATATTATATAAGGAAAACTGAACCTATTTTCCTCAGTCGAACTGAAGGGAAGGCACCCTTAGGGATGAATAAATGAATATCTCACTATGAATTTCCAATTCCTATGAATTCATCTTTGAAAACATCATGTTTTAGAGATTTTTTTAAATGGCTGATGTTTGTTTATTTTTATACTTATGTGAAAAAAATGGAACTAAAAGGAAAATGTGAGATGGAATTGTGATAACAGAATCATAAATTTTTCATTTTTTGCCATTATCCTGAATCCTGCAAAACTTACCTAACTTTGGCTTCTAATGACCAGTTGGACACCCCAACCAGGTTCCTATAAAGCCTGCTTTGAGTCTCTTAACATGCTTTGTGTCTCTTAACATGCTTTGCATCCTCATCTCCAGTTCATGTTAGGGAGGTAGGATGTATGGAGTTCTGGAAAGAGCACAGGTTTTGAATTTAGAGGAGCAATGCTCTAGTATTAATTCCGCCTAGAATCTATCTTTATAAACTTGAAGATCTTGGATTGAACTAGGAGATGCCCTAAGCTTTGTATACCTTTAAAATGATACTAAGCTTTTGTATCACTATTTATACTAATTTCAATTTTAATTGACAAAACTTTATATTGTATGTTTTAAGGTGGTCTAATTGTTTGTTTATCTTCATATAAAATCTTCAATGTCCTCCCAATGGTGTATCAACTTATAAAAAATCCTCCTGAACCCGATAAAAATTGTTAGGGAAAATATGTAGTCCAAGACTGAAATATGTTTTCCTTTATTGACTAGAACTGATTAAGATATAGTGAATTTATGTTGATGGACAGTGTGGCATTGTAGAAGGAACCAGTAGCATGTCAGTATATCTGAATTTCAATTTTATCTTCTGTAAACTATTGCTAAGGATCCCAAATGTTCCTAATGACAGGAAATAATGTATATGATATAGAAAGTTACCAGCCATTGAAAATGTTGAATTGGTTTTTGTTCTAAGATTATTTCTGATTTCTTTCCTATTATTTTATAATTTTTATATTATCCTAAATTTTTTTGAGTTTCTAATAGTGTCTTAAATAACTTGACATTTGGCTCTGTCATATTATCCTACCCTTATTTTCTTCTCTCCACTTTTTCTTTCTTATTTAGAATTCAAGCAAATAAACAGTGAACTTTCTTTACTGTCATTGTATTTTAATGACACCATCACAGTTTTAACTATTATCGAATTATAACAAATTTTAATACATTAGCGGGCCCCTTTGTTTCTTAATATTCTATTGTATTAACATGCATTTCTGAATAGTTCTGAAATTTAAAATTTGGAGTGAATTAAACCTCTGAATGTATTTTGAGAAAAATGATATGTTTACGTTATTTATTTTTTCTACTCAGTAATATGAAATACCTTGTCATGGCTTTTTGGCATATTTATGCTTGTTAATTGAGTTTCCTGATTTTCTTGCAACACACACACACGTCACAATTCTAACATTACATACATCCTTAAATGCTTAGTTTTGTTTACTATTCTCCTTACCAGAATCTCCTTTCACTGAGAATGGCTGGTATGGTGGAATGCTTTAGATTGAAATGTATGTATGAAAGTGTATATGCATGCCTGTGTCAATGCTAGTTTATAAAGCATGAAGATTTACTATTTCTCACAGGTGTAGAAGGTAGTTCACAACCTCACAATTTCCCAAAGACACAGTTTCTCAAAGACACAGATTCCTTTAGGATGAAGCTTAGTGATAAAGTTGATACAGCTGCTGCTACCATTTACAGTGTTCTGTAAGATCCATGAAAATTGAAAATAAGCATAAAATATATTTGGGGGAGCCAAGAGAAAAACTCACTGAAAGGAAATAGAGGTATCAGAGCAACAGGAACTTGCTAGAAAATGGTGGGCCATTCTGGTGGGAGTAGGACTTGGAAAGACTTGTGAACTCTTATCAGAGGACAAGAGACATCTGAGAGGATGGGGAATGAAGGGAGTTTCTTTTCAATAAATCTGTGAATTTCTCTCTTATTTCTCATCAATCCCTGTCTGTGTCTTCCCACTCCATTCCTTCTGTTCGGATGCCTCACTTCCTCCCTAATGTGGAAAGTGCATCTTTCTGTCATTCACCTTCACCTATCGGTCCTCTCAGCACCTGTGGTGAGTTCAAGGACTAATCCAGGTGATGCCCTCAGTGACTAAGGAAGCGTGTCTGCAGTGCTGGCATCCTCCCACAGTCGACGAGACCTCACTAATAAGCCTGAAGATCCTTTAAATAGTGTCATGTTTTTCAAACTGGATTGCAGCTGCCTTGATAAAGAAACAGAATAATGTCAACAAGCCTTAACTTGTAGTGATAATGTGCAATAGTGTATATGAGATTTGATTCTTAGCATTTGATCTTTTTTGAGAGGCACTTCTCCAACATCACAGGTTTAAATGTTTCTATTGATTTTCATGTCTGGATTTATCGTGAACATATAACCTCCAGTTAGCCTAAAGCAGCCTTTCTGATTCCTTAAGCAAAACAATCAGTTAGAAAGACTTAACAACAGCACTCGAATGTGAGTGAGCTGTGAAAAATAATTGTATTTATGGTAGGCATTTGATGTGGTAAATTGTTGTCAACAGTTCAGTTTTCAGAATACATTATCTTAGTAAATGCCTTTTTCTGGGTCAAGGAAAACTTGTGTTGACTTGAAATTTCTCAAAATGATCTGCAAATTATCTATCTGTATAAACTATATATATAAAACAAAGAAAATTGGTTTTTATGGATCTACTGCTTCCTACAGCACAATCCCACAGTATACGTTTTCCATATGTTTATGGTGAAATTTTTAATTAGCTGAAATATTTAATTAATATTTTTCAAATGTTTATAGTTAATATTTAATTCTCTCTTATTTAATTCTACTTCAAGCAGGAAACTTAACTGTGGAACTTAGAAAATTCCATAATATTCCCCCTACAAAATTCACACTTACTTTTTTGGAGGAAGTATCAGACATCTTATCTGAACTCTACGTTGTTACTGTTGGTCTATTCCTTGTTATCTAAAAGTATTGACTCCATTATTTTAAAATCTTTCTTCTTTGTTCTGCCTAGACCTGATTCTGCTCAGGCCTGACCAGGTTCTTATTGGTATGACTATATATGTCTAGAGTACCTAACTCTAAGCCCGGTATATGGTGAGTGTGTAATAATTGCTAGTTATTTTATCTTATTTTATTTTGAGGTAATCTTGCTTGAAAATTTCTTAAAAAATTAAACGGTGCTATATTTATTTGTTATGGCTTAAGATACAAAATATTTTGCAAAAATCAGCATATATATATTTAAACATTAACTTTTTATGAAGTAACTCTCACATAAACTATTTTTATTAGTTTTTAAATAAACTATTTTTATTAGTTTGTATTAGTTTTGAAGCTTAGAATAGGTAAGTAATTCTACAGTCAAGGGTAGAAAGAGGGTTTATTTACATATGTTGTGCTTTATGTTATTTTAAGGAGTTGAAGCGTGAACCTATAGAATTTTCTAAATAAGTATTTATTCAAATAATCAATGTGGATGATTTACTGCCTACTTCATAGTACTGTTGTTTTATGCAAAATAGGATTGAAAAAAATGGCCTCTGACTTTTGGGAACAAATAAACTAATAGTATCAATTATACATAAAGACAAATAATTAAAATTCTAGAAAATACATGACAAACATCACAGAAGAGGTAAAACCAAAGTGATCTAAGAGTTTAGAAGTCGAAATACACCCATCTTCCCACAAGAGAAGAAGCTTTTTAGAAGAGGAAGCTATTAAATTTGACCTTCTTGTTCAATAAGCAGAGTGTATAATTATTTACCTGCCACTATAGACTGGAAGTCTGTGTCTCCCAAAATACATATGTTGAAAGCTAATAATCCTTAATGTGATGGTATTAGGAGGTGGGATCTTTGGGAGATGATTAGCTCTGAGGGTGGAGTTCTTGTAAATGGGATTCGTGCCCCATAAAAGAGACCCCAGAGTGCTCCCTTGCCACTTCTACCATGTGAGGACACAGCAAGAAGACGACTGTCAATGACACAGGAAGCAGACCCTTACCAGACACTGAATCTGCTGGTGCCTTAATTTGGACTTTCTAGCCTCCAGAACTGTGAGAAATGTTTGTCATTTAAACCCCCAGTTTATGGTATTTTTGTCATAGCAGCCCAAGGGGGCTAAGATATCTACTAAGTTTTGAAAAGCCAAACAATATTATCTCAAAAATTTAACATATCTTACAATATCTGAATTTAAATTTTCAGTAAGTCAGAATAAATTGAGAGATATATGAGATCATATTTTCATTAAGTATAACAGTTAATCATATCTATATATATAAGAAGATTATACAAATTAATAAGGAAATAATGTGTTTCAATTATAATTGACAGGTAACATGAAGAAAAGGTTCTCAACAACAAAAAACAATAAACAAACATGAAGGAAAAAATATACAATCATGTTACTAAGAAAAGAAGTATAAATCCGTTTAAGAGGTTAGCAGATAGCTGCATGTGCTAGATCAATGTATTTTAGTTGTTAAATTAAAGCAATAATAAGGCACCATTTTCTTTGGTTATTTGAATGTTAGACATTCCTCCCTTATTGATAAGGAAATAGAGCCTGCAGTTTGTAAACTCATAGAGGCCATTAGAGCCAGAGTTGACATTCAAAGCATTATTTATTACATTTTTTTTTAAATTAAATAAAAAGAGGGACTTCCCTGGTGGTCCAGTGGTTAAGACTCCGTGCTTCCACTGCAAGGAGCTCAGGCTCAATCCCTGGTCAGGGAACTAAGATCCCACATGCCATGTGATGCAGCCAAGAAAACAAATAAAATAAAATGAATAAATAAGTAAATAGAATAATACCGACAAAAGTAACAAAATAAGCATGGTTATTTATTGTTGGTGGCAGGTAATGTTGCTTAAACTCTTAGAAAACAGTTTGGTGGTATGGAGCAAAGCCAGCATATTGTTGTGTCATATACATTAGTCTCATTGGTGAAACTTAACTTCAAGTAATAAGTCAAGCAAAGGAAATGTGGACAAAATTCTTTTATTATTGTACTATTTATAATTGCAAAATATCCAAAATCTATATGTCCAAAACTAAGGATAAGATGTGGAAAAATGGAGTCTGAATTTTGTATGTTGTGTTGGAAACTATTGTTTGCCTCTTTGAGTTTACTCTCCACCTTTCTCCTTCCAACGCTGTGCCCTGTTGGCTGACTTGTGTGTACCACTTGTGTGGGTTCTCTCACCCTCTGGCTTTTGCCTGTGTTCAGCCAATGAATAGCATGCTCAAGAGTCTGGGGAAAAAGAGGAGAGTGAGGTTGGGATACATTCCCCCAACTCCCTCCCTGCTGATGGCTGTGGTTGGCTGTGTCCCTTCATCAAATCTCCTAACTTCTGTAGGATAACCCCCTCCTTGGAGCAGTCTCTCTAGGCTCTTGGCACTGCTCACTGCCCTTTTCTCTAAAATCCTCTAATTACTAAAGCCTCCCCAAGTTACTAGCACAAGGTAAGGGCTACAGTATCTCTTGTTTTTCCTTAACACTGAGTTCCTTATTTAGCTCTTCTCAAATTGTCCATTTCAGCATGCCATACATTGGTTTCATGCCAGGATTCTAACTGATATGAAGGTTGAGGTTTCCCTGCATTTTTCAAAATTGTAATTTATGTTAACAGAGAGTTTTTTCAATTTTGATAACATATGTTAAAAAGAAAAGAGCAAATTTTTAAAATTCAGCTTCATTGTCCCATTGTCATTGTAATTTTTACTTGTCCAAGAAACATTTTGTGATGGCCTTCTCTGTGCTGGGTATTGTCTTAGACACTTGAAATATAAGATGTTCTGTGAAACTGTAATATATGAAACATTATCACCAGTGATACATGCAAAATATAAATCTACCTGTTTATGATGTAGCTGTGATTCATAAAGACACTGTTAACCTGTTTTCCAGACATTATTTGCCAAGGATGAGACATGTATGTTCTTTAAGATTTTAATAATCTTTTATTCGATATTGCTAGAAGTTATTGCGTAACTTTATAGTATGTTATATTAATAAGCTTGTTTTTACACGTTAGAAAAATTAAGAGTCTATACAGGTCTTCAAAAAAGTTACAAAAAATACAAAAGTATACTTGAATCATGAACTTTCCAGTAAAGCATTAGGATTTTTCTTACAAATGGAGCTTCAAACACCTGAAATTTGAATTCAGATTGCAAGGTTTCATCAGACTGCTTGCAGAGACTTTGCGGGTCTTTTTTTTTCTGTCATTGATGTGTAGAGGAGCTATATACAAACCAGAGCTTTTGACAGAATTTGCCTCTGTGGGTTACAGGCCATAATACGTGGGAAGAGGTCAGTTTACTATTGTGGCTCAGTTTGACTCTGGGATCAAATGATCACTGTTCAAACTCCCACACATAATAGCTGTGTGACCTTTTGCAAAGTAATAATAGTATTTATCTTGTAAGGTTATTTTTAAAGTAAAATGAAAACAATGTTGGAATATAATAAGCATCACTAAATGTTACCTATTTTTTCCTTAGTACCACTACACTTGCGGAAGTAGAGGCATCAAATATTTCTAAACCCACTGACACAATATCAAAACCACCACCATCTTGGATAAAAGATTGTCTTAAGTGTGTTGTATATACTAAAAATGTAGTCCTATATTGATAACTTTTCTAGTACTTTGGTTTTTCCTTTTAGACAAGCAAATGGGAGTTTATTTCACAGTGTTTAGTTATAATAATTTTTTTCCTTCCTTCCTCCCTTCCTTCCATCCTTCCTTTTTTTCTTCTTCTTTCTTCAAGTTGCTTCTAACTGCCACTGTCTAGTTGTGCTAGTATACATGTATGTTTTACATGTGTATAAATTTGGAGAGGTGTAGAAAAACAAATAGATGCACTGAAAAGATTAATGAGGCATATCAACACAAACTAGCAATAGGGATGTGTTCTGTTTATCCAGAATGCTATAGCTATATACTAAATATATTATAAGTTTATATTACCATAATAATGCATTTCTCCCTAGCTATTAATCTCAGCTACAGAATATCACATGTATATTTAATCTTCCTTCAAAGGGATCTAAGCTTATTTACATGTTCTATATGTAGCATAGTTTTAAGGACATTTTAATATTGGCCACTAATTTTATACTGTCAGAATGTTTTAATGTAATTACAAAGGAATGTAGCTACAATCTAAGCTTATTTAATCTACATTCTCTCTGTTTGACCTTTCCTGTAGGAACATATGAAGAGAAATCCATACCATTCTACAAAATTCCCAGTTTGAGGAAAAGAGTAAAAATAACAAAATTTCAGCACGAATTATTTTGTATAGTAACAACCTGCAATCTGAATCATACGGCAAGGAAAAACGAGATGATAACAAACCTAAACAAACAGCTTTCTTGCTGCTCACTTTCTTAATCTCTTTAAAATAAAATAAATAAAGCATTTCAATGAAATAAATTATTTATGAGGAGCACAGTACCTTCTGTACAATGACTATATTTACTTTCAAGTACTAATGCTTAGAGATAGTATGTACAAAAGTCGACATAATTATTTTCTTTATTTGACTGTGGCATCTGGATCTTCATCAAAGGACAAAGTGCAATTGGTTTGTTTTTCAAGTTATTTCTTATCTCAGTTGCATGTCAGAAAGATCATAGTGTTACTGTTTTAATTTTGATTGTTAACATAAAATTGGAATCCAAAGTAAAGGAAAATTGTGAAAATTAACTTGTTACAGGTATAAGAGAACAAAGCATGGTATTATGATAATGTAATCATTGAGAATCTGTGAAGTAAAATGTATTTTTAAAGACACAACGTTAATGTTTTCCTTTGAAATCTCCATGTAAAAATGGAAAACACAACTTTAATAGAAGACAGGCACCGGTAGTCTCTGAAGAATTACAACTTGGGAAATTAATAAAAATAGTATCTAAAATAGTATTAGTAAGATATGAAGCTCATTCATTAATGGTCTCTATGATAATATATCACTGAAAATGTTGCATGAAGGACAGTCTTTGATAGGATTATGTACAATATAATAGCAAGATACTGGAATTAAAATTCACTGAGAAGATACATCTTGTGAACTGAAGGGTGAGAAGATAATAATGATAACATTAATAATAGTAAATAAGAATAAAATGATTCATATAAATAGAATTTCCATCAGCAACCATTATTATAATTATGGGAATGATAAGCTGGTAATCTACAGTAAATAGCTAATCTTTATTGATTCACTGTTTAATTTCTTCTTATTTTAAAGGCTTTAGAACTGTCAATAACAATAATGTGTACAGGGGAAAAAGTTCTACCAAGGAAGAATCGGAAAAGAATATACTGCATTGTGCAACGTACAGCATCTCTAAAGAATCTTTTAAAAAATACATTTATATGCTATTGTTAGGGAAAAAGGAAAAAATGCATTCAAAAGATTTCCTCCCCTTTTTAAATAATTGCTGTGGGATTTTTTTCTAACATAGTTTATGGGGGTTTCAGAGATAAAGTGGGAAAATACAGCGATCTCAGCTCTGGCTCTTTAATCACAGGGAGCTAAGGATTATTCTTCATCAGTAACACCTGGGAGAAAAAGACAGGCCATCAGCGGGCTGACCCCACAGCAGCCCTAGGGGCAGTTCCACCGCCACCAGCAAAGTTAGCACTAAGGGTAACGGAGCTGTTATCCAAGGTCCAGATAATAGCAGGAGCAGAGAACTCACTTCCTGATGGTAGAAAATAAATTCCATGTTTAGCTCATGATTTCTGGTAACCAAGCCTCCTTCCAGGGAACGAAGGTTAATTTTCTTGTAACATAAATGAAAGATGAGAATGTGAAATGATGAGTCACTGGGGCACTCCATCAATGGTATTGCAAAAGGAGAAGTTGCAAGGAGACCGTTTTTCATTTTCCTGCAGTTGATACAAAACGCATGAGAAGTATTTAGCTAGGATCTCAAATCATGAGGTGTAGTGATTACAGTGGTAAAAAAAACAAATTTTATTTCTATTCACAATTTGTTTTTAGCTAAAATCTGGATAGATTAATCAAACTCATAAGACTATTTTAGCTATCAATTATATTTTAAAAGTCTTCTTAAGATTCAGTTAAGCTATTTTTCTTTCTTTCATTCTCCACACTGCCCCCGGTCCACTCCCCACTTCAGAAAAACCTGGGCTCTGTAATGAAAGAATAGTACTTAGCACTGTAAAGTTTTAGCAGCCAAAATATCAATTTGAACTAGTCAGTTATACTGTGCATGCTGTCAATTATAGAATTTCTGATTTGTCTCTTTAATAACAGACCCACAGGACTGCTTGCTATCTCCTTTCACCTTTATCCCAAGAGTCTTTCTGCCACATCTCAAGTCAGCTGTCGGGCTTCATATCCTCATGCTTATCCATCTTCAACTTAACTCTCTCTGGAGCCTATGTGCCTCCCACGCCAACTCCTCCATAAACTTTCCTCTGTCTCCACTAAACCATATTTTAAGTGCTGAAAATCTTTCATATCATTGAAATTGTCTTTACAGTTTTCAGTTTCTTCATAATCAAAAACATGGTTTCCTGCAGAAATTGCCACAATCTTCACAACTGTCTCCACTGGTAAGTAGTATATCTCCCTGCCCTTGTAGTCTCATGAGTTAAGAAAGGAGAACCATCATTGACCTTGGCCACCACTGTGATTTCTAGATAATCGTTCAGTCACCTGGAGCTAACTCCTTGCTCCTTTGAAGTTTGCTACAACTTCTCTTGTAACCCTTTTCCCTTCTTGTCATCATGACAGACCAACTCTCCAGGTTCTTCCCCAAGACCTTCCTAGTGACTTCAGCACATTCTCTATATTTCTATTCACATGGTAGTCAGCTATTTCTTTTTTAAATGTTTTTTGTTTGTTTTATTGATACATTGAAACAGCCACTTGAAAATGTTCTTTTTTCCAGCTTAATTGAGGTATAATTGATAAAATTGTAAGATTTTTGAAATGTACACCATGATGATCTGATATATGTATACCTTATGAAAGGACTCCACCTTCTCGTTAACACATCAATCAGCTCATTTAGTTATCCCTCTTCTTTTTTTCTTAGTGAGAACACTTAAGGTCCACTTTCCCAGCAAACCTCAATCATAGTGTTGCCAACTACAGTTACCATGTGATACATGAGGTCCTCAGACCTTATTCATCTCATAGCTGAAAGTTTATACCCTTTCTTCAGACCAGTTTGGCAAGACCAATTGTTAAACAGTGTGGCACTGAAGCTAAAGAAGAGAGAGTCCAGGACATAACAAAAGGCCCTGCTAAAGAATGAATGCAGTCATTAATTTATCAATAGATCCCCAAATATGATTACTCTGTTTCAGTCATTCACCTGAGTCATTCAGTCAACCAGTCTTATTAATCATCTACTATATAATCTGCTGATTAAGGGGCAACTGCCATACAGTTGTTTATCTCCTCCAATAGGATGTGCACTGAGTACAACAACAGAACAATAAAAGGGAGGACCCAGTTCTGCCTGAAGGGATAGAGAGCCATCCAGGAAGCCTTCGCAGAGAAGCTGATGCTTGAAGCAAGACACTGAGGGAAAGAATGTCAAACAGGAAAAGGGAGGGAAGACCTTTCAAAATCAGGAAACAGGTAGTAAAAATTGTAAAGCCGTATGAGAGAGTACGCCAACGTGGGTGACATATAGGGTACACACAAGAAAGCAGCAGGAGGCAAGTGCCAAGATGCACTTCATTTTCTGCCACACCTCGTACTTGACCTCACTGTGATGCAATCTGGTCATCTCAAGCTGACCCTAAAATCCTTCAACAGTGTCCCATCAAAGTCAGATCCATATTTTGGAAACATTAGGAGTAACTGTAACCCAACAGAAGGAAGGCAGCCTCAGGAAGTTACTCTGTATATTTTCATTCTGTTTTTATTTCCTTAAAAAAATCTCCTTAATCTCCATTCTCTGGGGACTGGTTCTGGCCTTTGCCTTCTCTTTCCTGGCCTTGCAGTTGTCTCCTCTCTGGTTTCCCTGACTCTACTCTTCCTTCTCCAATTTAATCTTCCCATTCATTCTCAAAAACACAAATTTAATCATGTCACTCCTTAAATTTTTCAGTGCTACCAACTGTAGGATAAAATGCAAGCTCTAGCTTGACAAACAAGTACTCTTCATGATATGGTCCTGGTGTTTATCCTCAGCCTCATCTCTTCTCACTCTCCCTACCTTTTGTAGTTCTATTCCACATGTTCTAAACTCTCTGCAGTTCCTCAAATAGAGCATGCTGTTCATGCTCCTGCACCCTTGTGGGTGCCGTTCATTCTGTCTGGAATTCCCTCCTCACCTTATGTGGTGATATAGCAAACTCCTATTTAATCTTCAAAACCCAGACCAGATGGTTACTTTTTTATGGCATTGTTCCTGCACCCTGTTAATGTATAGGATTTGTAGATCAACAGAATTTATCTATACATTCTCAATGCTATTTCTGTGCCTTACATATACAATTATATTACTAGTTTTCATGTCATATTAAAATTATTTCTTAGCATAGCTGTTTCCCCTAACAGACTTTGACCTTCTCAAAAGCAGGAGTGTGTGTGTGTGTGTGTGTGTGTGTGTGTGTGTGTGTGTCTTCTCAGTTTAATGCTGTGCAGAGATATAAAAAGCACCTAAATGAAACATTAAAATGAGTCGAATTGCGTTGAATAAAAGGAAATTATTCTAAGGGAGGCTGGTGAAGGCTGGTGATACACATTTACTTTGGAACATCCAACTCCTACCAGGGTACTGTTTAAGTAGAGTAATCAAGAGTGTTTAATGTAATGCAAACTATATATTTTGCTGTCGGTAAACTCCAAAGTATGGAGGAGTTATTATGAGTTGAACACATTGAAAATCTCTAGGGTCCCTGAAAGGCAGCTGTAGGTCCAGAAGTTGCCCTCCATTTTCTTACACAGCTACCAAATCCTGTTCCTGTTTCCTGATCTAGGGGAGAAATAAAGACTGAATATATTGTGTCTGACTCCTTTGAGGGGAAGATACAGATTTGATCAAGGAGTCAACTTTCATATTCTTTTGATAATTAGCAATAACTTGTGACTATGAAGCTAAGTGTCACTCCTGCCCTGAACATGCAAACACGTGTACTTGATTTGCCCCGGTATTGTCTTTCATTTCATAGTTTTCCATTTATGTGCTACTCAGTGGTGTTTGCTGGAGGGGCCACTAACATTTGTCTTTAATGATCTATGTGCTTGTGTGTGTGTAACAAATGTTTGTGTGTGTAGACAAATGTTTTGCTATTTTTCTCTTAGTAACACCTGCAGAAAGGCATGCGTAGAATAAGGTGAGAATATTTAAGAGTAGGAAGGGAGGCACACGTGGAAAAAGAATTGATGCATTATAAAAATACAAATAGAAGCTTCTGTGGGTATGTATGAAAGAATGATACACTCTAAATGGAACATGCAATTTTTGAAAGAATAAAGCTCTAAAATTTGGCTGTTCAGACTATTGTTAATTAGATAATTTAAGTCTAAAAATTAACTACTGAATTTAAACTATTCCTTTATCTATATTTTATATCTGTTGTTGATTTCCTGTGAGAGCAAAATGATCTCACAGTTATTTGATTGCTCTCCACTTTAGTCTGGGTGCTTTGTATGAAATATAATACAGTACAGATGTCAACTCAAGAACTAAATAGCACATATTTCTAAAGAACCATAAAAAATGGTAACACTACAGAAACAATGGCTCTGTAATTACTGTTTTGCTGTGGAGTGAGGTTAGGCATTTATCCTTGTACAGTCCTGATTCACTTACAGTCAGATATGCCCCTGTGGTCCTTTCCCCTTTGTTGATGAATGCGTGGTGCAGGTACCCTGTATGGCCACTACACTATTTGAGGTCATCCTATACTGTTAGCACAATTGGTGTGAACAATAGTTTATATGCCACTTAACTCCTTGGGAAAAACGGTTAACCTTGCTGGAGAGGACAGATCAGTCATGTATAGTTATTAAGGTCTAGAAGGTTTTGTTATGCTCTAAAATACTTTTGTACCACCACAGTCTACTTCTGTATGAGACCTATTTTAGCTGGAAAGCAAAGGAAGGAGAAATCACCTTTGGAAATTTTACAAAATCTATACAATGAAATAGGGGATGGAAGTTTTTCAAAGATCCATTTCATTAATGACACCCACACTGCAGAGGTGGCAAACATTTTCCCCTTTAGAAATATACTTTCTAAAAATATGTTAATGAATTAAGAATAAAGGCTTTGTGGATGTAAAAATGCTTTCGAAAATTTTCAGCTTGCTAAAAGGAATTCAATCTGATCACTTTGTTTAAAGATTTCAGAATCATCTTATTATGTTTTAAGTGACTGCTTTTGCTATGAAATGAAGGGTCCTTATTAAATTTACTCCAGGTCATTACCAGATTTCATTTAAAATTAACTTTCAACCACTGCCCTTAGTAACTATGTATTTTTAATCTTGAGGGTCATCTGATGATGATAGTCTCAAAAGGAATCATCTGTGAACACCTAGGGAGACTCTTCAGCTTTCCCCTATTTTTAATGAAACCATAAGGAGATTGCATTGCCTTATTCCTGGTGAGTAAAGGATATGTAGAAAAACAATCATGAATTTATTTTTATATTGTATGGTGCCATGTTTCTTGCTTTTTTCTGAAATAAATTAAAATTTCCTCATAATACATTACAGGCACTGAAGATATTTTTAAAATATTATAAGTGGAAAAGCATGAGATGAGCATCGCTTTTTTAAAAGGGTCAGTGTACAGGACTGTAGATAATCAAAAAAAACTTTGTTTCTTATGGCCCCAATAAAACACTTGTGTTATATTTTTCTTGTGTGCATTTAAACTAGTAACAAGAAGAAGTGCATTTACATGCCTTTTTCAAACAGTAGAAAAAGAAATCAGTTTACCACCACTGCTATTTAAATATCTAACTGGCAAAATTAAACCATGTCTCTTTATTTATTTATTGCACTTGTAAAAAGATTAATGGGGATGTGATTCCTTGAGGCTTTTACATATAACCCCTTCACAAAGAACAAAATTATACAGTTTGGCAAATGAACTAAATTAGCTACATTTATTTAAATAATCACTATAGAGAAAACAATAAATCAACAACATTCTGCACCAAAAAAGTGTTTACAGAGTGTCTTGTCATTTGTTTTATCAAGGACACAGACTTTTTGCTCTTAGCTAATCTTGCTTCTAACAGTCTATTATCACATCAACCATTAATGAGAATTTGCAGTAGGAATTTAGCTGAAGCTGAGGAAAGAAAAGTAGGAATAACTTCTACCTCTGTCGCCAGCACAGTTACTCTGAAATACATTCTTGTAATAAACATTTTATCAGAGGTTCCTAATAACTTCAGAGACAGTCAAAATGAAATGGCAGAGCTTTGTTAAATCAGGGGAAGAGACGATCTGAATGGTCATAATCGTGCAATTATCTCAGCCTCTGTCTATTTCAAAGGACTCTGTCCATATCTCCATCTATATCAGGAGTAAGTGAGTGCGGGAGCTCTAATGCTGAACCTGTGATATATTCATAAATCAGGACTTTCAGAGCCTGTCACAGGCACCATAATGAGGGTCATTATTCAGGCAGAGTGTCAAAACTACTATCAAAGGGCCTTCTCAGAATTACAATCATTCTGTTTCTTGTTAAATAAGCAATGTGGTACACAAAAATGGCAAACAAGAAGCAGGTCAATCTGATACAGTGTGAGGGCACAGAGATCTCTAGAGTAATTTACCCTCTGGGAATTCTGATGTCTGGTGAGATGAATTATACACACCCTCAAAAAAGATTAATGGTAATAAAACCCCTTGAACATTTTCACCAAAAAAGCCCTACAAATTGCTCATAAGCAACTTCAGAAACAAAGCTGAAAAAAAAAAAAAAAAGATTAGTTTTGTTGTTGTTAGACCTAAAACTTCTTGCAAAGATAAAAATTATCATCATGGAAAATTGTCAGTAATTGGTGCACCAATAAAATATTACACATTTGAGTAACTTATAGTATTTGGTCATTAAAAAAAGTAAAATTGTAAAACTGGAAAATTTCCTTTCATTTGATCTTAACCTCATCACCACATCTGCAAACACTCCTGTAGACTCACACATACACAAGCAGGAACCCACATGTCCCATATATTACACATAAAACCCAAAACATTGCACAATGTAGTAATGTCATAAAGAAACAATCTCCTGAAGTTCATGTTTTTCTGGTAAACACAGTGATGTAGTTAAAGAAAGATTCAGAAAGTAGGCTTATAAATACTTTCATTTTTTGTATATCAAAAAGGGAGGAAACAGTCTTTAGAATTATATGGCTATTAAGTATATAAGTACAACTTTCCTCAATTAGCATGCCTATGTTTTATATGCCCTAGTTAGTAAATGCTTTAGCACAACAGACAAGCCATGTTGTAAATTAGAACTAACATAAAAGTAGGAGTCTAGGTGGACAAGAGTTTAGAGAAATTTTTATATACTTCTGGAGTGAAAATTCATATAATCTTGTTGGAGGATAATTTGATGATGTGAATACAATGTCATAAAAATATTAATTCAAATTTGAATCTAAAGTTTCACTCGTAGAAAATCATCCAAAGATATAATTATGTACTAACATAACAATTAGAGCTCTACATATCTCAAGTAAAAGATTGGCTAGACCAGTTGCATTTGAGCCAAATAATAAAATATTATATATCTCCATTAAAAAGACGCTGTGGAATAATATTTATGATTCTGAGAAAATGTTCACTAAACATTTCTAAACAAAGGAATTTGCAACTAAAATTAGGTATTGGATGATAAATTTTGATATATGAGGTAATTTTTTTCTTTTTGCATTTTTCTGCATGTTTCAAATTTCATACAATCAACACATATTACTTTTGCAATAGGTAAATATTATAAGTATATTATATGAGGATTTGTTTATATAATAAAGACATATTTATTTTAAGAGAAAATTTTGGAAGCTAAGTAGTATGATTTTAAAAGACTAAGAAGAAAACACTTTTCTAATAGAAATGAAAAATTTCCTTTTACAACTTTTTCATTGAAATGAACACTTATTAGGAATAAATAGATGCATTTAACACACATTTTTCCATCAGCACTGCTTGCAGTCGATGGATCTTCAGTGATTCTACCTTTGGTGTGGACAATAGTCCCTGCTTGATATAAACATTTATAAGAAGATATTTTTTAATTTTTATTGGAGTATAGTTGCTTTACAATGTTGTGTTCATTTCTACTGTACAGCAAAGTGAATCAGCTATACGTATACATATAGCCCCTCTTTTTTGGCTTTCCTTCCCATTTAGGTCACCAACGAGCATTTAGTAGAGTTCCCTGTGCTATACAGTAGGTTCTCATTAGTTATCTATTTTATACATAGTATCAACAGTGTATATATGTCAATCCCAAACTCCCAATTCATCCCACCCACCCCCCTTTCCCCCTTGGTATACATACTTTTTTTTCTCCCCCTTGGTATACATAACGTTTTTTTTCTATGTCTGTGTCTCTATTTCTGCTTTGTAAATAAGATCATCTATACCAATTTATTCAGATTCCACATATATGCATTAATATAGAATACTTGTTTTTCTCTTTCTGACTTACTTCACTCTGTGAAACAGTCTCTAGGTCCATCCACGTGTGTTTGTATTATGTAATTTTGAAAAAATTCATGTTGGGGGGGGAAGAGGAGATCTTTGAAATACTTGAAAAATTATTTTAATTCTTATGTTTTATCTCCATGTACTTTTGTTATTGTTTAAATGCAGCAACTCCTGTTAAAAGCATAAATCCAAGGAACCATTTAGTGATTTTTAAATCCTCCACTTTTTTAGCTTTGTGCTAATTGGCTACAAAATGGGATTAAGCACAATCAGATATAGTGGATTTTACAAAAGAAAGCAGAGCATAGACTTAAGGATAGATACGAGCCATTAACAAATAGTTATGTTTAACCCCTTGAGCTAGTTTGCTAACCAAAAAAATAAAATGAAAAATAATTGATCTTCAAGTATAAGACACATAGCTACTTCAAGAGACTTTAAAAACCATTGGGTTAAGTGCTGGAAGCATTGCTTTTGAAAGAGCACAGACTTCACAATAAGACAAAATAGATTCAAATCCAGGCTTCACCTTAACAGATAACATACTACTATATATAAAATAGATAAATAATAAGGACCTATTGTATAGCACAGGGAACTATACTCAGTATCTTGTAATAACCTATAATGGAAAAGAATCTGAAAAAGAACATCTGTGTGTGTGTGTGTGTGTATAAGTGAATCACTTTGCTGTACACCTGAAACTAACAGAGCATGGTAGATCAACTATACTTAAATTTAAAAAAAATTTTTTAATTCAGGCTTCACCATTTGTTAATTCTGCAGCTTTGAACTAGTTACTCAGTCACCTTGAGTCTCAGTTTCTTATCTGAAAAATGGAGATGATGCCATTCACTTCCCTACCTCTGTGTGTGTGTGTACGCATATTTTATTCACCTCTATATTTCCTCAAATTTCAGATTTTATTTAGGACTCTTAAGGAGAACATTTAGGATTACATAAAATACAGAAATTTAACTAAGACTTGGACGTATAGGTGCTTTTTTACTTTTTAAAAACAGTCATTAATGATTATTTCACATTTCTTTTTAAATTGATGTTCTCCAGCTATTCAAAAGAATTTATAGTAGGTTGATATCTACTGTGAAACCAAGAAACCATTAAGAAGATCTTATGTAGCAAGAAGATAGACTACATTTTTATCAAATGTTTGTAGTGGTCAGTTCTAAGGGAAGACAAAGTCAAACATTTGGTCAGGATTTCATTTCTATCTGACTTTCATGTGTGGAGGTTGAAGGAGGATTACTGAATCCCTTAACTCCTTTCTGTGAAACTGAATATTCTGTGACAATAAATCCTACCTTGTCCAGACTTACTCTTTAAGTAAATTGGTATCAATGAAATAATCAAAAGCAAACCAATTATGTTCTGGCATCTTTTCCATCTGTTTGGATTTAACTGTCTATTAAATGGTGTTTGCATATGAGCAAATGCTCTTTTGTATGCAGAGGTACTCAATTATTTAGATTATACATTGGAATAAACAGTGCAGTGGAAGGACTGCTACCCTTGTAATATAGGACAATTACATTTTCTTGCATAGTTTACAGACTATTAAACTAATACCAGTTCGACCCACACTACCAGTTACTGGATTCTAACCTTTGCCTTTGAGACTTAGCTACTATGAGGGTCTCGTATCTACCCCAACAATTAGCAACCCGTGACAGTCATTTCAAATTATACCAAATTATGCAAATTAGTTTTGGGAAAAGGATTATATGAGAGGAGAACACAAAAATTTAATTTCAATAAAGATCAGAGGTGAGGTTTGTAGCTGCTTGTTGCTGCTTGAGGACTCCCAGATATCTGTGGTTAAAAAGAAGTGGGTCTCTTGTTCCAGAATGGCTTTCCACACATATGCAGGTCAGGAGAGGCCTCAGTG
Organism: Balaenoptera borealis; assembly: GCF_965194805.1. Classification (NCBI taxonomy): domain Eukaryota; kingdom Metazoa; phylum Chordata; class Mammalia; order Artiodactyla; family Balaenopteridae; genus Balaenoptera; species Balaenoptera borealis. The sequence continues at coordinate 95,521,065 of NC_138864.1, read as the reverse complement.
TGAGCCTTTCCACACACGGGAATGTCAATTCCACCCCAACTGGGCACCTAGGAACCGCAACTAAGATTTCCTTTGTTAGAAATATCTTGATTTAATTTTCCTGAAAAAGGTGTTAGGTCATTAACACATATGTTCATCATGATGTGTGATATTTAATACTATAACAAACTATCATGTTTAAAGTCTGTCTTCACAGACTTCAATTTTTATAAAGATTACTCAGTGAGGTAACCTTTTTCGTCACACTTCTACATTTTAATTACAAAATTAAAAAGTACTTTTTTAATTACAAAGATAATATTTATGCTGGAAGAAAACAGAGATCCTCCTCTTTCCATCCTACCTGCCATTTGTTATAAAATGTTTGGTATGGATTTAGATATTTAACCATGTTTATAAAAGTGGGCATGATTTTTTAAAATCTGTATTTTATAAAATAGAATTAAAGAACTTGAGAGAACAGGAGGTGCAGGTATAGTAAACTGGTGACTTGATTCCTCAGTGTGATTTGCTGGAAAATGTGTTTAAATACACTCTATTTTCATATATCCTATCTGCACCACTTGCTTATGTTTTCCACCTGTCCACAGAAGGCATTTGAGTTAGCTGTTGGAGACTCTGGATAGTTAACCTGTTTTTGTTTTAATAGATAAATTGAGGGTAGGAGAGGTTAAGTCCATCCTCAAGATTATACAGCAAGCTGATGGCATTTAGGGGACTAGACTGTGTAGTAAGTCCTTGTTTAGTGCCGTTTCCTCTAATCTCCACTGGTTCTCATGTCATGAATAGGCTGGATTTTTCACATCATATCTCTTTTATGTTTCATTCCAGCATAAAATTCATGCAAATTTGAGAAGTTCTTGTATTAATCTAAAATATGTTCCAACCCTTGCATAAATGTAGAAAGGAAATATGTTTTTGTTCTGATAAACTCTGAGTCATCTCAGATCACAGACCGTATTTATTCATTTTTATATATCCAGTATTGCGAGGGTCAGTTTTATGTGTCAACTTGCCTAGGTTGTAAGTATCCAGATAAATCAAATACTAATCTGCTTGTTGCTGTGAAGGTGTTCTGTAGATGTGATTAACATCTGCAGTCAGTTGATTTTATGTTAAGGAGATTATCCTGGATAATCTGGGTGGACCTGATCCAGTCAGTTGAAAGGCCTTAATAACAAACCTGAAGAAGTTTCCCGGGTAGACTGGAGTGTCAGCTCCTACCCAAGAGTCTTCAGCCTGCCCTGCCTGACAGCCTACCCTATAGGCACATTGGATTTGCATAGTCAGACCCCCGCAATCACATAAACTAATTCCTTGAAATGAATAAATTATATATATATATAGTTATATATTTTATATATCTCCTACTAGAACTCTGACTGAGAAAAGTAAGTACCTGCTACATAATTCATAAATGTTTTCTGAACTGATGGAGATATGAATGAGTATGTTAGGTTTCTTTAAAAACTATATCTTTTGATTGAATTTTTATCATATTACAAGCATTTTGTTATTTTTCTAATACATTTTAATGCATTAAAATTGATAAACAGGACTCCTTTATGACCTAGGTATCTAATGTCTATTTTATTTCTCTTGTTAGGAAATGCATCTCATCATTTGTCATGAGTAGAGTGGACTAGCTTCCTTAGTTACAGAAATATACAGAGATGGAGAAGACTCTTTAAAAAATAATATTTGTAGGAAGGAGTGTACATTTATATATTCTGTTCTCAGCTGCTGAAGAAGCACCTGTTAAATCTCCCCAGACCATTATGAATCCCTTTTTTAAAATCTCTAGTGCTGTAAATAATGAAATAGCAATATCTTGCAAGCATTGTATTGACTATAGTATCCCTTTGAAGTGAAGATTTGGCATATGGGTTACTCAGATCCTGTTCTTCCATTAATTAAAATTCTTACATATTTTTTGAGGGGGTGAATATGTTAAAAATTTTTTCCTAGTGATAATTCAATTATATAACTTTGTTATTGATCAACTCTTATAGGAGTAATGACAATGACAGCATAATTACCCCCCCCACACACACACCCCTCCTTCATGGCTAAGAGAAGAAAAAATACAGAACACGTCTTCTCATACAGTTTATTGAATATAGAGCTTTTTAAGGATCCCAGGGTCAGATTGGTTCCAACCTACAGAATATATGACTCCAAATAAAACCTTTCCTATATTCACAGGTGAAAGAAGAAAAGTCTAGCTGCACAATCAAGTCTTTTACACTACAGCCATTTGCATTTCCAATGAATGTTGACTGCATACCACAGGCAGGTAATGTCAAGGTGACAGGTATGCGGGAGATGATTCTGATTCATAATGCATGTAACTCAGGGTGCACTTGTGCATATCAGACCATATAACACTGTTTATCAGAAATGTTCTGGGACAGCAAAACATTTAGGTAAACAAGGTTTTGTGTAATCAAGGGAGTTACAGGGTAATTGATTCATGTCAGGAGACATAACCTAGATTTAGATGGAAGGTAGTTTTGAATTGAGGATTTTGGAAATGTGGAGCTTTAAATACATAAATGTAGGATTCCCAGATTTCATTAGCAATATTAATGTGTATTTTGGTTTGCATTTTAGACACATAAACATAAGTTATCTGGAATCCTATAGGTAATTCCAGAGACAGTAAAAAATTTAAAGCATAAATATTCAAGTGTTTGAATAAACATTGTTTTCAAATATAATTTGTCTTGAAGCTAAATACTGGCTAAAGTGAAAAAAGAATCTACCAGTATCCACCTCACTACAAATAACTCAATTTCATTAGTCTGTCATACAGAGTGAAGTAAGTCAGAAAGAGAAAAACAAATACTGTATGCTAACACATATATATGGAATCTAAAACCAAAAATGGTTCTGACGAACCTAGGGGCAGGACAGGAATAAAGACGCAGACATAGAGAATGGACTTGAGGACATGGGGAGGGGGAAAGGTAAGCTGGGAAGAAGTGAGAGAGTAGCATTGACATATATACACTACCAAATGTAAAATAGATAGCTAGTGGGAAGCAGCTGCATAACACAGGGAGATCAGCTCAGAGCTTTGTGACCACCTAGAGAGGTGGGATAGGGAGGGTGGGAGGGAACCGCAAGTGGGAGGGGATATGGGGATATATGTATATGTATAGCTGATTCACTTTGTTATACAGCAGCAACTTACACAACAATGTAAAGCAATTATACTCCAATAAAGATGTTAAAAACAAAAAAGAATCTACCAGTATGTGGGAATTTGGGCTCTATTTTTGGCTATCAAATACATGTTTTAATTTTCAAATATTAAAAATAGCTCTGTACATAACCTAAGTTTTCTACATAATTATTCATTTTGCACTTCAGTTTTTCCTGTATATTCCTGATCCAGCAATACAGATGGAACCATATAAATTCTAAGGTATGGTTGATGATTGCTTTACTGTTTGATTTCCTGACAGTTGGGCTTTCTGATCTTCACTATATGCTTCCCTTCATGGGCAAATAATTGTTTATCCTATAAGGAACAGTAATCTGTTCTATATTGCTATTACATTAAGAATCATAGACATTGAGTTGGAGATTCACTATTTAGAGTTTAGAAATTTTACTTGAAAGGCTCCCCATGTCCTTTTTGATGTTTAATAAAGCCTCCATAATCTGGCAAAGTAATGAGTCCCTTATCCAGTCTCACAGCCTTTGTATCTGCCTTTGAGAGGCTCGTTCATTGAATTTCTTGGCCTCACCTAAGTTGGGTATTGGGGAGTAAATCTTTCTTGGAGGTGACACAGCTTTAGCAGCAGGCAACTTGCTGTTGGGGCAAGTTTGGTGGCCTAGGAATTACTTTAGACTAGGAATTAACAGTCTGTTCGGTCTTAGGGTTTCTTAAATAATATAATTCTCTCTGCTATTGAGAAGGTTTCCAGTCTATTTACTTTCTATCAAGTGCATTGGACAATAACCAAAGCCAAATGTCCTTTCTAAATATAAAGTTTATTGATTCCTGTCTCCAAGCCACTGGCCTCAGTGATTTGCCCATCTCTACTTTAATGCACATTCCTTAGTTTAATGGCCTCTGATTTAATGTACTGCTGATTCTTATTTTTAAGGTAAAATATATCATGGCTTCATATTGATTTTTCAATTCAAATTCAGAACTTCAGGAATTTAAAGTTTCTTTGATCTTATATCTATACCTACTTTCTCATATCTTGAGAAGCCTGGTTCTCAATGAGCTTAGGAATAATAGAATTAAAATATTATCTTATAAAAAAATATTATTATATGCACACAGCAACCTCAGAATGACAATAGAAATGCTGTGACCAATAATATCATTACTGAAAACAGTAAGAATTTGTTACAGTTCTGTATATCCTACTAGGGATGTACAGTCAAATTACTGGGTCTTAAAGTCACTTATAGTTTCTCTTTGTGTGGTTATTCCAGCAACTCAGTATATATTTAGGTTCATTTGTTTTCATGTTCTTTTCAATTTTTAAAAATTGCTTCTTCAGTTAAATTTTATACTAATGTAAAATATTTAGAGAGTTACAAAATTAAATTAACAAAACAAGTACATTCAAAGAAGATAATCTTTTAACATGGTCCCTTTTAACCTATTCTCTTCCTCCTACTTTAGGTGACCAAATTTCATGATTTATCCATTTTTTATACTCAAACACATATTTGTATGCTCCCTTTCTTAGTTAAAATAATTGCATACTAGACATTCCTCCGCCACCTTGCTTTTAATTACTTATACTCTATATATCACTTCTTAATAGAATATAGAGCATACTCTTCTATTGTATGGAGCTACCATAGATAATTCGGTTTCCTATTAAGAGGCATGTGAGTTGCTTTCTTTTTATATTATTAGTAACCTTGTGCATATGTATTTTCATATGTTTGTCAGTGTGTCTTTGGGATAGACTCCTGGAAGAAGGACTGACAGCTACCAAAGACACATTGTTAATGTATTCAAATGCCTGTTTCTCACCTTAACCTTGCCAGTATAAATGAATATCAAACTTTTGGATTCATGCCAATATAATAGCTAAAAAAGATTGGTGTCCCATTGTAGCTTTAATTTGCATTTCTCTTAATTTGTATGAGGTTAAGTCTCTTTTAATACATTTAAGTGGTATTTGTGTTACTTTTCTTGTAATCTGTTCATTCACTAGCTCATTTTAGATAGATTTTTTTCTCTCTCTGTAAAAACTAAATGTATATTAAAAATATTAACTCTTTGACCATGATATACATTGCAAATATTTTCCCTAGTTTCTCCATTTTTCATTTTTCTTTATTTTGCTTATGATGCCTTTTGCTATGTGGAAGTTTGTAATATGTATAGGTATGTATGTTTGTATATATGTAATATGTGAACTACATTATGTATGTGTCTATATATATATAATCTTTTATTCTGTATTTTGAGTTATAAGTTAGTAAGATGTTTCCTATTCCCACATTAGAGAGGAATTTACCCATGTGTTCTTTTAGTGAACTAGTTTTCTTTTGTGTATTTGCTTTTATGTTTAAATCTCTGATACATTTAGAAATCGTCCTTGTGATGGAAGAAATGTATTCATTTAAATTTTTTCTACATGGTTATCCAATTACCCTAATACCACTTATTAAAATTTCATTTCCTTTATACCAATTTGAGAAATAAAATTATTGTATATTATATGTATTTATATAATATGTATGTATTATATATTAATTTCACACATGCAGTTGTGTTTATTTCTGAGCTTCCTATTTATTGCATTTATGTGGTAGCTTTAAAAATAAACCAAATTCTTTGATACTCGCCTCACCTCTCGTAAAAGGTGAAGCTTAATTCCCCAGCCCTTGAGTGAAGGATGGACTTAGTGACTTACTACTAAACAACAGCATATGGCAAAAGTGATGATATGTCACTTTGGAGATTAGGTGATAAAAGACTGTGACTTCCATCTTGGGTTTGAGTTCTCTTTCTAAATATATAAATTAAGAAGAGCTGCCACCTTTACACTGAATATTCCTATTTGAATGCATGATATATTTTCCCATTTATTCAAAGTCTATTTTTGTGGTTTTTTATGAGTGTTTTCTAGTTTCCTGATAAATGTTTTGTATATTTCTTGTTAAATCTATGTTTCTGTATTTTTTTCTCTTTGCTATGATAAATGGAGGCTTTTCTTCCATTTCTCCCCACCCCATCCTTGTCCTCCTCTTCATCCTCCTCCTTCTCCTCTTCTTCTTCCTCTTTCAGTTTTTATGTACAAATACCTTTGACTTTTGTATGTTCATTTTGTAACCTGCAGGGGTAAGCAAGCTGTGCGCCCCCTCACCAAAAAAAAAAAAAAAAAAAAACGGAGACACAAGAGGGAGGAGATACAGGGATATATGTATAGCTGATTCACTTTGTTATACAGCAGAAACTAACACACCATTGTAAAGCAATTATACTCCAATAAAGATGTTAAAAAAAAATAACAACAACAAAAAAAACGGTGTCTGCATTCTAATCCTTGGAATCTGTGAATATGTTAGGTTAAATGAAAAGAGAAATTAAGGCTGCAGTTAGAATTAGGTGTTGCTAACCAGCTGACCGTAAATTAGTGAGATGATCCTACTTATACAGGTGTGGCCAATGTAATTACAAGAGTCAGGGAAAAGCGGGAGTGGGAGGCAGGGAGAAAATTGTTAGCGAGGTGTGATGTGGGAAAGATCTGAGTTGCTGTTTCTGGCTTTGAAGATAGAAGGGGGCCACAAGATAAGGAGTAAGAATGGCTTCTAGAAGCTGGGAAAGGCAAGGAAATGGATTTTTCCCTAGAGCCTTCAGAAGGTATGTAACCTTGCCAACCTTGATTTGAACCTAGTGAGACCCAGAACTGTAAGGTAATATATTTTTGTTGTTTTAAACCTATTATGTTTCGGTAATTTGTTAGAGCAGCAATAGAAACTAACACACTTGAAATTTATTGAATTTTCTTACTGTTTTCAGTGTTTTTTTCTATTGATTCTTTTCGGTTTTTGCATATATTTGGTCGTATCATCTGAAAAGACATGCCAGTTTCAATCTGTATTGTTCTGAGTGCTTTGGCTAATATCTTTCAAAACAATGCTATATTATAGTGAATACAGTGGTAATCCTTGTCTGTTCCTGGGTTTACTTTGAAAACCTCTAGTATTTCCACATTAAGGGGCTGACTTTTGGGTTAAACCATATGTGTTTTATCATGTTAAGAAATTATCCATCAATTCCAATTTTGTTGGTGTTAACATTTTTTCAAATGCTTTTCTGCATCCAGGAAGATAATCATATGGGTTTTCATCTTAACTCTGTTAATAAGATGGTGGGATTCTATTCACAAATATTTTATTAAAGATTTTTATTTTGATATTTAAAAGTGAAATAGATCTGAATTTTATTTTCTGGTTAATTTTTGTGTCATATTGGAATCACTGTTATACTTCCTTTTCAAAATTAATTTGGAAAAAGGGAAAGAACTGCTGATATATACTGCAACATGGGTGAACCTGAAAAACAGTATGCTAAATAAAAAAAGCCAGACACAAAAGGCAACATACTGTATGAATTAATTTATATGAAATGTCTAATAAAGTCAAATCTCTAGAGCTGGAAAGTAAATTAATGGTTGCCTAGGGCTAGAGGTGAGAATGAAGATTAGCTACAAATGTGGATCTTATTGGAGTGATGGAAATGTTCTAAAAGTGGATTGTGGTGATGATAGTACAACTTGGCAATTTACTAAAAATTGTTAACTTTTACATTTAAAACCAAAGTGGATTTTATGTTATGAAAATTACACTTCAGTGAAGTTGTTAAAGACAATTTTTTTAAAATTTAAATGTAGTCCTACCAAAACCATATAGTTGTGTTTAATAGGGAAAAAAAATGAAGTTGGAAGTTTCCTTCATTTTCTAGGCTCTGGAATAGTTTAAGTAGCATGGAAATTATCTGATATGTAAATGTTTGGTAGTATACCTAATGGAAATACTGGTCCTGGTGATTTATTGTGTGTATTGGGGGAGGGGATGTGGGGTGGTGTCTTAAATGATTTTCTCTAATTCCTCTATGGTGATTGGCCTGTTCAGATTTTCTGTCTCTACTGAGTCAATTAGGTAAGCAGCATATTTCTTTAAAAAATTCATTTCATTTTGGTTTTAAAGTATATTTACAGGGATATGCAAATGTATTCTTTATCTTAAAAAATTCTTCAGACATTTTCCACTTATTTTTAATTTTTGTGTTTCCTCCCTTTTGTCCTTGACTGTGTCAGCTAATAGTCTATTTTGTTGGTCTTATTTCAAACAATGATACATATTTGGATTTGCAAAATGCGTCTTGTAGTTGGTTTTTCTGAGTGAATTCTCCTTGGTATGCCTTGTGCCCTTTCAGTATGTGATATATATATATTTCAGGAGTAGCCCTTGAGTTGCAAATTTCAGTAGTTGTTCTCTTCCATTGCTTTGATTTTCTTCTTTGAGGACACCTCTTATGCATATATTGCATCTTCTTTTCCTATATTGTGTATCAGTGACTTTCTCTCGAAACTTGCTATCCCTTTTGTATCTTTTTACAACGTAATTGGGGTGAGGTGTAATTTATATACTATAAAGTCCACCCACTTTAAGTGTGCAGTTTCATAACTTTTAGTAAATTTATACAGTTATAGAATAATCACAATAATAATTTATGAACACTTTCATCACCTTATGCTAGAGCATAAAACAAGCCATGATAAATATAAAAGGGATGAAATAATGTAAAGAAAAATCTCTGAGTAAATGAGAATTAAATTAGAAATCAGTAACAAAACAGGTGGGAAATCTCCAAATATCTGAAATCACACAATTTATTTACAAGTAGCACACGAATCAAAGAATCATTCACATATCAAATGTTCCACATACACTTAGCTTCTTTGAAGTCTTTGTTTGCTAAGTACAAAATTTAAGATCAATTAGAAATAGTTTCTGGTGAAGAGTGTATGGATAAAAATTTGCTGTTTCTTTGAATTTCCCCTGATTTTTGGTTGAAATCTACACGGTTTAGATGATATGTTACTAACTACAAATTTATTTTCCTGGACATCTTTTTGTTGTTGTTTGGCTTTTTGGGGGGAAGGTGGTTATAATTTATTTTTGTAACTTGACTAGGCTTACTCCTAGAAATCTTTCTCTTGTTGTTTGTGACTGTTGACATGTCTCCTCAATTCTTTTATTCTGATTTTTATTTTTAAGTCTGGCTTCTTAGGCTTTGTCCTGTGACTGCATGGCTTATGAGGCAGTCAGTGATGTAAGCAGAGGTTGTATAAAAAATTGTCCAGTTCGTTAGTCTTCCACCTTCTGTGATGGTTATGTGTTTGAGTTGAAGAGTGCGTTCAATGCTCATCCAGCCCTCAAATCTCTCTCTTGCCTTTTAATTTCCACTGTATTCCCTTGAGTCTTCTTGGATACATTCATAGTTTCCTAGTCAGCCAGAGATGTGTACAGAACTTACCTGGTTCTTCTGTATCCTTCTGTGATATCTCTTAAATTGCTGGCTAGTTTGCCACTCACCCCAATGTAAGTTTTCCCATTTATTTTCTGTGGGAATTTGTTTTGTACTAGAATTGCCATGTTCAGCTGACAAAGCTAAGAATTTTAATTCACTGGCCGAAATTGACTGTCTTTTCTGATAGTAAAGCAGCTGGTTTTGCAGCCATCTATATACTCTGGTAAAGCTACAGATCTCAAGCGACCAAACTTGAGGGAGTGCGTGTTATGTATGTGTGGTGGGGGAGTGGTAGTACTTGAAGACAGAAGGGCCTCAAATTACTGCTATTTTAACCAAAGCCCAAGAAGTTTTTCAAAAATAAATACTTCTTGATTTGTTTTATATCTTTAGTCTATTTAAATGCTGTCAAATAGTTATTTTTGAGACTTTTGTTCAGCTAAATACTTTTTCCTTGCAGAGTGGGTTCACTCGCCTCTATATACCACCATAGCCAAAGTACCTCATGTCATTTCTTTGGTTTTAAAAATTTCTCCATATCATTTTCTGTTTGTCTTCAGATAGCTGTTGTTTATTCACTCTTGTGTTTCTTCTTATGTAACTTTTTTCCTTTGTGAAATGATTTTTAATTTTATTTCAATCTTTTACAGTTTTTTTTCTCTTTCTGAGTATTTCTAATTCTCATTTATGGTGTTCTTTCATGTTTTCTATTTTCATTTGGCTCATTTTGAAATACTTGGTTACAATTTTTATCCATTTTTGTGAACATGTTTTTGTAGCAGGCTTTTATTATCCAAGAGAACATTATTCTCTTTATTCTCTTATTTCTTACAATGTTGTATGTGATTCCTTTTACATTGTACATTTTTACATAAATTTAGTTTACTTAAACTTTTAGGAAGGATTGGTCAGGATAGTTATTCTATTTTCATGACCTGAGAGATCCTGCTTTGGTTGTTTTTGCAAAAAGATCAAAATACTTTCTGAGATTTGCTTCCCTTTCTGTCCTTATCCTTTTATCTGGACTTGTTCTTTATTTTGCTCTGATTCTTAACAGCTTGCTTAATTTACATTCTAGTCTCAGTTGTTTATCTTTTGTATGTGTCTCTGTCTAGGAAAAGAGTTTAGGGTTTTGTCTGTCTTTTGTTTTTAGTTTTAAGCATTCATATCCCTAAGACTGCTTCAGCCTTCTCACCTTCTATGAATCCAGTATTCTCATTGCATTAAGTGTGCAGACTTCTCTCAATTGCAGCTACTTTTCAGATTGGCCTGCCACCGTTTCTAATAAATGCCTGTTGGATACTTTAGTGCTCACTGTTGTCTTTCTTTTCTTTCTCCCACAGAGCTATTAATGCCACATTGTACTTATAGCTACTGATGTTTTGTCCCCACCTGCTCATTTTTTGCTGTTCGTGTAGCTGATTTATCACCAAATATTTTGTAAATATTGTCTGTAGTCGTTGTTGCTTAATTTTGCCATTCTAGTTGTTCTATTTCTATGGAAGGATTTAGGTAGCTTCAAAAGCCATGCTGCAAGAATTCCATTTCAACTATCACCCAATTAAGCTGTTAATTGACTTAATCTTCCCACTGAAAGCCTCTATAAATAATGGTCAAAATGCAAAAGATAATGACTGAAAGGCACTGAGGGATTATCAAAAACAGGCAGACTATAAAGTGGAGTGGATACTTCAATGATGGAAGCAACAGATTCTTACCCATTTTCTTTAACTTTTAGCCTAAGTGCAGACTAATAGAAATTTTACAGTTTTTATTGTCTGAAAAGATAGAGGACAGATTTTTTTTAGACAGCCACCCTCCAGATACTGAGGGAGAAATACCAGAAGGAAGAGAGCCAAAGAGCAGAAGTCCCATAGTTGGTATTTCAACCCTGTTTGGATGTCTGGCTGAGCCATAAATCATGAATGCACAAGATATACTCTAGCTCGATTTAAAAGAACTAAACTTTCATTTGATACTCTTCTCAGGAGACAGATTTTTTGGGTTGAGTTCAAACAAATTAATGGCCCACTTAAAAAAAAATGCATCACCACCCTTTGGAAGACTATAACAGAATCCAAAGTCTGCAAAACATAATGGCAATATGTCCAATATAGTATCCAAAGTTACTAGACAGACAAGGAAAATATGAATTCTTTTCAAGAGAAAAGATAATAAGGAAAACAATTCTAAATATCTGCATATTGGAATTTGACATAGGGTTTTTAAAAGTTATTTTAATTGTGCTCAGGACCATAAAGGAAAATATGTTCACAATAAATGGGAAGATGAGAAATCTCAGCAGAGAAATAAAAATTCTGTATCTGAAAATAAAAACTCAGTAAGTGGCTTTAACTAAAGGCTGTACATAGCATAACAGAAGTAGGAGTTAGTGAACTAATATACTTCAATAGAAAATATTCAATCTAAAAAGAGGTAAGAGGTTAAAAAAAAAAAAAGAACAGCATCTCAGGGACTCATGAGACCTTACTGAAAGGTTTTCTGTATGTAATTGGAATTCAGAAGAAGAGAAGATAGTGAATTGGGCAAAAATAATAATAAAAAATAAGGGCTGAAAACTTCCCAAATTTGGTAAAAACATAAATGCAGGTATTTAAGAGTCTCTGCAAATCCATTCAGGAAAAAGTACAAGAACAACCTCTGAAAGGCACATCATAGTCAAATTTGTGAAAACTAAAAACGAAAAATCTTAAAAGCAGAAAGAGAATATTGAATTTTTACTTACAAAGGAACCACAATTTACATGTTGTCTGACTTATCAGAAGCTACAGAAGCCAAAAAACAGTGGGAAGCATCATTAAAATACTGATGGTGAAAACTGTCACCCTCCCACTTCTATATCCAACAAAATTATCCTTTCAGAATAAAGGTGAAAGAAAGATATTTTCAGAGGAAAGAAAACTGAGATAATTCACTGCCAGCCGATCTGTACCACAAGAAATGTTAAAGGAAATTCCTGAAGTTGTATAAGCTATGTAAAGTTGTATATGATAAGTAATTTATATTCTATTTGTATTACACATAGGAAAAACAGGTTTAATTTGCCTCATTTGGAGATCATCTTAAACAGTTCACTTATTTACTAATTATAATGTTAATAGTGTGATCGCATTACATTTATAAAATATTTATTTATTTATTTATTTTATTTTTGGCTGCGTTGGGTCTTCCTTGCTGCGCGAGGGCTTTCTCTAGTTGCGGTGAGCAGGGGCTACTCTTTGTTGCGGTGCACGGGCTTCTCATTGCGGTGGCTTCTCTTGTTGCAGAGCACAGGCTCTAGGCACGTGGGGATCAGTAGTTGTGGCTCACAGGGTCTAGAACGCAGGCTCAGCAGTTGTGGCACATGGGCTTAGTTGCTTCGCGGCATGTGGGATCTTCCCGGATCAGGGCTTGAACCTGTGTCCCCTGCGTTGGCAGGCAGATTCTTAATCATTGCGCCACCAGGGAAACCCTCCATCATTACATTTTTATCAATATGTGCTGTGCATTCTTCTAAGTCTTGTACATTCAGTATCTTATTTAATCCTCCCAATCTGTGTCCGAGAATAGGTATTGTTATGCCCATTTTTATAGATGAGGAAAATGAGCTGATTGGTTCAAAGGCTTGTCCAAAGTCAAACTTCTAATTAGAAGTGGTGCCATGATTCTAGACTCATCTATCTTACTTTTAGTCCTTATTTCTTTGCCTCCATGTTCTAGTACACTTTTGCTGATCAAATATTAGCATTGAGGCTAGATATTTATTAAAAGGTCATAAAAATCCATCTAGTATTGAAATTGGTAACTGTCCTCTCTCCTTTAACCCCAGATTAGAATACTTAGTCCTTTGTTAGCTTTTTTTCTTTTTTCAGGTATTGGTTAATTAAGGAAGAAAAGTAATAGACTATAATTTCAAAAATATTTTATCAAGTCATAGAATAAAAGCAGAGCCCATAATTTGACTCCATGGAGAAACTATTTTACTGATTGGAGTAGTTAGGCTGAGATTATTAAAAACAAATTGAAAAATTTTCCTTGGTCTACTGAATAATAATAGTTACTGGATTTTGACCTTTGTCACTTTTATTATATAAAAAGCATGGATAGGGAAAAAGTGGGAGCTAAACCATTAGAATATTCATGAGGAACCTGAGAAATCTCCAAGCTTCTGTGAAATACTTATTTTTATATCTTGCTTCTGGAAGGCAATTTGCACCAACTTCCATTATAAGGTTGTGACTAAAATTTGACTAAAATGTTAACTTGACATGGCCTGGAAAATGAAATGCATAATCAGAGTCAAATAAACAAATTATGCTTAATAGAGAATTGCTGAGTTCAATAATTTAAATCATCAAGTATTTAAGGAACTTGTGGATATAGATTTGAGGTTGCTTCAACAAAGGAGACCAGACACATTTTTAGGTTTGATTTCTTATTTACGGGTACTGTGGCAAACTGTTGGTCACCTTCCATATCATTGCACCTGTTTCCTTGTAACAGAACCAAATTTTGTTCAGGTATAATGTGGCCATGTGTTTCATGGAATACATTTTGATAATTTAAGCCAATTCGAAAATTCTGTTTCCCTTCCCAAGAATACTTTTGGAATAAGTATGTGATGCAAGTCTGGTGAATAAAACATAAAAAGATTTTACTATAATATGCCTATTCTTTTTTTTTTTTTTTTTCTTTAATTTATGGCTGCATTGGGTCTTCATTGCTGCGTGCGGGCTTTTCTCTAGTTGCAGCGAGCCAGCGGGGGCTACTCTTCGTTGTGGTGCTCGGGCTTCTTACTACGGTGGCTTCTCCTGTTGCGGAGCACAGGCTCTAGGCACGCGGGCTCAGTAGTTGTGGCTCATGGGCTCTAGAGCTCAGGCTCAGCAGTTGTGGCGCACGGGCTTATTTGCTCCGTGGCATGTGGGATCTTCCTGGACGAGGGCTCAAACCCGTGTCCCCTGCATTGGCAGGCGGACTCCTAACCACTGCGCCACCAGGGAAGTCCCTGCCTATTCTTAAGGTGTTACTCATCCTTTTAAACCACATATATGACCTCATGATTTGTTTCTACTCACTGGTGAGCTGAGGATAAAACAATCTCCAACTTAGACTATAGTTGACACCTCATGATATGTCATGCCAGGTAGAAGTGGGTTGCTATTGAATTGCAACAACTGGGTCACCACCTCAGTTCTGCTCACCAGGTGAGATGGTGTGAGGTCAAGAGCTATAAAAATTACTTGGCGGCGTCTAGTAATCTAACTTGATGATAATGGATATAGAAGGAGGAAAACTGAAGTATTGGTGTCAAGGAAGTTTGGAGAAGAGGTTAATGAATGGGGCACTCAAAATGACCCCAAAGCCTGAATTCTTATCAGAAGGATCCCAGTGACCCTCTTTGGATATTCGTCACCTCTTTTAGAAGTGAGTTGACTCAAAAAGCTCTTGAGCAACATCATTAGGAGGTAGAATAAAAGTTATACACGGGCTCAGCAATATGGGTGTCCCTGCACCAAGGATGGCTTCATTGTGGAGTGAGTGAAGTACACAGCTTATGGGTAATAACCAACACTGAACACCAGTTGTGGCCTTGTATGTATCAGGACCTGGTGGGAGGTTAATTATATTGGTCCATTTCATGGTAAAGGGGAAGTAAGTTGTCTTCCCCAGAGGAAACCTGCATTCTCTATTTAAATTTTCTTTCTTTGCTAGTCATGCCGGTACTCAAACAACCAAATGTAGACTTCCTGAATGTCTTATGTATTACTAAAATGTTATCCATGTAACGTGCCTCCAAACAAGGCACTACCATAAAACAGAAAGAAAATAAGCTATCGGCCATGTGATGTATAACTCTTCAAGGTCCAGCTTAATTCTCACGTATTCCATGAAGTCTTCTTGAATACGTGTCTTTGATAATAATTATTACCTTTTCTGAATTCACAGCCCTTACATTTTTATATCATTTAAATTATCTTAGCACTTTCTATCTTATTCTATCATTCAGCCTTTCATGTGTATCCTGCTTTATTATTAAATTTACGCCTTTTAAATAAAGTCTTACCTCATTTATTTGCCTTGGTCTACCAGAATATTTTACACATTCAAGATACTAAAAGATTGTTTGCTGATGACAACCATATTCATGGAACCTTAAAACTGTATGTGATTTTAAAGGGCATGAAACCCCAAGTCCTCAGTAAAATCTCTTTTGTCAGAATGTTTTATTTTTGTAAAAAGATTAGGATTGGCTGAAATAAGTTGAAAACCTCTTTCATTACACAGCCATGGTCCGGGAACAGTGTAAGTTCAGTGGATCCACATATGATCTTATATAACTCTTTCTATTACTTGCGAATTATATATCAAATGTTTATTGAAAAAGCAGACCATGTTATTTTTATCTTACCTGTTAAAGAAAAGCAGTTGCTCCTCTTCTTTGTAGCATGCAATGTTTAGTTCTAATAACATAATAAATTTAAAAGTTTATCTTCCATGTCTACTAGAATGTAAGCTCCATAAGGATAGGAATTCTCTCTCTCTCTTTCTGTGTTATATCCCAGTGTTTAGAAAAGTGCCTGTCACAAAATAGGGACTTTATAGATCATTGTTCTTTAGTTGTGTGTGGTTCTAGTCTTTCAATTTAAAAAAAGCACTTATCTAGAAAACCTAATATACAAAACAAAATCAACAAAAAAAGAGATTTTATCCATAAGAAAAATCAGAAGCATTCTGAACATTGGGATCCAACTAAGAGGCAGAGATCAGAAGTCATTTTTGTAGATAAAGCCCTGTGTGGGATAGGGGTGTAAATCTCACAGATTTGCTGAATCCAAAAACTGCTTTCAACAGTTCTTCCCTTTTAGTGAACATTATAGAATGTTCTAAATAAATATTCTATGAACCACAGCTAATGTCATAAGCTTATTTAGATAAACCCAAACCTGGTTTTCAACCCTGATGATGGCCTGGCTTTTTAGAGTGATTCTAGTTAGTATTAAATGACTTTTCTAAAAAGCATATGACAGCAGTTTAATTATTAAGATATCACTGTACTGACAGGTATTGGGCTGACCGAGAGGTCAGTGGTGTCTACTTCATAACCTCATTTCTGAAAGTTGATGATTCTGTATATTCTGTTGTTTTATTTGAAAAGCCACTTGACAGAGGGCTTTTAAAGAGAACTGAGTATTTCCTAACTGAAGTTTTAAGAGAATAATTTCAAGAAATGACCAGTTTCAGTTTGGAGTTCTCAAAAGGGCTTGGTTCACCTTCATCATTGATCTTTCTGTTTGAAGTGTTCATTTACCATCCTGACATAATCTAGGGTTGCACTGCATGATGTTGATGATACTTTTGTCAACGTGAAGAATGCAGTGCCATTGTTACAGAAATCGTACAAGAAACAGAGACCTTAATATGTACCATCTGTTTTACAAAAACGTTCAATGTGGTAATGCATTTGCAATACCAGAAGCAATATCTCTAAGACATGAAATGAACATATGTTGTCTAAGAGCCTTCAGGCTGACATTGAAAAAGAGAAAAGATAGTACTTCAAGGCAAATACTATCCCAGTAGAAAGACTGCCAGATCCAATATGGTTCAGCCTATTGACAAGTCTCTGGTGAACAACTTCATATAAAGATTTTCACATTGTTATGGGTTGTACAGCTCTCTGGCCCATCTTTTCAGCATGGGTAAAATAGTAGCAAACACCCTCTTTGTCACTCTGGGTACTTTTCTGTTTCAGAGCAACAGATGTTGTCAGAAAAAGTCACACCATACAGTAAAGTGCTTGAATGATTATTTCTAGGGCTGGAGTGAAACTGAAACAGTGTCTTCCAATGAGTGATCAGATAGTTTTAAAAACAGCTGAAAATGCAACCACTGAAAGCTGTACTAAAATATCTAGCTGTTTAGCATAAATTCAAATTATGAGTTTTATGAATGGTAGCATATACAATTTTCATATATATATTGACTACTAACTGAAAAATTCTGGCCTCCTTTTTCCAGGTACTCTAATCTAAAACTATATTTTACGATGTAAAATTTAAATATATATACACATGAATATTGCAGTATGTACATAGCCATAAGGCTGTATATGTCATATTCGTGTAAGTGCACATGAGAAGAAATACAGAGGTCAAATGATGTATTATTAAACCCATTAGGAGGAAGGATAGTTAACTAGCTTAACAAGTGTTAGTTTGCTTATATTTCAGTTCCAAAGATTCAATATGGCTTTAAGTTATATTATGCCATAATCAGGCTTAGTTCTTCATAAACATGTCAATATGAAATATAAGCCTTACATTTTAAAAACAGTTGAAAAAATACATCAGTGGACTTGGAGCCAGGAGATCTGGCTTTGAGTCTCCAATCTCCATTTATAAGGTGCATGACCTGAGGGAAGGCTGACCTTGGGTCAGCCTTCAAGACCTCAATTACTTCAACAATAAATAAGGGGGTAGGACTAAATGATCTTTAAGCTTCTTTCCAAATTTAAGAATTCTCATTACAAATAGACAATCATTATACAGTTTAAAATGGAGGAAAAATTGAGGTTTAAAGTCGAGACAGTTAACTCACTTATTTATTTTACGTTTAAAACTATACACTGACCTATAGGAAAGTCTGCTTAAAGAAACCATACTTTTTATGGTTTACTAACTTTTTATGTCTATCCATTTCACAACAGAATTACACACATTTTTGTTCATATTCCTTCTAAATCTCACTTAGGATAAAACAAAACCCTTCTTTGTGACTAGTCTGTTAGCTATTGGGCAGGTAAAATAATGATGCGATGCCCCCTGACCCCATAACAAGCATGCTCCTATGTTTCCAAAGCTTTTTTGTATCTAGAAGTAGTTCTTTGATCACTAATGGAAAGTTAATTTAAAAATAATCTTTATCTTCTATTTAAATGACCTCTCCATGATAGCTCTCATGACCTGCCAAAGAGTCTAGGATTTATTCCAGACATCCCTGTTGCTGTTCAAGTTATGATGCAAGGATGGCTCTAATCAGGAGATTTTGGCTTTCCTCGGGGTGGTATTCTAAGCACCAGGTCCATCCTCTTCTCTCAACCCACCCATCCTTAACATAATAACTCTTTGGATTATGCCTCTCAAAAGAGCAGGAAAATTGTTCACTAATTGCTACAGCTAGAACCTGGAAACATATATCCAACTTCTAAGCTGAGATTTGTAAAGGAAACTTTTCCACACTCTCCGTAATTACTAACTTCTTATTTCCTTATCACACCCTAAATTTAGTCCCTGCTCACTATCACCTCCTCATTTTATTACCCACTTTGTGCTATTTATGATATATATTATGCTACCCTGAAGAGTTGCTCAGAGCAGTGAATTCCCTGGCTACCCTTGAATTTAGAGCTTTATTCAAACTGCTGCCTGGTCTCTTGACCTGTCAACAGTCAAGGGTGGAGCAACAGAAATTCTTCTCTTCGCTCTGGGTCAGGGGAAAGCCCCTGATGAAATTCACTTCCAACCACGCAAAGTTCAAAGGCACTGGCTTGAGTGGTGCATGTGTTTATTCAGGAACATGTGGATCTGATGAGTGCGAGGAGATTGGTGCAGTATGGCTCAGATGCAAGTCGTTGAGTATAATTGATTTTTAATGGGCTGGCTACCTGCCACCAGATGTTCATCAATTAGGTACGCTTTCAAAACCAACACAGCTGCTTATTTCATGCTGACTATCCAGTGGCTGAGGTATTGTTACATAGTGTAAGAAGTCATTTCTGTGTAGGGCGACCATACGTTCAGTTTGCTCTCAACCAGTCATGATGTAGGCCTATAATTACTAATAGCACCCCCTTTCTCTTTCTCAGTGTCCCAGTTTGGACAGTAAATCACTTGGGCATCTTACCTATTTGTCATGCCGTTCCATACACTGTACGAAGCTAAGTGAGACATAGATCTTGCCCTACAGCAGCGAAATAATTCATATCAGCATCATACACAAAGTAGATCTTACCTCTCAATATCAGTAAATTTTAGAGCTGGAAGGACCTTTAGATTGCATTTATTCCAATGCTTCTTAAGATCTGGTTAGTGAATTGGTGAGTTAGTTTTTACCAACGTACCTCTGCTTCGCCTGCACCTATTTGCGAAGCGTCATCCCAATTTCTTCCGATCATTCTTCCTTTCTATTTCTCTCTCCTCTTCTAGACAGTATCTGGGGCTGGCTTATTTCCTTTTCTTATCAGTACAACTCATTTGAGAGAGGACTTTTTTCTCCTTTGAATCAATGTCTCCCCTACACTGAGGTGATCAAATGACCTCATTGTTCTTCATAAAGGAATAGATAATCCCTTTTAGGCAAAAAAGCAAATAACTCTCCTAAAATATTTTGTAAGGTAATTTAATTTTATGTCTACAAGGAAGAACACAGTATTATTATAAAAGGATTTTCTGCCATCTTAGTCATGTTATTTTATGTGTCATAACATATCTTTAAAAAAAATTAACCTTCTTCATGTTACACTTGCTATTTTAGATAATTGCCTACTGGATAATTTTGATTAAGGCTGGCCTAGCCTATAGCTATGGAGACAATTTTTTTCCTGAGTCTCTATTGATCTCCAGGAAATATTAATCCTCTACTGGCTATAAATGCCAATATTTATTTACACTTCTCTTTTTTTTACTCTTCTTAAATTTAATTTTTATTTTTATCAAAGTAGTAGACGTAGAGGTTTTTAAAAATTATATAGTCCTAAAACCTATAATGAAAAACAGCAGAATTGTTCCCAGTGACAACCACTTTCAACTTTTTTTAGTTATTTCTTTCTGTAATTACCTTTATATTTCTAAATATTGTAATTAATTTGCTCTTTCTTGATTTTTAAATTTTAGTTTTCTTCCTATTTTAGAGGGTTTATAACAATCCTCCACTGCTAACATACTTTCCCTCTCCTCATCCTCCTAATATACTACAATTTTGGTTAATTAAAAAATTGATGTTTGTGTTGTTAGGAATACATAAATATTGCTAAATTTGAAGCTTAACTTGGAAATATAGCTACCTATTTTCCTGTTGTTTCTTTAGTTTTAGTTTTGTTTGTTCAGTTTTCTGTGTATCTGTCATTAACCTGACATCTCCAACTTTCTCCCTCACCTGTGTATCTCCTCTCAACTCACTCAAACACTGTGAAATTTATAAGTTCATTTTTATTTTCATTAAAATATCCTCATGGAGACTTGGTCCTCCTACTCCTAGCTGTAGCCTCAGGAAGAAGGCATTGCTATTGTCATATCGTTATTTATCTCATCCATTGCTGAGAAACCCAATGCCATTCTGATACCTGAATTACCACAGACTTAGTGGCTTAAAACAATGCAAAATTATCCTTGAGTTCTGGAGGACAGAAGTCAGAAATGGATCTCACTGGGCTAAAATCAAGGTGCTGACAGCCTGCATTCCTTTCTGGAGGCTCTAGGGAAGAATCTCTTTCCTTGCCTTTTCTAGCTTCCAGAGGCTGATGCAGTCCTTGGCTTGTGGCCACTCCCTCCATCTTCAGAGCCAGCAATGGCCAGTGGAGTCTTTCTCACATACTATCACCCTGACAATGACACTTCTGCCACCCACTTCCACATTTACAGACCTTTGTGATTACTTTGGGCCAACCCTAATAATCCAGGGTAATCTCCTAATTTTATGGTCAGCTGATTAGCGATCTTAATCCCCTTTGCTATATAAACTAACATTGCCAGGTTCCAGTGGAGTAGGACATGAACATCTTTGGGGGGGGCTATGATTCTGCCTACCACAGGCTCTGACATGCTGATACAGGCTATTAAGCATCTAACTTCCTCCTCAACATTTCTACTTAGATATCTAATTGGCATCTCAAACCACATTCAAAACCAAACTCTTGATCTTTGTTCTCCATAAACCTGCCCTCCCTTTAGTCTTCAATTTTTCAGTAACTAGGCAAGTCAAAAATTTTAATTGCCAAAATAAATTATTGACACCCTAGAATTCAAAACTTCTTCCTACTTCCCCTCCATAATTCCAGTTGCCCAGAACAGCTTTTAGAATATCATAAGTATTAATATTTCATGAATGGTCTGATTTCCCAATTACATGATCACATACATTTTTAAGAATTTTCTTTGGTGGTTTAGGGTTTTCTGTCTGTTTGATTACCTTTAATTCAGATGATAACTTATTGATTTATAATATATATCTTTAATAAATATTTGTTCTCAATGCAAACTAGGGAATATATGGTTTCGTTGGAATTCTTAATTGAAAACAACAGAAATTGTTAATTTAAGCAGGCAATAAATTTATTGCAAATATAGGTGGCAAAAAAAAAAATCAGCCAGAGGTTTAAAAAAGCAGGTCCTGAAAATAGGACTCAGTGCAGCTACATTATCCATCCTGACACTGCTGCAACCCTACCTATTATACAAAACAAGGGGGTGGGCATTGGTTTTTCTTTCCTCATCTTTCTTTTATGATTTTATGATTTCTAGAATTTTCTTCCTAACAATAGTAGTTTTATACTGTATAGCAACCATTCTTAACCTATCCCATTACTAAGTGGGAAAACAGTTAATTGTAAATGAAAATGACACAAAAGATAAATGTACATGATTTGAATTTCATAGAACTTCTGTTTGTTCTTTTAATCTTTTATATTTTCATAATGTTTTAACCAATAACCCCTTATGTTTGCCTTTCCTCTTACACATAAGTTGTGTTGATTACAAAAAGAAGCTGAACATTACACTTGACATTTTTGAAACTTGATGATTTAAATATCAAATGCTTTTGAAAACTGAGATTCCCAATATTCAAATAATTCTCTTGAAATGAAGAGGAAACCAAAGGACAAGATACAGTCCTTCAGTCTTTGCAGCTGAAATGCTCTTCAGGTTAGATTACATTTACTCTAAATGGCCAGACACAGTACTGCTCCATCCTAGTTTGCAGTGTGTGTGACTCACACAGTTAATAGTAGTGGGTCAAACAGTGGTGACTAATAAGGCTAATAAGACTTATTCTGTGTTGGAGTTAACAAATCCTTTATCAGTACTTCAGCCACTCTGCTTATGTGGCCTCATTGTTAAGATTATGCCTTTCATCTATGGAAACCAATCCCTTTCATATACAGTTTCAGCAAGAAGCTTATCAAATGTGTATTAAAGCAGTATTGACTTGTCTAACAATAAAAAGTACAATTAGACTTCCAACACAGAGCATTTCTAATTTGCATAAAATCCTCTCTCACCTATCTATCCCTTTTACTGCAGAATATAACCAAAAGGTTATATTCCATTCCATGCGCCAGTAATTACTCTAAAATCACTAGACAGATGTACCTATATAATATTGCTCCATTCTTTATGCAGATCTTAAAACTGAATTTATATGCAAGATATATCAATAGGAAAACACTAGTAAAATCATTAGAAAAAGTGACCAAGCACAATGGATTCCTTTTACATAATATCACAGAGTGTAATAATTTAAGATAGTTTCTTACTGAGACCCACTGTCTTAATTTAAAAAAAAAGAAAATCAACTCAAGGATAAGACTAAAGACGTACTTTTATGACACCTTTTAATTGGGACTTCTAATTTACACAATGTATAGTTTTAAAAGACTACTTTTAATCACCAGAAGAGTAATTAGGAACAGACTTTACATAAAAAGTAGGTAAACCAATCTGAAAATTAAGGGATTATTTTAAGAATACTGGAAGTATTTATAATGGAACATCTTTATTTGAGAGTATAGGTTATTCCTTGGCCATGCTGTGATTCTTGTCACATAAATGCATGCCTCTGTTCTGTACCTGAGAGTTTTAATTCCACTTTTTAAAGCAATGGAAACTTGGGTGACTCTTGTGATTCTTGTACTCTTTGATTTCCTTAAGTGACTCCTAGAAGGAACAGTTCAGAGCGTGGCTGATTCTCTACTTCCTTGCAAAGGTGGCATGAAAATGCTTTGTGACCACCGCTGATGAGCCTTCCCATGGTTGTTTAATAAAGAGCAGCGCTGTTCTACCAGGGTAACACAAAGTGACGTTGCCTCAGGTCACTTCAGGGCATGTCACGTCATGTAACACAACATAACCCGATGTAACCTGATCCAACAGGTCAGGTGCCTGTTGCCTATTTGTAGGAAACACTTTTTTATTTCTCCTCCAGAAGAGAGGCCATGTCACCATGTATAATGAAATGTCAGTTCTAGCTCTGGGTCCAAGGGATACCAATGGAAATAATTTCCTTCCCAATTATAGTGGACTCTCTTCAGCACTGAGTTACTCAGAGTGCATGTCATTAACGAGAATGTAGTTGTGAAAGTGAGTTGAAGGAAATATGCCTTAATTAGCACAAATTTAAGGCTGAACAAAAGTTGTAGCAGAGACAAAATGCTGTATTTTTTTTTTTTAATGGCAATAAAAACAGGAAAGAAGAGAAAAAGAGTTAGGAACCAGTAATAGTTAACAAAACATCATTCTTTTACAAAAGAGAATTTTATTTTCTAGGAAAAACAATAAATAAATGGCCAAGAAAGTAAGTTTTTTTCTTTAAAACTTACTGTTAACCAAGGTAATAGATGAGAAAGATGCTTGCATTCCTCCATTTCTGAATTTATCAGGTGAAGTTGTCCAACGTGCTGTGTGCATGTAGGTATATAAAAGAGGCACGATACCCAGTGCCTACCCTCAGTAGGCTTCCCTGACTGGAGAAACGAAACAAGCATACATTGCACACCTGACATTGAGTAAATGCTAACCTCTAGGCTATTACCTGTAAATCCTAGAGAAATTAGAGAAAGAAAAGAACATTGCCTGGAGTAGGAAAGAAGGCCTCAGGGATTTGAATTTATTATTACCTGCTTTGAGTTTAATTTTCTAATCTCACAAGGAAATCCAAGTCTATTAAAAGGTAAAAAAGCATGTAGTTCACTAGGAGTGGTGAACTGTACAAACATCTAACTTGAGTTTAATCTATAAAGGTAAAGGGAACATCCTTTAAAAATATTTCTTAGGCTGGTAACAGAATTAATTTACTCAGAATAAAACTATTGGCTTCATCACTAGAAAATTTGGAATAAAAATTATATAGCAGTATGATAAAAATCTACTTTTAAAATGTTAACACATACTTACTAAAAGAAACACCCATATAACTAGTCCTCTTTAATTAATTATTTAGTTGACATGAACCCTATCTCATTTGGCTCTAGTCTGTTAAATGTTAAAGAACAAGAATTGAGTTAAAAGAACAGCTTAAGGAACCTCCATACTGTTCTTCACAGTGGCTGTATCAATTTACATTCCCACCAACAGTTCAAGAGGGTTCCCTTTTCTCCACACCCTCTCTGTGATGACCTAGATGGGTGGGATGGCGGTGGTGGTGGGAGGGAGGTCCAAGAGGGAGGGGATGTATATATACATATGGCTGATTCACTTCGTTGTACAGCAGAAACTAACACAACACTGTGAAGCAATTATACTCCAATTAAAAAAAAAACAGCATAAGAAAGACATGAACCAGCTTTTTGTAGGAGATAAGAGTTTCATAATTGTGTTAACTTGAGCGGTGGCATGCTTTCTTCCTGGACCTAGATAGCAAAACGAGAAGGACATGTACAAGGGTTAAAAATGGTGAAGGCAGGCTTTTATTTTTTATAAAGTAGTGTTGTTATTTCATAAGTAATACTATACATTTTCCAGATCAGAGATAGAGATAAATGTTATTAGTATATTGTCATCTAAGTCAAATATGCATCATTTCAGAATTATCCATCACTTCCAATGGTTTGTCTCATTATTCACAACTTTCCTCCATTATTTCACATAATCAAGATTTGACTGTGCATATATTATAGGTAAAAGACTATAATAAGCTAATATATGCATCAAGATCACACCATTAATAAACACAGATGTCAGAATTCAATTCATAATTATATTTCGAAGGACAGCTGGTTTTCAGCTTAAACAAACCTGTGCCTCCAATACAAGTGTATGATTTGCTACTACCATAGTATAAAATATTTGAAGTCTAAGATATACTTGCTTTACAGATAGGCTTTCTTGCCTTGTAATAAAACCTAAAAGCTTTAATCCAAACAACTAAATTTTCACAGTTCAAAAAAAAAAAGAACTATTCAAAGTATTGGAATGTTGTACTTATTAGCTACCTGTTAGTTTCTCTTTGTTGTGCTAATGTTCACAACGATGGGTACAGTTTTAACCAATTACATAAATCAATTTAAATTGACACTGAAGAAAACAAAAATAATTTTGTGCTTCTCTTCTGCAAGCAACTTGGCACTCAAAGATTATTGAACTCTTCTGAGTCGATTTCTTTGAGCACAAAACTGAGCAGAAGTGCCCAGAAGCTATAAACTATCGCTAAACACCCCTAAGAGGAGATCTGGTGGCTCATATTACACTAAGCTGTTTCAGTGCATGTGTCATCTTTGGGGATCACTCTATTTTTGTTTGTTTTTGATCTCTTCTCTGTTTCGTTCTTTTTCCAAAAGGCCCAAAGTGGGAGGTGAATGAAAACTACAGTTGGGACTAGATCAGGACATCCAGGGTCATCTGACTGTCTAACTCTCTTCTGTCACCAGGCATCTCACATGGTAGATAGTTGGACCAATTACCAATGGTTCATGATGGAACTACAAAGTGGCAGCTCCTCGAACTGAACTAATTATTGATAGTTGCCAAACGAGAACTAAAACAATTCTTAAATGATAATAAAACTAATGAGGTAGAAATTTTACTTCCTCCCCAACTCCACTGCCCTTAGGTGAACTAAGGAGGAGAAATAGCAAATTCCCTTCTATATTTCCACAAAAACTCTTCTCAGACACCGTAAAACAATGGGAGAATACAAGTACGTTGTTCTCTTTTTCTTTGGCTTGAAACTTAGCTCACAAAGAAAGTTCACACTATGTAAAGATTTTCACAGTGATGTATTAACAAGTCTGCAGGATTTGCTCTACTTATACAGGGAAGTCAGATTTGAAAATAAAACTTTTTTCTGTTTGTGGATGCGGTGATGAACATATGGTCAGCACCTGGAATTTATAGAGGCCTTTACCTAATAAAACCTTCTGAGACATTCCAAGAATGACAACAAAGTGATGGCATGGCGCAGAACTGCCAAAGGTAATCTTCTTCACCTTCTGGTTCTTTTAAAGCAGAAAACATAAAACTAACAACTTAGTGCCCCCCAAATGCTTATGAAATGTGCATTAAAGAGGTGGGAGCCCAAGTTCCCTGACAAAGGTGCTATTATATCATGACTGTGAGTGTCTTTCTGGATTGTCTCAGAACTGGTTTATGAGAAAGATGACTGATTGGTAAGCATACTTTTAAAAAGTAGAGTAAGACAGAGTACAAGATCAAGTTCAAAGTTAGAAAGTTTTACTTAGAATGTTTTTATAATGGAATGCATTATTAAGTGATAAAACCACATACAACATTGACTTATGATTTTATAAAAATCTATTACATTTAGCTGCAACTTAGGAAAATGTCATTTGCAAGGTGACTCTCAGCTCCATATAAACTTTAAAACTGAAATTCCCAATCAGGAAAAGAAAAGTTGATGAGATCCAGATTGAAAAAAAAAAAAAGATTAAGGCATCCGGTTAAGACAGCTTAACTTTTAAAGAATACAAATGTCTTTACAAATGTAAATCTAAATAACATAGTGAAAATATTTTCTATATTTTGCAACAATATTTTGCAAATAATAAGGTTTATTCTTGAATATAATCACAAAATCAGAAATAATCCCAATCCTGAGCCCGTCTTTACCCTGGTTCAGATCTCAGCTGTTTATAATATCTAAACCAAGATTCAATATACTTTTAATGACATTTCTCCAAGCCTCTCAGCCCTCACACTCTACTTTCCTCCAAGAGTCAAAGTCAGATGGGCAGAAGAAAGAGGTTATTTCACCCACAAACATAAAAAATAAACGAACTGACTATTGGTTTCCAGAGTTAAGTGCTACCAATACCTCTCAGGGACCAAAAACAAAAGAAACAGAAACTCTCCCTATTGTAACTCCCTGAAAAATCAGCCAGTTGATACCCTTTACAACTCTCAGATAACAAGCCACAATCAAAGCAAACATACCAAAAAATGTTTCAGCACAGAGAGGAGAAGAAACCACAGCCCACTCAGAAGAGCTGGCCTTGCTGTAAAGAAGGTACAGAGGAGTCTGCAGGGTAGCTGGGTGTGCATACTGAGGACTGAACAGAAACAGAGACGTGCTCTGTGGTGGCGGAGAAGACTCTCTGGGGCATGGATGATGGGTGTCAAGAGTCACGAATCGTGATTATGACCCTGTTACTTTTCCTTGGAGTTCTTTTAACGTAGGACTCATGTTTAGAATGATCTTTTACTTCTACCAGAATAGATTTTTTTTTTCATCTATTATGGTTTATTCTTTGGCTCAAAAAAGAAAAAATCCATGAAAGTTACCCATTGAGGAAATCACCATTTGGGATATTTAGTTTATTATTGGTGTAGAAGTGTAAAAGCCTCACTAGTCCAAGCAAAGATGGTTCAGTTTTCACTCCCACCCCAATTCTATCTCCTACTCTGGGGAATAAACAGATAGTGAAATAACTTATAACAGTCTTTCTCCCAATTCATTGATTGTAATCATTGCTAGATAGCTGATGTCTAAGAAATAAAGCATTTCAGATTAGTCAAAAGCTGAAATTTTGGTTCTCAAAAATGCCATAAGACTCTATAACCTCCTGAGTTTTTAAATGTCTTCCACTACACATGTGTCTTGCATTTAGAATTCCTTTGTTTTATATGTTCTAACTCCTTTGGCTTACGTTTAAATACTTGTAACCAAACAAAAAAAAAAAAAAAAGAAGACTTCGTAGCAAGTGCTGAATACTGTTCTTTGGCAAGAATTTAGATCTTTAGCTAACCATTAAAAGTAAGGGGAAAAATAATAGCAAATAGAACCTAAAGCAAAATCATAGCAAAGAGTGACCAACGAATTAGGAGGAGAGTTTGTAGCAAATACTGGTCATAGAAAGCACTAAAATTTCTTAGCTAATGCCAATCATTAAAGTTAATGGAAAATTCAGAGCGACGGCTAATAATTGAAGTCAATAGAGAATTGATAGCACATGCTGATCAGCGATGCTAATGGAAAAATTCTCCACCAAACTGCGCGTTTTCAGATGTCGTCTCAGAATAGCAAAAAGCTGTAAGTGTGAGTTTTGACTCTTATGTTGACATTTGCCATTTCTTTGTATTCATCAAGTTTATGTGACGTGAAATAGGTGCAGCCTATTGTGGCAGCAGGGGTTTAATTATGACTCCAAATGTATTTGCAAAAGTGTATTCCTTTTGACTTTGGTGCCCCCCAAATGGAAGTAATCACCTGCTAATTGTGCACAGGAGCCCCGAGAGCTGTCTGGCATGATAATCTGGTCTGCAAATTTGGGATTGTGAAAGGCTCCTTTTCTTCTTAGTAAGTATCAAACGCCACTAGTTCTCTCAGTGCATAAAGAAATCAACAATCCCACAGATAATATGCAGTATGAAAATGTAGCCTCTAACTAAACAAACTTTTTTGCACACCATCGTAGTCCTACCTTTATTCCTGTCATTTCCAATTTGCTGGATAGATTATTGTACTGGCTAAGCTATCCTGTGAGCATGGTGCCTATCCGTAATAGCATTTAGACCACAGGAATAGTGTGGGCAAACATGGGACCAGAACTGATGGCATGTCATTAGGTATTGTTTGCCAGCACCTTTTGTTACAGTTGTGCAGGCTCATTTTCTTGAACTATTCCTGTTTTTGCACATTGCCTCTCCCATCCTAATTCTTATTATGCTAGCCTCCATCCTACTTGTGTACTCAAAACTTATTTGTCCTTCAATGCCCTGCCTGAATCCCACCTCTACTATGAGACATTTTCTGATGATCCCCTGATTTCACTTATTTGCATAAGCAAGCGCTCATTGTCTGTATTGCAGATTTAATAGTCATACTGTCCTGTATTATTTGACATATATTGTTGTTTAAATCTTAGTCCAACCAATATCTCACAAGACAATAAACTCCTTTTAACAAAAGGAGTCTGATTTTTTTTGTCTTACCCACAGTGCGTAAATCTCAATGGCTTCTACAGAAGGAGACAGCATTGAAAAAAAAAAAAAATGAGACGACCATTGAAACTAGAGTTAGATATCTAGGTTTTAAGTATTAATTAGCTCTGCCATTTAAAAATCCTGGGAGAGGTTCCAAATTACCTGAGACCCATGAGTATCAGTTTTCTTACGCTGTAAAATGGGAAAATTCCTGGGCAACTCGCCTCACTTGTGGTTGTCAGAAGCAAATGAAATTGCATATGGGAACGGGCTATATTCATACGTGAACAGATATATTGCAAATATATCTCATTCTTGGAATAAGTGCTTAATATATGTTTGAGTATAGTTTTTATCAATAATATGTCATTTTTGATGAACAGTTTTCAACTACAGTTTTTAGCTTCTGAGGGAAGACAGAATAGAAAGTCTCTCTGATATGTAAACTTGAAAAATAATAGAATACAATGTAATGAGTAACGGGAAAATGAAGTGAGAGATGGCAGCAAATTGAGCCAATGACTCTCATGGCGAGACTGTCTGCAGATCTGGAACCCGATGTAGCACACAGTTCAGCAAGACCAGCATTTTATATTTGTGACCAAAAAGGCTAGTTTAAATATAAATCATTTTTGAGTGCGAGTAAGTTGTATCTCATTAATTGCTCTAAGAAAAACTGTATTTTTCCTTAACAAACTTCAATCCAAAGAACAGTCCTTCTATAGGATAAAGATTTCTGATCTATAACATGTGAAATAGTTCAGACACTAAGCTTAGTAAATCATGACCTCACACTATATTTTATTTTGACTAAAATACAAATAAGGATAGCTATAAAAACTTCCATTTATACACCACACTGAAATTATAAAGTATAGATTATTCATCTATTGAATGAGAATAAAGTCATAAAAACACAGGAAGTAAAACTGAAAACATTAGCCTCATTTGAATAGGATACAGATCATCATTTACTTACATTTTAATAAATAATATGATCAAGAAAGGAAGAAAATGAAGGAAAAACCAAATAAGGAATTTTTTGATATGGAGAATGGTAAAAACAGAGAGACACATAATGGTAGACACAAACTCAACTACTTTCTGAGATCAGACAAGGTTATGTAAAATGATTGAAATGATAATTTATAGTGAATGGACTAGATGTGGAAAATGGAAAGAAGAATATCTAGGAAGAAATGAATTCAAACTTTTGAAATACCACATGTGCCATGTAAAAACTTCCATTACAAAATACCCATAAATCCTAGATAGCCTATTAGAAACTTAAAAAGAAGAATCATGGCTGGAACGTTCAAAAGAAAGAAAGGAAAAGCTCCAAGAACCAAAAATAAGAGGAAACAGCAAACTAGAGCTGATGCTGGCTGTCTTTGGAGGGTATCCTGAACATGGTGACCCAGAGGCTTGAGTTTTATTTTCAGAAAAGGACGGGCAGTAGGACCTTGGACCTGCAAAAGTCAATATTCTGACAAAGGCCCCTCACACTAAACCTTCAGGTTTAAAGCTCTACATACCTAATAAAATGTTAAATTGGAAAAAAAAATCATCAGCACAGGGAGATAATAGGAATTCTCTTTGTTTCAACCTGGGCTTAGAGTAGGACAAAATATTGCCCTGAGAATATAACATTGGAACTGTACCTCTCATAACATCTGGTTAAATTTTATATTACCTGCATGTCTCCAAACTCCTAAGCTTAAGAGTTTACATAAAAAGTGTACCAGGGCCCTACTGAACCCTGTGGCCCATAGCAGAAGCAGTACTTTTTGGAGGAATGTGTCTTTATATCACAAATACTCCATTGCATGTATATACTCATAATCAGAAATTACAGAACACCTGAGGATCAAACAGCAGACATATCCCAAAGCAGAGTCAGACTCCCAAGAACTTAATAGAACTATTGGGAAAATGCTACCAAAAATGAGTTTAAAATAAATATAGTCTTAAAAATATTCAAAACCATAAGACACTATCAGTAAAGAATAGACATTTTAAATAACCAACTAGAATTTATAGAAAGAACACAAGCAGCCATAGGAATTAAAAAATTAAATGTATATATGAAAAATAGATTGGACACAAGTGAGAAAACACAGTAAACTAAAAAATATTTCTGAGCAAATCAGCCAGAATGCAGCACAGAGAGATAAAGAGAGAAAAAATGTCAAGGAGAAATTGAGACATGAATGCAGAATAAGTCCAGTCCATGCATAAATGCACTTCCTAAAGGAGAGAACATATTGGAAAAGAGGTATCAGCATTATCCCTATACAGAGATGACAGAAATTTTTCCCCAATTAAAAATGTGATTCCTCTGATTTGTGAAGCTTAAGTTCCCAGGAAGAGAAATGAAGGGAGATCAGCTTGGTGCTTTGTGACCACCTAGAGGGGTAGGATAGGCAGGGTGAGGGGGAGACACGAGAGGGAGGAGATATGGAGATATATGTATATGTATAGCTGATTCACTTTGTTATAGAGCAAAAACTAACACACCATTGTAAAGCAATTATACGCCACTAAAGATGTTAAAAAAAAACACATCATAATGAAAATACAGAATACCCAGTTCAAAGAGAAGATGTGCAGAATAGACAGAGCTTAACACTAATAGATCCTTGATTAAAGAAGTAAAGAGATTCTTTTCATATTCTTTTCCATTATGGTTTGTCACAGGATATTGAATATAGTTCCCTGTGCTATACAGTAGGACCTTGTTGTTTATCCATCCTCTATATGTTTGCATCTGCTAATCAAAAACTCCCAGACCTTCCCTCCCCCGCCATATATGTATAACTGAGTCACTTTGCTGTACAGCAGAAATTAAACACAACATTATAAGTCAACTATACTTCAATAAAATTTAAAATAAAAGAAGTAAGGGATGAAATTCTGGAAGAAGAAAAGCTCTGGCAAGGAGTTAGAGTTTTATGCTGAGTGTAACTGGAAACCAATTGTATGGTTTTGAAGGGAGTGATGCAATTTAATTTATATTTTAACAATATTGCTCTGGGGCTTCCCTGGTGGCGCAGTGGTTGAGAATCTGCCTGCCAATGCAGGGGACACGGGTTCGAGCCCTGGTCTGGGAAGATCCCACATGCCACGGAGCAACTAGGCCCGTGAGCCACAACTACTGAGCCCGCGCGTCTGGAGCTTGTGCTCCTCAACAAGAGAGGCCGCGACAGTGAGAGGCCCGCGCACCGCGATGAAGAGTGGCCCCCACTTGCCACAACTTGAGAAAGCCCACGCACAGAAACGAAGACCCAACACAGCCAAAAATAAATAAATAAATAAATAAATAAATAATTTTAAAAAAAAATTTCTAAAAAAAAAAAAATATTGCTCTGAATGTTGTATGGTGTAATGGATTGTAAGGGCATGTCATTTCTTAAGGGCGTATCAATGATGGTGGGATGGTAGCAGTGGGAGGAGTTCTCAGGTATGGAACCCAGGTTGACAGTAGGCCATCAGTCTTGCCGAAGGACAGAAAGTGAGAGCTGAGGGAAAGGGTAGAGTCAAGGATGACTGTTAGGTTTCTGGGATGAGCAATTGAGTGTATTGTGCTGCCTTTGTGAAGCTGGAGAACACTGAGAAAGGAAGATACAGGGGGAGGGGGAAAATCAAGACTTTTTGGTCCTTATTGAGTACTTTTATAGGCTGGGAAGAGTGATTAGCACTTGGAGATAGATTGACTCGTTTAACCTTGACTACAGTCCTGGGGGAAGGCACTGGTATTATCCTCCTTCTAAAGATGAGGAAACTGAGGTATAGAGAAGTTAACTCCCCACTGAAGGTCACACAGCTGTTTGACTTAAAAATCCATACTCTCAAGCAGTATTCTCTCTTGCCTCTTAGGATGTGTCATCCAAGTTGAGATGTGGATTCATGATGTGAAGCTCAAAGAAAGAGGAGATTTTCCTGAAAAATGTCATGGTAAAGGAGTATAAAAAGTGGGCTAGGACAGTCATTCCCAACGTTTTGTATGTTCTTGGTCCATTCTCAAATTCTAAAATATTGGCAGAAAATTTGATGGGACTAAGAGATCAAAGCAAACAATCATCCTATTGCAGAGCTGTGTCTCATAGTGCTAATGAAAGTGTCCAAAATCAAAGAACTTTCCTCTGATCTTTCCTCAGCCCTGTGCACAAAATAAGCAGAACTCTTTACTGACCTGCAAGGTTCCAAGTCTCTGTGAATGAGGCAGGAGGGAGGTGAAACAGATGTCAGACACTTCCTAACAAGTTCATAAGAATATAAGCTGCATGAGGTCAGGGAATTTTTTCTGTACTGTTGCTACTGTATGCTCAATACCTAGAGTGGGATCTCACATATGCTAGGTACTTCATACTTATTAGTTGTGCAAATGATTGAAAGCTGTATCCTGCTCTAACCTCAAATGCCTAACCACTCTCAAAAGGCTTACAGACATTGTTATTCAAAACAAACATGCCAGCAAAAAAATTCAGTAACACAAGATGCAAGTTATATACATGATCAATATTCACAAACCTGTGAAGATTTGGGGGAATTCATGAGTAGCAATGGTCTAGGTGAATATTATCAAAGTAGGAGATTGTCCTTACCACCCTAAAAACCTGTAAAATGTAGGTTTTGAGGCAACGATCAATCTGTGCTCAAGAAGGCTTCAGAAGAAGTGCTGCTTTTGATTTAGAGCCAATTTTCAACTTAAAAAAAAAAAGATGTGGATGGATAGAAGGAATAGGCTTGGAAGATAGGGGATTTGGTTTTAATGAACTGATAATTTCAGAAAAGTCGGTGGAAATAGTCACTGGAAGGAGGTCAGGAGTGAGAGGAGGAAAATTAGGGCATTAAGCAGCTGTAGCAGAGATTTGATCAGTACAGTGGGTTTGCATCTAGAGAAGTAGCCAGAGATGATAGACTTAAGGAGCGTAGTTGTGATAACTTTCCTTGAAACTGGTAGATTGAAGAAGCAAAATTGTACCTGGATCCTGATGACATCAACCCCCCGGTTAATTGCTCAGCACTCAAAAAAAGGGTGTGTTCCTGAGCTCTCCTGGCATCTTTCAAAGGCAATTCTCCCAATCCATGGTTTTTTCCATGGGTCTTGGAGGGTATACTATGAGTCTCATATTCGCTGATCTTTGAAATGGGGAAATTATTTGGATTCCAAATTCCCTACTCTAAAGCTAACAAAATGTCCAGAATTTGCTAAGAGGCCTAACGTTCTAAGTACTCTCTAACTTGAAATGTTTCTTAGATCTGGGAGAAAATGCACATTGGAAAGAGTTCTACACAGATGGTTGGAGATAAGATTTGCAGGATCCCATATGCCTGCTACTTGGTAGAGTTATAGCAGTAAGTGGTGATGGCAAGTCCAGAGGCTTTGAGTCTTATAACTGGGAAGCCCTGAAGCGATTTTGAAAGAATTTTCCTTCAGTGGCTGAGGGCAGGATTGTGGGGGGCTTGGATTGCTTCCCTTAAGAGGAGTCATATTGATTCAAGATGGCTAAGAAGCTGAGGCCATGGTCTTCAACCCGCCCTACAGAGTATAACTTTTAAAGAGTAAAAAATACACAATACTATATTATCACATATCATTATCATAACCATTGTACTTTTTCTTTTCTAATGCTGAAATAATTGGCTCTTCTCCATAGCCATTTCTTAATCCTTTAGAGAGATCAATATTGCACCATATTTGTAAGAAAAGAAAGTCAACAATTGAGCTCTCTATACAGTTGGTATATGTGGATTTCCATTTTCGTGGTGTGTTGGTGATTGCGTGTGTGTGTGTGTTTGAGGAGGAGAGTGTGTGGATATGGGTATATTTTCATAATGGTCTCAGTTCATATTTTTACATCCTTTTAAGATTTTAGAGAAAGTAAAGCACAAGATAAAAATGAAAAATAATGTTTAAACGACATTTTAACTAAATTTGTTTAGTTCACAAATGCTGAGACATTGTTAGGAAAGGATCACATTCAACCTTTCTAAAGAAATGAACCCAGCTTTGCTATCACTACTTTTCACACTGGTTCCACGTGGGTGGTCTTTTATTTCATAGGGCATATTAATCTCCTGTTATACGTGACAGCCACTACTGTGTGTCATCCCACTACAGGACAATAAAGTGACTCCAGAGTTTCCTTCTAAACTTAGTGAACAGGCTTCTCTTACTGTGACAAATGTTTATGGATTCTTCTAATTACACGTCTGGTTTAAAACTAAGATACCAAGAGAATACAATTCTCTTTTGTAAAGTTCCCAAGGTTTTGCTATAATAATCAATTACCATAATGAGTTTTTTTAAAGCTTCCATTCATCATTTTCTTAAAATATATAAACTACTAGGATAAAGATAAATAGCCATAGCCAGTGTACCCTGAAGCACTCTACCAAAGGTTTCCTTTAAATCAAAATCAACTGGAAAACATGTTGGGTTTTATTTCAAAGTCAATCCTGCTTAGGTAAAAAAAAGAATTATATAAAACAAAAAAGGAGTAAAAGAAAAATCCATGACAAGTTGGCTTCATAAGAGGACACTAGGCAATGCATCATTACCACAATCATCCCTGTAGTTCAAATGCGTTTGTTAAATGGGTCCTCTAACCAGCTCTTGTACTGTTGAAACTAGAAACTAATTCTCTACATGGGCCTCTCCTCACCTATTAACCTATTATCTCCTTCTGTTCTTAGAAAAACAGTACCCAAACTAGGAGTCATTTGACATGTCTTTATCTAAGCCAGAGTTTCTCAACCTTGGTACTATTGCTATTCTGGGAGGTACAATTGTTCTTTGTTTTATGGGAAGCTATTTTGTGCAGTATAAGATGTTTAGCAACATCTCTGGCCGCCATCCACCAGATACCAGTAGGAGACACCTCCCTCCCCTGAACTGTGACAACCAAAACTCTCTCCAGACATTGACAAGTGCCATTGGGGGAGCAAAGACCCCCTCCCCACCATTTGAGAACAACTGTTCTAGTCTTTCCATAAGCATTAATTGTGAGAGAATTCAATAGAATATTCTGGTAGCATAAAAATGGTATAAAATTGAGAAAACTAGGGCAAAGAAGAGAAAGATGATTAAGCTCATTGGAGTTTACAAGAAATGAAATTGGGTAAGATTTGGGTGATGATGGAGGAAATAACCAAGAAGGCATGAAAGGTTTCCTGTGTCATTTAGCCACAGTTGTCCCTTTTTAAATTACTGTTCCTTAAATGTGGACTTTCTATAAGATACAGTCTTCAAACTCTCTGTTCTTTCCCCATCTACACTCTCCCTTGGCTTTCTTACATTTCAGTTCTTTCTCATCACCTCTAGGAAGATGTTTCAGCCTTCATGTCTCTTCCTAACTTAAGATCTGAATTCAGAATAGCAATTTACACTTGCACCCTCTATATCCTCTGTGAGACTGCAATTTCTGCTCAAGTTGCTATTCTTCCAGGTTTGGGGCTCTCAAACTTGTGTTCATAGCCATAGAAACAGAAGGATTTTTAAGCAAAATTTTCAAGAAAAATTGTTTTGCTTACCCCTGGCCTTAGAGCTTGTTTTCATGTTGTTATATCCTACATCCTACCCATTAAGACGGAATAGGTAGTACACAAAGATTTGAGATAAAAAGCATTTGCATTCAGTCGAGCTCTGCCATGTTATAGCAGTACTACATGGGGCAAATCACATTTCTGAGTTCGAATTTCCTGCTGTGTAAAATGAAGCTTCCTCAGAAGGTCCTTATGCAGCTCAAGTAAGATACTATGTGCAGGGCGAGGGGTCAGGAATCTTCCAATAAAATGTCTGACATTTAATAAGAAGTTAACCAAATGTGTTGTTTTCCTTTCCGTTGTTGCCACTGCTGCTACTAACCTGCATAAGGTTCCTGATTATATCACTCTGGTCTATACTTTCTTCCCAACTTGTCTTCCACCCATCAATCCTGTGCCACTTCTCACGATCTCCTACTAACAGTATATGGAATGTTTCTCACACTCTTCTATAGCACTGGCACACATAGCTTTCCTCCTTTTCTCTCCTCTGCTCTTGCCCTTACTCTCCCTACCTTTAACCTTGTTCTTTTATTACTTATTGTTGTTTTAATGTGCATTCCTTTAGTTACTAGATATATTAATCATGTATTAATATCTTCATTAGCCATTTGTACTTATTCATTTGTGAATTGTCAGTGATCTGTAATCATTTTTTCTATTTCTGTGTTCTTATTTTTCTCATTGGCTTATAAAAATTCTTGATAAATTAAAAATATTAATCCTTGTCTATATACGTTGAAAACATTTTTTTTCAGTTTGTGAATGGTTTCCAAAGAAACGGGGAAAGTAACAAAATGAAAGATAGATAAACTTTACCATATTAAAGTTTTTAAAATTACCCTATTTTACCAGTATTAAAAAGATAAATTTCCTCATATTAAAAATATGTATATATGTGGATACATGGAAGAAGTGAAAAGAACTATAACATATTAAATGATAATTCATTGCAATAAGATTGTTGATTTTTATATTTCTTTTCATACATTTTAATTGCTCCAAAATTTCAATTAATTTGTAATGCCTTTGTAATCAGAACAAACTAAACAAGTATGATTTTAATTGTTTTGTAAAGTCAAGTAAGCCAAATTATCTGCAGCTGCAGTTTTTCTTCGTTGAAATTCAGCAAGTTCTCTATACACTGGATACACTTAATAACTATTTCACGATAGTGATGGTAATTTTAAAGTGATCTCTTTGCAGTATTATTTTTAATATTTGGGGGCCCTCAGTTTATAGGATGAAAAAACACTCTGACTACACATGTCCTCAGCAAGAGTTTGATTCAAAAAATACTAGGCTGAGAACTAGAAGAATTAGTTTGAATTCTGCCTTTATCATGTATTAAAAGCATTTCCTTAGACAAGCCACCAAGATTTTATTAGTTCAGTCTTCCCTGTGTAATTAAAGTATCTCCATCTCTTCCTTACCTTTTGGATATGATGGACTCAAGAGAAAAAGGAGAAAGGATTAGAAGGTACTGCCAGGTAATCTTACATGTTTTATATTAATGTTTATTTGCCTGTAAAACTTTTGTTTTCAAATGAAGTGTGAGATATAATGTCAAATCATCATACATAAGATGATACTCCCTTAAAATATCTTATGTGATTACTAACATGAACAACTGTTATCCCTATACTATCATTATTTATTGACTCTGAAAATTTCTTATTCATTTTTCCTCTCCCACACATTTCCAAAGAAATATTTTAGACATCCCTATGTAGAAGCTGGAGTTTCAAACAATAACATCTGAGTTGTTCCTAAAAATAAATATGTACCATCCCAACTGAGCTTTAAACTGAAGACATCACCTGTATAGCTGAAGGAAAGTAAGAGTCATCTTAAAAGATGGGTATAAACTACCAGAACTATAGTCAACCCCCTCTAACTAGTATCTTTAGCATATCATAGACCTTACAAGACATAATTTTTAGATAAATGATACTTGATTTGGTACTTATTTATGGGGGGAAAATGACTGAGTTGCCTCAAAATAAAATATATCCTATGACAATGACTTATACAGAACATTGAGTTTATGGAAAAAGCAGTGGTCCAGAGAACTAACTTCTTTATTTATGTCAAGGGTTTAAAAAATGCTACATTTAATTTTAATATCATGATGAGCAGTATTCCCCCTGCCTATAAGCCTCATTACACTACACTATGTACAGTATTTGCCTTATTTAACAATTTTTATCAATCATTTAAAAATGGGCGATGCACTCAAAAAGAAAAAAGTGAAGAAGTGCAATGTACAGCTTCTTAGATCTACAAAAATTTGCACTTAATTGTCAAGAATAATGAAAAATTAAAACAAAAAGTTTTTTTTTTTTTTTTCTGGTAAATCCTGGGCCCATGATTTGATTCATTCAAAAACCAAAGACAATGACTGTTTTCTGTTAATTGCATGAGTAGCTGTAATTCCTATTCACCACAAAAATTTTTCCCTGCTTTTCTTTTTAATAATTGTTTACCTTTTATCTACCTAATTGGATTCATCAAATATATCACCTTCCTGTCACTTTTAGATTCTCCCTTATAATTGCTGCAAGTATTTTATGCTCCCCACTTTTCCATGGTGTGAAGCAGTGTTAATCAAGGATCCCTTTCTAAAGTTTTCTTAAAACGTGAATGTGCAAAGCATGTAAACGAACACGGCAATGATATGGAAAGTTCCACCACCCCAAATA
Organism: Balaenoptera borealis; assembly: GCF_965194805.1. Classification (NCBI taxonomy): domain Eukaryota; kingdom Metazoa; phylum Chordata; class Mammalia; order Artiodactyla; family Balaenopteridae; genus Balaenoptera; species Balaenoptera borealis. The sequence goes on along the minus strand of NC_138864.1, from coordinate 95,481,139 downwards.
ATTTCTGGAACAATTAAGGAGAGAAGGAAAAAATTGTGAATCAAAACATTTTGCTTAAATGGAATTCTTCATTTTTCAAAGTATTACTTGTTTCTTTTATTTCACTGTCATATTTTAATTCTTCTCTTTCAGATGTTCATGTTTGAATTTTATTGATATTTACCTCACCCTTGTCCTTATTCATATCATTCATAGCTTCTTCTGTTTTAAATTTTTGCTTTATAAATTCTTACTTGTACTTTTATATTATATATTGTTTCAAAATTATTTTTAAAACACTGACCTCATATTAGATGATATTAGGTGAATAAAACCCCTGGCCCTGTCTCTTATTTTGGTCAAATACTTTAACTTCTCTGGGTCTTAGCACTGCTGCTGTAAAATAAGAATATCTTGGGCTAAGTATTAAAATAAGAATTGCCTATGAAAATGAGAATCTATTTTGTTAAACAGATAGTTATTACATCTCTTTTCAGTAGAAAATTTGATTTTGTGATTAATGGAATATTCAAACAATATCTGTTTTTCAATTCATGTATAACATCTCCCTCCACTAGAATATAAGCTAGTTAAAAGAACAGGAGCTTTGTTTCACTCACAGTTAAACTCACAGCCTTAGAAAAGTGTTTACAGTATAAGGTAGAAGCACAGAAAGAATATACATAATTAAATAACAAACATTATTCACATTTCTAAAATATCTTAGCAACTCTCACCAGCTGAAAGAACTTTTCTTGTTTTCATTAAAATATATTAAGAATTGCTTAACTTATATTTAGGAATTCAGGAAAAAAGAATCCCACCATAAGTCAACTTTCTCAGAGATTCTTAAAAGGATAGCTTTTATTTTTTAAAGAATAATTATTCAAATTCATGGATCTTATTCTCCCACACTGAAGAGGTATTGGAAAGTAAAATAATTTACATGGGTAAGTCATAAAAAGCCATATTAGAGTCCTCTGGGATAATTTTTCAAATTGGTGTACAGTGTTTTAACCATATAATTCTCATTGACCATAATGGGATATTCTTTCAAAACATACCTCCAAGTGTTCTGTCACTGACACTTGTAAGTAAGAAAATGGTACACTTTCTTTCCAGACATATAAACGTTATCACGCTTATATTAGCATAATTATGAATTTTTGTACCATTAAAACTGAGTTTTCATTATGCTATCACTAGCTTCTTGATAGCATAAAGATCTGATTTTCAATGGATGTTGTTAGGACATTTTTTTTTTTAACCATATTTGAATGTGACAAGACAGTATTGTTCTGGTAGGAAAAATTTTATTTTTATATGTACGCTTGCATTAGAAATCTTGCACTAAGTTATTTATGTCCTTCTGAATACAGCCTTCTAATGTAAAACTCCATTTTGGGAAAAATATGGCAGTGTGGTGACTTTTTGTTACAAAACAAATATAGTCTCAGCACCTCGATGGCCTACTGTAAATATACGATTTTTAATAAAACAAGAATAAACATTTAAACATTTCTTTGCCAAAATATATTAGTTACGAGCTGCAATATGCCTGTAGTCTTCAATTTCTTCTAACTATAAGGTGTTCACTGTGCCAGATTATATGATTACTTCACAGTATGGGCAAATGTTCACCAGAAACCATAAGGTGGTTTCTAATAAAGTCAACTATTACATAATACAAAAAGCTATTACATAGTAATTCATTTCAACAGTTCCAAAATAGAAAATAATTGCAAAAAAATTGAATAGGCTAAATACATTAGTCTCTCTGAAATTTTTTTTTTGCTCGAGGTTAAGCAACACTCACAAAGCATTTTATTATCATAGGATCTTAGCAGTAGAAAGATTATCAATGACTTCATAGTCCAACTTTTCCTTTTCCTCCGTTTGCAGATGAGCCAATCCAAAGAGAATGATTACAGTACATTTTCCCTAATTAAAACAAGTCTATTAATCTGTGAATCTAAAACCATCATTTTTACTTTTTAAATCTATTTTTAAAGGTAATTTGTACACAAAGTTTACAGTTTGTGGGTAAGTGTAGACCTCACCCACTGCCCCCACCCCCCCAAGTGTTTATAAAATGATTAAGTAATAGTCTCCCTGAGTTTTATATTCATAGAGACTGTTCATTTGTTTTTGAGCAAGTGTTATAAAAGATTTCTGCATAGTGGAGAGTCTATTTACAGAGACAATATTTAAGACACCGTGTCATAGTCACAGCTCAGGCAGAGACACAGGAAACTGCCTTTGCAATCAGCTCTGAGCACGATAAGACAGATGCCTTTTTATTATTAGTAATCTATTGGGGGCATTTTATCCGGTTGGGTCTTTTTTTTTTTTTTTTAACATCTTTATTGGAGTATAATTGCTTTACAATGGTGTGTTAGTTTCTGCTTTACAACAAAGTAACTCAGCTACACATATACATATATCCCCATATCTCCTCCCTCTTGATCCGCTTGGGTCTTAATAGTTCGCTCAGAGAACTGCTAGCTAGAATCTGGAACTTCTGTGGCTAAGAGGCAGTAGAACACAATAAATCATATCAACAACTCTCTGCGGTGACTGAGGGAAACAAATATGTGTGTGTATGTGGGAGGGCGGGGGTTAAGACAAAGGGTTTAAACAGACTGAGGGGCCACGGAGGGGCATGGGCGGTGGGGAGAGAAGGGAACAGGAGAGGCTTGTCTGTCACTGCAAGAGGCAGTCACTAGAGGGACCCCAAGAGTCCAAATAAAAGTTGAAGGGATGAGTGAAGTAGAATAGTGAACACATTTCTGAAACTTCACTCCCATCCCCAACACACACACACAGAAAGACTCTGTGTGGGTTGGAATAGATCATTTGAACCTGAATTAAGGTCATTCTTGTATGTTCTTTTAACATTTTGTGTGAATGCTTGACTGGCTAATGGATGGACTGTTTCATTTTGGATCATACTATCACTTGTTTCCATGATGAACAGAACTGGAGTTAGGTGCTTGAGGAAAGAACATTATAAGTTATAAGGAAGAGGACCAGTGGAGCACAGTTGGTCCAAGAGGAAGCGGAGATCTAGAATGGACTTATTTTAAAGAAATTCTTTTAACTATATTTGGTGAAGTGTTTTATCCACTTTGGTATTGAAAACTCGTAATAGCATCCCACCCTAAATAATTTAACTTGTTTTATATGCTTATAGTAATTGTATAATGGGTGGTGTATAGTTATTTCTTGGTGTAGTTCAATAAATCATTTATAAGGAATATTTTTATTATTTTCATGAAGTGTATGAGGGCCTATATTATATAGTATATCTTATATATAATACATGTATATATTATCTACAACTGTCCTATATTATTATAGAAATGCCCTCAACTCATAGAATGGGATGAAGCAAATAGCAACTTTGTGTAATAAAAATTTATCAGTGGTTATCTTTTTTCTAAAAGTGATACTTATTATATAAGCAGACTAAAAGTATCATTAATGTTGACCAATTTAGAGCAATTATCTGTCTAGACAAATTAACTCAGCATTAAAGGGTTAATCTATAAAGCCTCATGGGAGGATAAAAATACTACCAGGTAGAGTCAACTGTTAGAAGTTCCCTAACACACTTTCCTTTCTCTCCCGGTATTCTATTTCTTGGGTTGTTCCACGGAGAGACAATGATGCATAATAGTTAATGGCATGGGTTATAGAGTATGTTCATGGGTTAAAATCCTGCTTCCACTCCTCATTAGTTGTGTGACTGAGCAAGTTCCTTAACCTCTCCAAGCCTAGTGAAATAAGGGTAATAATTGTAGTTACCTCCTCCATGTAGGCTGCTTACCCCAGTGGGCAGCACGTAGTAAATGCTCCTTAAGGGTCATTATTATTATTATCATACTACTGTTATGACTACTTTGACCCATGTGTGGATGTTTGATATAGTGTTCCCCCATCCCTCTTTATTTACATCCTTAGATTCTCAACCTTAAATTGCTTTGGTGACCTAATTTAGTTCTTACATTCCTGACCTTGCTTCTTTTTATCTTTTGCTTTGTAAGAAAATGATATTTATTTGGCCAAACTCAGACTGACTACCCAACCTTGACTTCTGATATTTGATGATTTACCTTGGTTCTCCTGATCCTATATTACACTCTGACTTTGATTAATTCTGCTGTATTAAACAGACAGAAGAGTTCCAAGTCCTTTTGGGTCATACCACTGGCTGGATACAAATATGTTTTATTACCTTTTTCATAATTTATATAATAATAGCAACAATACTATATTCTGCCACAGGCCTGGCAGGGAATCTCCAGATAAAAGGTCTCAATGGAGACATTTTTGACACGGCTGTGCCATCAGCTATGATTAGCTCACCCTGAAGAATAATCCCCAAATAGGTCATCAGTTGTCACTAGATTCCTTCATCAGAGATTATATCCTCAACCCAGCATGCCACCTAGCAAATGCTTAACTTGGAAGCAGAAGACAAGAAGAATGCAATGGCAGAAGACAAAAAAATGAATGTAGTGAGCCCATGCAAATCCATCACTGCTATTGGGAAAGATTTCTCAAAATGATTTCCACAACAATAACATCTATTCATCTCTGTCTCGAGACCATCCTTTTGTTTGTGGTTCTAGCCACTGTTTGTATAACCTGCGTATAGAGTCATTACTTCGTAAGAATTCTGCACCATGAGTATTTGGACAAGCATTCACAAGAGCTTTTATACCACCACTTTGTTTTATGAACCTCACAAACTTTCTACTCCAAAGGTGCGTGTGTTCTGTGTTTAGTTATGCTTGCTTCCCAGGACCTCAAATCTCTGCAGTTACTGCTAGAATGTGTGCTCTGTGTCACAGGTTGATTCTCCAGAATTTGAGATTGAGATGGGGTACAGGGTGCTTATTAGGCATCAACACCCACAGAAGTGTTGAAGAGAAAGTAGGATTGGGCAGGGGAGAAGTTGAAGTATATCAAAGGCTACCAAAGCCTTGGTCAACCCTGGTATATATGTCCCACCAAGCTGGAAAGGCCTAACCTTTATAATTCTGCCTTTATCAGTCATTGGATGTGGACCACCGCGGGAAAGGTAAACCTTGACCCTGATAGCTGGAGGCTGCCTAAAGACAGCATTCCTAGCATTTGGGTGGCAACTGCTCTCTTAAGGATCTAGGCAGTGAATCTCCTGGCCCACCACAATGTATTTCATATATATTGGATTTCAGACAACCGACCAATTGTAATTTGATACCTGATACCTAGAACAGGGCATTGTGGATAACATGCTGTATCCAATTGCGTCTCCCTTCTCATCCCCTCTCTGTACCACTACCACCTCTCCACCCCTTCACCTCACCACCACACTTCCAGGGGAGCTAGAGAGAAGGCTCTGTGCTAATTATCTTACAAAATTCCTTTATGCAAATGAGAAAGGATGCTGTGAAGTTCAAAGTCATATAGTTAGTACAAGGATAGAGCCTGAAACCTGTTGATCCAAGGTCTGGTCTGTAAAACCCATATATTAACCACTGAGCTATATTGACTCCCCATGAAGTCATTCAAACACCACATCCATAAAAATCAGTATTTTAATCTGGCATGTTTATATATTGACACCACACTTTTCAAGTCAGTCTCTCAAAACACATGCTCTATTTTCTAATTTTACTTTTCACTTCCCTGGTTACTCAGCAGAGATTTCCATAGTATATTGCCACATTCATTTTTAAAAAGATATCAGAAGTATATTGCTGGTTAAAAAAATTTATTTTGGATTGTAAACAATATTTTGCTGGTAAAAGATGGTATACGTTTCTTAATACTTCAGGTAAATTTGCCCATCTTAAGCACTGTGTTGACTGTACGAAAAAGTCTGTGATCTTTCATGTCAATTTCTTGACTGCATATTCCTGGAGAGCAGTCTTCAAAATATATCTTTCTGTAAATTGAAATTCTCCCAATGTAGGTCCATCGTGTAAACCCTTTCTTTCATTCAGAGCTTCCTTTTACACATAGCCACCTTCAGTTTTTTTTAGCTGGGTGTATCACAAAGAAAAAATATAAAGCCAAGTTATGAAACACCTGTTGCCCTGTCTTTCCCCAGTCTGAACTTCTATGATAGGATCACAGATATGTTCATCTGAAGTGTACCTATGCCCCAGTGGAGATTCTAGCTACAGCTATGGAAGAACTGCTCTACATTTTCTATAAATGGCAAGCCACCCACAAGCCTGCAGTAGAAAAAGCAAGAAGGTTTTTGGCCTTTTCTCCCATTTAAGTAGTAAGAGGTGATTTAGAGAGCAGAAGCCATAGAGGAATTTTTGTAGCAATTAAGGTCTATTTTGTTAAGGAATGATCATAATGTGTTCAACTGTAGAACCCTTTGACACATCTTTTGGCAAAGGGACACATGCACATTTATACATACAAACATGCAAAATGATCTACTTGTCAATTCCCAAGGTTAAGTACTGTTTCTCTGTACTAATGCTTCATGGTATGGGATTAGAACCATTCAGCGCTGCGAGCCGGAAGATCCTGAGACACTATTTGTTCACTCATTTTGTAATTTACAGTGTACAGTGACATGCAAACGGATTAAAAAAAAGCCTTTGCCCTTTTCTTGGTAGTGAAGACCTTTCACATCCAGACAGTTAAGAATTCATCAGCTACCTGTTATCTCCTGTTTCTTCATTGTTTCATATCACTGTCATTAAGCCACTTACTAGCCAAGTTCTTTTTAGTATAAATTTAACACCTTAATCCACCCAATTTTGATTCCTACAGATGATTATTTCTCAAAATACTGTTGAGTGGCATATTCCCTTTCTGCTTTTCGAGTACTCATGGGAATTACCAGAAAATAAGATAAACACTCTTGGTACAATTACAGTAAAATGTTTAATTAATAGGACGCACCACATTAAACCTATGTAATTTTTTTCCTTTGTGTTGCACCTTTGATCTGAGATTTCCTTCTGCTAGCCATGCTACATAGAACTCTCTTGGATGTGCTAACCATTTTCCTCTCTATTTCTCCCATCAGACCTATGTTCATTACGACATTCTCTCTTTCTTCCCTTTCTTCACAAGATGTCCTCAGTCTTGGAAGGTCACACAAGTAGTTGTCCAACGCACAGGGATAGAATTCTTTGCCACAGTGACCAATCCTCTTCATACTTGAGTTGTGATGTACTCTAGCTATTGATTTTTCAGAATCTATCAATTATCCAGTTGTCGGAACAGACCAGATCACTGAGCTGGATTATTAAAATTGTAGACATGTAGCCCCCACCTCCAAACATATTGAATTGGAATCTCTAGAGATGGAGTCTGGGAATCTACTTTGTAACAAAGTCCTGTAATGACCCATGGGCATATGAAAATTTGAGAACCATTGAATCATTGGAGGATGTTTAACCTCTTTTCAGTCTCTGACTCAATATCAAAGAACTCTTGATAATGTAAGAACCCTGGGGACATCCGGTCAATGATGGTGCTGTCAGTAGCTCTTTTGAAGAATGTCTCTGCTCTTAACATTTAATAGTGAAGATAAGATAGAAAAAAGAAAAAAACAGGAACACAAAGCCAGGCTGAAAAGCAAGGCAAACATCGCCTTGGATCAGAAAAGGAAGATAAATTCAAATTGGAAAGTGTGGCTGAATGTAATTGAGTTTGGGGCTCCTGAACCAGAAGCTAGCAGTAGGGGTAGGGACTCAGTTCCCGTGTTCCCGCCCTACTGCTTGAAGCTGGGGATGCTCAGGGCTCTCAGCTCATGAAGAAGGCTAGAATCCAGGCTATCCAAGTGATGGTTTTATGCAAATTATGGGCTTAGGGAGGCAGAAAGATAAACAACTGTCTTGTGACCAAGAACTAAGCCAAGAGAAAGAAAAAGAAAACCAAAAACTAAATCCAACCAAACCAAACAAACCAAAAAACTCCTTCACAAAATGCCCCTGAAAACCCAAATTCCAAAACAAATCAAGAAATCTCATGCAAAGGAAGACAGCCAACCCAACCAACAATGAACAAATTCAACAATTAAAACATCAGTTCACTTCACGTAAAAAATAATGTAAAGGACCAATGTGACTGAAAAATGGAAGTAAATGGAATATGTTTATGATGCTAATGCCATGGTCCCGGAAAGGGAAATAGTCTCTCCCTTTCCCCTCCCATTGCATATATCCTCCACGTCCTCAGTGACTTCTCAGGGCTCATCTCTCTGTATAACTGTTCTATTAAATCACTTCAACAGAATTCAGAATATTATCCAAGATATGAAAAGGAGAGCATTACTTCATTTTAATAAATAGGCTGAGATGAAAACAACACCTGAAGCTAAAGCTTAATTCTAAGTTTCAAAGAAAAACATCAGAAGTTCTATTTGCTTGTTGGCTTAGTCATTAGTCTCATTTCTTTCTCTTCTCTAGACTAAGCTTACATCTTTAATTACATCGTGGTGTATAGTGCCCTAAAGTGTTCTGTCCATCATTTGTCTGCAGATGTGGAATAACAGTTTAAAACAAGGGTACCCTAAGCTTTCTCACTGCAGAGCCCACACTCTGCATATTGGGCCACCTCCTTTGGAAGTATAAAAGATACAGGAGTTTTTTGATTCCCGATGTGTCATAGTCTACTAAGTAGGGTCCAAGAGCAAGTCATGTTTTAAACTGATTGCACAGGATGTGACCAGGAGAAAAACTGGCTGAGGAGCCTTAGCCATTCAGAAGGCAGCAACATGAATTATCTTACCCATAAATGATGTCTTTTCATGTGAGTCATAATAACATCGTTTCAGAAAATGGTTTTCATGACCTCTTACTTGTAAGATATCCAAGAATTATCTGCATGAAGGCATTGACAAGAAGATAGATATGGTGACCTGGTCTTTTTTTTTTTTTTTTTAACATCTTTATTGGAGTATAATTGCTTTACAATGGTGTGTTAGTTTCTGCTTTATAGCAAAGTGAATCAGTTATACATATACATATGTTCCCATATCTCTTTCCTCTTGTGTCTCCCTCCCTCCCACCCTCCCTATCCCACCCCTCTAGGTGGTCACAAAGCACCGAGCTGATCTCCCTGTGCTATGCAGCTGCTTCCCACTAGCTATCTATTTTACATTTGGTGGTGTATATATGTCCATGCCACTCTCTCACCCTGTCACATCTTACCCCTACCCCTCCCCATATCCTCAAGCCCATTCTCTATTAGGTCTGTGTCTTTATTCCCATCTTGCCACTAGATTCTTCATGACCTTTTTTTTGTTTTTTTCCTTAGATTCCATATATATGTGTTAGCATACTGTATTTGTTTTTCTCTTGGTGACCTGGTCTTGATTCTCACATTAAACATGATAAAAACAAGTGACACAGGATGGGATACATAACAAAATATTTTAGAGTTGCCTAATTTTTAATGAAGACAAATAACAAAATTAAAAAAAAATTTTAGGCTTAATCAGTTTTTATCTCAATTTGAGATTCCACCACAAAATCTTCATCTCTGTGATCATTTTAAATTCAATACCTACATTGCATATAAACATATATTGCATATATTGCTTAGTTCTCAAGCTTGAGAAGATTGTAGACAAATACTTTATCATGATTCATCATTCCAAGTCATGTGGGAAGGGTGAAAAATATTGTAGGCAACCAAAGATGTCCAAGAGCAGATTGTAGAAAGAAATTAATAATCTTTTACTTTCTTTCTTTCTTTTCTTTTATTCTTTGCTTCCTTTCTTCCCCCTTTTTTTCTTTTTGTCATTTGTTATTTAAATATTCACTGAGCAATTCATTCAAACATTCAATTTTTTACTCTATGCTGTGTGTGCTGATAATATAAAGATAGAAAGGGACAATTTAACCTTGGTGTTGCTTTCAAGAGGATTACACAAAGCACTGTTTGAAAACAGGGGATGCAATAGATTACACCTGGAGTAGTAAGGAAAGTCTAGTAGGGAATTTAAGGAATTACTTGAAGCCTAGAGGATTAGTACAAGTTTGACATGCAGGGAAGTAGGGAGAGATTGTTCCAGCATAAAGAGAGAGGTAGTCTGTGAAAGGCACACAGGCATGAAAAAGCATGTGTTTTCAAGCAATTGCAAAGAAGTCAGGTCTGTTCCTTAGTAATAATACTATTATGGTTAATTTTATGTGTCAACTTGGCTAGGCTATGAGGCTTAGCTTTCTGGTCAAACTCTAGCCTAGATGTTGTTGTAAAGATGTATAGGTGGGAATATCTTCATCCCTGATGTGGGTGGGCTTCACCCAATCAGTTGAGGTGAGGAGCAAAAACTGAGGTTCCCTGGAGAAGATGGAATGCTGGAAATTCTGCCTCGAGACACTAACATAGTAATCCTGCCTGTATTCAGCCTTACAATCTACCTTGCTGATCTGCCCTACAAATTTCAGATTTTCCAGTCTCTACAATCCCATGAGTCAGTTCCTTAAAATCTCAATCTTAATCTCTGTCTCTCTCCCTCTCTCTCTTTCTCTCCTTCACTCCTACTGGTCTGTTCCTCTGGAAAATGATTACTGCTGCAAATACTAATACAGAATACTCTCTGTGCTATGCACATTTTCATGCCTCATTCTATTTACTCATTACAATTGTATAGGTGTGGTAGAGACAGACAGAAATTGAGACTTGCCTAAGGCCAGTCAGTTAGAGATGGAGCTGTGATTTATACCTGGTTTTGTGTGACTCCAGGGCCTTCACTTTTAATTACTACACTGCTTCTTTAGAATATAAGTTGTGGGGAACTAATAAATAATATTCAAAGAGGGGTAATACACTCAGTATGAGAAAGAGCAGTCTTCCTAAAAAATGGAAGAGAGATTGGAGACCAAAGAAGCTTTTTAAAAATCATGAGTAAGTCTTGTTGATAAAACTGTACAAAGCCCAAATGGTCCCATCTGACATCCTTGTCATTTGACTGCCAGATGGCTTCTCTTCTGCATATCCAGTATGCTTATCTTCTCAAATCATTTGACCTGAATGGTGATTAAATCTAAATCTTCTTTCTTCTTCCTCAATTTCTTCATATTGAAAAATGATATAAAATAAAGGAGACCATTCTTTTAAAAAATTTTTTTAAAACATTTGTTAAACAATATAAAAGAAAAATGTAAAAGCAGACACTAAGAACAATACAGTAGAAGAGAAAATGGGTATAGGAAATAAAATGAAAAGAACAAAGAAGGATTAAGAATTATTGATACATTCAGAAAAATAATTACAACCAGAGAGCTAACAGATGAAATACTTAAAACAATAAAACAGGCTGAAATGGTATGAATGGACCACCAACATGTGATTTTAGGCAGAGCTGATAAAAATATAAAAACCACCTAAGTTAAAAGGGGATAATAAATCAGTACCAACAGTTACAAAGGTAATAGGAAGTTTCAAGTGAAAGTAGATGTAATGTCTAGAAAATCACCCCTACATTTTTTTTTTTAATTGAAGTATAGTTGATTTACAATGTTGTGTTAGTTTCAGGTGTAGAGCAAAGTAATTTAATCATTTATATATATATATATATTTTTTTTTTTTTTCCTTTTTCAAAGTCTTTTCCTTTGTTGGTTATCTATTTTATATATAGTATTGTGTATCTGTTAATCCCAAACTACTAATTTATCCCTCCTCACCCCTTTCCCCTTTGGTAACCATAAGTTTGTTTTCTAGGTCTATGGGTCTATTTCTGTTTTATATACAAGTTCATATGTATCATTTTTTTTTTTTTAAAGAAAGCTGCGTTTTTTTTTTTTTTATAGGTACTTTATTTATTTATTCATCTATTTTTGGCTGTGTTGGGTCTTCGGTTCGTGCGAGGGCTTTCTCCAGTTGCGGCAAGCGGGGGCCACTCTTCATCGTGGTGCGGGGACCGCTCTTCATCGCGGTGCGCGGGCCTCTCACTATCGCGGTGTATCATTTTTTTAAGATTCTACATAGAAGTGATATCATATGATATTTGTCTTTCTCTGTCTGACTTACTTCACTTAGTATGATAATCTCTAGTTGTATCCATGTCGCTGCAAATGGCATTATTTCATTCTTTTTTTATGGCTGAGTAATATTCCATTGTATTTTAAATATGTATATATATATGTATGTATATATATATACCACATCTTCTTTGTCCATTCATCTGTCAGTGAACATTTAGGTTGCTTCCATGTCTTGGCTATTGTCAACAGTGCTGCAATGAACATTGGGGTTGCATGTATCTTTTTGAATTATGGTTTTCTCTGAATATATGCCCAGGAGCAGGATTGCAGGATCATATGGTAGCTCTATTTTTAGTTTTTAAAGGAACTTCCATATTTTTCTCCATAGTGGCTGTACAAATTTACGTTCCCACCAGCAGTGTAGGAGGGTTCCTTTTTCTCCATACCCTTTCCAGCAATTATTACTTGTAGACTTTTTGATGATGGCCATTCTGACTGGTGTGAGGTGATACCTCAATGTAGTTTTGATTTGCATTTCCCTAATAATTAGTGATGTTGAACATCTTTTCATGTGTGTTTGTCCATCTGTATGTCTTCTGTGGAGAAACGTCTATTTAGAACTTTGGCCCGTTTTTTGATTGGGTTGTTTGTTTTTTGATATTGAGCTGCACCAGTTGTTTGTATATTTTGGAGATTAATGCCTTGTCTGTCAGTCGTGTCATTTGCAAATATTTTCTCCCATTCTGTAGGTTGTCTTTTCATTTTGTTTATGGTTTCTTTTGCTGTGCAAAAGCTTTGAAGTTTAATTAAGTCCCATTTGTTTATTTTTGTTTTTATTTCCATTATTCTAGGAGATGGATATAAAAAGGTACTGCTAAAAAAAATTTAAAAATAAAAATAAAAAGATACTGCTAAGATTTATGTCAAAGAGTGTTCTGCTGTGTTTTCCTCTAGGAGTTTTCTAGTATCTGGTCTTACATTTAGATCTTTAAGCCATTCTTCAGACATCAAAACGACTATGATTGGCTCAGTGCATGCATGCAAGTGTATGTGTGTGTTTTCAGTAGATATCAACATTAACAAGTAAATAATGACATGTAAAGCAATGAGTTCAGTTCTGCTGAAAGAAGTCAGTCACAGACCCTGTCCTTCAGGAAGTTATAATTTAGTAAAATACATTCAAGTATAATTATAATACAAGTAAAGTACAATAAATGTCCAACAAAAGTTGGAGATAGTATTTTATTATTAGGAAGAGAGTATCACATGTTCTATGTTAAAATATTAGCAAGTGAAGAAGTAGACACGTTAGGTATAATGAAGACATAAGTTTTTTTTGCTCCTTTTTGGTCTGGTTTTGTTGTATACTGCAGTGATTTAGGTGGTTTTAACACAGAGTGGTTTTTACAATAATAAAATATTACTTTATTGAAAATTCATGTTTCTTTTCCCTATGTTATTGCTTCCCAAGCAACAGAAAAGGCTTTGGTGCTTCATATAGCCTAATTCTTTTGATTCCTGTCTATGGCTATCTGTTCTCATCCTTCCTGATTTTCCTTTCTTTCTTCTCACACTCACTTTTTGTTGGCTGTCACTGCCACATTCATTTTCACTCTTCTGTTGCATGGATAGGAAGATGTTACATGCATAGAGTCAGAAGGGTGTGTTTCAGAGTCCCAGCATCACCATTTATTTACTGTATGACCTTGAACACAGCCTATAAGAGATACATGATGATCAGTCTTTGGTCTATATATTGTAAGAGCTCTATTAAATTCATTCTTTTAAAATCTTGTGTTGGTTTTGCATTGCACATTGGATAAATTTTCAAGTGATTTAGTACTTTAGTATGAAAATGAATAACTTCTGCAACTTTGTCCTAATGTACCTTTCTTAGTCCACTCAGGCTATTCTAACAGAATACCACAGACTGAGTGGTGTATAAGCAACAGAAACTTATTTCTCACAGTTCTGAAGGCTGAAAGAATAAAATCAAGGCACAGGCAGATTTGGTGTCTGGTGAGTGCCTGACCAGCTTCCTGGTTCATGAATGGCCTTCTTTTCATTGTATCCCCACATGCTGGAAGGGGCAAGGGAGTTCTCTGTGATCTCTTTTGTAAGGGCACTAATTCCATTAATGAGGGCTCCACCCTCATGACCTAATCACCTCCCCAAAGCTTCACCTTCAATAGTATAGCATTGGGGTTTAGGCTTCAACAATGAATTTTGGGGGGAAACAAACATCCAGTCTATAGCACTACACTTCCAATCATTCCATTCCCCTGGACCACTTTAACATGAACCTTCTGCTAAATGAAGACTAGTCCATTTATTTTCCCAACATAAATCATTTTCTCCCATCAACTTTGGTTCTTTACCAGATAAACACTGGGAACTTGTGGGGTCAAAAGCTCATACAACTCGGGAGGTCTTCTTTAAAAAGGAAGGAAGGAAAGAAGGAAGGAAGAAAAGGAGGGAGGGAGAAAAATTAGGAATACAACATAGAGTACACGTTTTGGAAGGGACCCACGCCCCTTACACTTCACATACTTCCTAGTAAATCTGCCTCTGCTCATTGCACTCTTTAATTACCTAAATTCTTTCCTTTTTCTCTGCTTATTAAATATAATATAACCTACTCTCTGTTCAAATAGTAACTCTTCTTTGAAGACTGGCAATTGTTTCAAGCCCACTGCAATGTTTTTCTCCTCTGAATCCTTCTAGCACTTATTATCTGCACTCCTAATATAGTCTGTATAGCATATTGATTTATATAAGTTGACCTGCATATATGATTTTATAAAATGTATAACTTTATTACCAATTCCCTGGGTATTGGTTCTGTCCCAACCCTTGCTCCCAACCCAACTTAGTGTTTTGTGTATATAGGTGCTCAGTATTTGTGTATTGATTCATATCAAAGATGATATTTCCAAGATCCTTTTCTCTAGTGAAAAGACAGCACAGATTTTTGTTTTTATTTAAATATATAAATTTATTTAAATTAATAATTAATTAAATTTATTTACATTAATATAAATTTTATTACTGATTTTATTTAAATATAAATTGCTCCAATTATAATTTCAAAGGCACTAAAGCCACCCAATTAAAATTAGATAGAGCTCTTCTTATTTACATGTTATGGAAAAATGTGTCAAACTGAGTTGGTATGTCTAATAGATTTCTTCTAAAAGTTAATGCTCATGAGAATTATGAGGGGTATCTACCTTTCATTTTTGTTACATTTCAATTCATTTATATGAGGATAATTTTGTTAAATTTTTTACTAAACAATCAGCTCAATGCATTTTATAATTTCCTTTTCTAAAGAAGTCTAACTCTAAAATACAGTGTTATCCATATGAAAGAGGGTGTATTTCTAAATGAAGTGTCATTAAAAGCAGCAGGAAAGAGAGTATTTATGCACCATGTCTTAAACCATCCTTCCTTCATTTGTACTGCTGTTGAAGTATATTTCTTAAGCCCTTGATGTGACTATATCAGCAAAATATAATAAATTAACATGAGTAATCCTCGACTTTTATTATACTGTATCTTTTCACATGAAAAGCATATAAGTAGGCATGAAATACCATGAATTTTCTACCCCTAACTGCATTATATAAAGAGCTGTCGTAGGCATATGAAGTGCTTTTAATCTGAACGAACTTCATTAGCTTTGGATTTAGTTGTGCATTCCGGGTACAAGTTGAAAGCTCTACCTGTTTGCTCAGGCTTTTCTTGGAGTTTGCCTGAGCAACAGGGAGGGATAGAGTGAGATGGAATGGAGGTGGTTTAAGAAATAATTATAAGAAAAAGTGCTTTTGAACACTCGGGGAGGTCTGTTGAACACATGATGCATTTCATCTAGAACTGATTGAGAATTGTCTTCTGGGAGCTTCTGGTCAGGCCATCAGGGAGTCTTTTTTGCCTCTAGACCATGAGAAGCCCAAGACCAGGCAGGATGAGTGGGAGCACGTGAGGTGCAGTAAGGACCAGAAAGTTGCCCCAACCATCACAACCAGAACAGCTCTTTATCAAGGGCTTACTCTGCGTCAGGCGTTATTCTAACTGTTGTACACACCTTATTATTTAGCCTCACAACAACCCTGTGAAGTAGGTATGGTTATTTTCCTCATTGTACAGATGTCCTACGAAGGCCAGAGAGGTTAAATATCTTGCCCAAGACTACACAGTTCGGTGCAAACAGAGTAGAGATTGGAAGCCAGACAGTCTGGCTCCACAGACACTCTTAGACACGCTGGTATGCAGAGTGCACAAAATAAATAAATGATAACAAAGAGAAGATTCTATGTTTAAAAAGTTTACATTTTACTGAGGAATGGCTGTTATCTAAAAGTAGAATAATGCATTACTACTAATGTACTACTTAAGAATCGCTTGTAAGTAAAATACAGGGGAATTAAAAGATAAAAGACATAAAAAGATAAAAATAAAGATAAAAGATACTGTCCACATGGAAGACAACAACTCTGCTAACCCACACATGGCCCTGAGGTCTCCCTTAAAAATAAAGCAATGCTAGGCCAAGTACAGGTGGTGTGTGGGTATAGGTGTGTATGTATGTGTGTGTGTGTGGCAATTCCTGTTCTCAAAGAATTCCTAATTAGATAGCGAGTCATTTATGTAAATAAATAAATATATCACAGATCAGAATAAGAACTGAGATACGGGAATTGAAGCACAAAGTAGGAAGAGTTTTACCAATGTGATATTCAGGGAGGACTTCCTGGAGGAGGTGATGATTTTAGTCATGGAGGTAGGAGCATGTCACTACACAATGAAGGGAGGAGGAGGAGGACTGCCAGACAGAGGTGAGAGCAGAAGCAAAGTCAGAGAGATGGATAACCCAGGAGATATTTAGTGAGCTTGATACAGTCCAGTGTAGATGGATGCTATGGTGGGAATGAGAGATAAAAATCCTGCAGGTGGGTAGAGCCAAGCTGTGAAGGTGTTGTAATGCCTTGGTAGGGCATTGGGTCTTTAACTGGAAACTCTGAGGCTTACCTGTGGTTTTCCTCTCAGAGGGCTGCTTGCTCAGAGAAATGCTATCAGAAAATTCCTCTTACAGAGGACCAGGAAAGGAGGGAAGGCTAGAGACTGGGGGAACCAGCTCACACATGAACATATCAGTTTAAATGAGATGAA
Organism: Balaenoptera borealis; assembly: GCF_965194805.1. Taxonomy (NCBI): domain Eukaryota; kingdom Metazoa; phylum Chordata; class Mammalia; order Artiodactyla; family Balaenopteridae; genus Balaenoptera; species Balaenoptera borealis. The sequence goes on along the minus strand of NC_138864.1, from coordinate 95,464,034 downwards.
GCAATGGGCTGAACTTAAGAAATGATGGTGTAAATATGGAATCAAACGTTACCTAGCAGCACATCTTTTTCACTTTAAGCACACAGGGGATAAATACAGACTCTCACCTTCTATATATGCCCAATTGAACAAGGGGAAAGGTTCTCCCATTATACTTAACTGACAGTTGGTTCACTTAACGCAATGCAGCATTGTGTCCACACTACTAAAAACTCACCAGCTGATGAAATAAGTTATGATAAGTGAAGTTACATCATTGCTTTTCAAATTCTCTGTCAAAGAACAGGTCAGAACCAAAGACACTTTGGCATGTCAGTCTTCAGCACTGGTATTTCTAGTGCATTTAAATATTTCTCTGTTATTTTCAGAAAAGGTGACATCCTTTAAATAAAATAATGACCTTATTAGCCCACTGTTATTAGGATATGTACAAATTTCAACAGTTTTTTGTGATGATTGACTGAGTTATATATATAGTATCTATAGCAGTGTCTGGCATATAGTAAGTGCTAGAAAAGTATGAGCTATTATTATCATTATCGTTTTTATTATTAGTAGCAAGGTTAGTGTCCCTGGGCTGGGATGTTTGTTCTGATCTAACGCTGCTCCTGTGATCAACTACAGATGTTTGCAAGGTGGCTGGCTAGGGTTGTGGATGCAGTGATGACTGTTTATCAGTGGAGCTAAATAGAATCCTCTAGCTTCTACCAAGAGTGAGTTAACCACCTTCACAGTACAGAAATCCACAAGCTTGTTTAACAAGTTTATTTTCACAGGTAAACATTTGCAAATATGAATATGACTTTAATTAGAAAAAAACAATAGGATGAGGCTACTCAGCCCTGCGATCCACAATAAAAGCAGACCCCGCTGTCTTCAAGCCAGTGGGTGTTATTCTTGCAGGAGAACCCCAGGACCATGCCCTTAATTAGCTAATTATTTAGAAATTAGAAAGGAATCACTTAACAAGGAACACACACCCCACGATACAAATGACATGAGTGGTGAGTAAATTTACTTTCAAGAATTCATAAAGAGTGTCAATGAACTACATATGGTACTCATGTGTAATTAAAAACAAATTACAGTGTAGAGAAACATTATACATGCTAGCGAATTAATCTTCTCAATTAAACCAAAAATTCTCCCAAAATTTTTGATAGAAAACATATGTATTTTCCGCATAAAATATGGAAATGATTTCTCTCTGACTCAGTGTTTGTTTAAAAGAATCAACAAGATGGCAGCATTATATGGGGAATAGTTCACTGACGCTGGTGAACAATAAGACCTTGGACAACAACAGAAAACAACCTCCTTCGTGTTTGTTTTGGCAATTTTTCCCTCTGCTAATTAAACAGGGTAAAAATAATCTATCATGACTAGTGTTCCTGCCATTTTTAGAGTTTTCTGTACAATAATAAATATGACATTCCAGACATATAACAAAAACAGAATCACTTAGATTTATGAAGTACTCTCCCAAGTTTCCTTGCAAAAGAGAAAAAAATCCTGAACCTGGTGGGTTATGCCCTCATACTAAAACAATCACAGTTTATGCTCTGTGAAGCTCATGGTAAGCCTCAGTGAACAATTAAATACTGCAAACCTGACTGTTAAAGAGTAAGTATGACTATAACTGAGTAACAAGGATAATACTCCAGGGAAAAATAGAACAGATCTCCAAATCAACTATGTGATACTAAGTGATCCTATTTGAACCTCATTTTAGTAATTTTGACATCCTCAGTGCTGTCATGCACTTATCTGTTTGCTTGCTTAGCTAGTCACTCATTTTGTAATCTTTACTGCTACTCTCCTCCAAAAAAGTAACCAAGGTAACCTGTAGAGATACAAAAAAGAAAATATGAAAATAAGAGAAAGTTGATAGGATAGTAGGAAAAATCAGGATAAATGATATAAAGCCAAGTATAAATTAATGTCCAAATACTCAATATAATTTCTCACATACCCTATTAGAAATTGGCTACACATTTGTCTTTGAGTGTCCTAGTCATCAACCCAAAGATAGAAACACTGTCAGTTACTTAACACACAATTTAAAAAATGAAAACAGGCATGATACCTCATTGAAGACAGATGAAATTTCTGTCCTAGGTTTTCATGTACAGGAAGAACCCATGTAGTATAGCAACAATGAGCCAAGGTATAAAAGTAGCCAATCAATGCTTACCATGTGCTACCAACGTTCTTATAATAAATCTAAAGGCAGGTTCTCTCTGACTTTCTTAAATGCTTCAATATGGCCTGCTGGCATAAGTCTAGATACCAATCAAAATAATCTGGTTTAGCTTTCCATGACCTAGATTATTCCAAGGATATCACTTGGATTAAGAAAGCAAAATACGTTAACTAGTGGCTCTTCAAATTTGGTCCCTAGACCAGCAGCATCAGCATCACCGGGAACTTATTAGAAACACAAATTCTTGGGTTCCACCCCAGACGTTCTGAATCAGAAACTCTGGGAGTGAGACCCAGCAATTAATCAATTAAATTGCACATTGGAAAAAGATAACAAGGTGAATTTATAGTTGAAAAGTAAAAATAAAACACATTTACACAACATATACCTTTCAGTGTTTCTGAAGTATATATCATGAAATGAATGACTTGGTCAAAGGAAACTGAATGAACAGAGGAAAGAATTCATGAATTTAGAGGGTGTTTTGGTAAAGAGTTGTTATTTTAGGAAATCTTAAGTACTTAGTAGAGAAGGTGAGAAATGGAGTGATTAAAGGGGTGAAGGGGGACAGATTAGGTTACTCATAACAAAAATATGTGATCTTGGGGATAACTGGTTCTGCTTTTACATGCAACAAAAATATCCAACACTAAAAGACATATTTTAAATATTGCATCTGCACAACCAGAGCAGAGTCAGTTGTGACTGAAATATTGTAAAGGGTGCTTCATCAGATAGAGTGTGTTGATTTGGGGTTCCAAATGTTCAAAGGAATAAGAAGACCAGTCACAGAAGTTCAGATACATTGCATTGCTTAGTTGAATATATATATGTATGAATTATATATAAAAACATATATTGTGTATTTAATTATATATTATAATTATATGAATATATTGAATTTAAAGTATAAAATTCAAACATAAGTGCTATGGACTGAATTGCGTGCCCCTAAAATTTATATGTTCAAGCCCTAAACCCCAAATATGATGATATTTGGAAGTGAGACCTTTGGGAGGCAATTAGATTTAGATGAGGTCATGAGGATGGGACCCTCATGATGGGATTAGTGCCTTTATAAGAAGAGACACAGAGAGCTTGCACTCGTTCTCTGTCTCTCAACCTCCCCACCCCATCCCACCCCTCCCCCACCATGTGGGGAAACAGCAAGAAGACAGCCATCTACAAGCCAGGAAGAGAGCTCTTACCAGAAACTGTACTGACACTTCCATCTTGGACTTTTAGCCTGCAAAACTATGAGGTCATAAATATCTGTTGTTTAAGCTAAGCAGATTATTGTATTTTATTATGGCAGCCTGAGATGACTAAGACATTAAGTTTGAAACAACTTTTTAGTCCTTTAGAATTTAGAAAGAATTTTTAGTTCTTTAGAGATTTATGACATAACCTTCACATTACTAGTTTCTAATAATTTAAATAATTATTGGAAGCTCTGTTTCAGACAGTAAGGCACACTAGATGTTCTGCCAGGTCTTCTTCCCATTGTGAAATAACTAGACCTTGTATAAAATAAACATTTGACTCATGGGTCAGATTTGACCCCCAGGTGACAGGTTGCCAATCCCTGCTATGTAACAGTGAAAACTAGTGATTATATATGTAATATATCGTTTTTGTAAGACTCAAAAGCAAACAAATCTAAGTCACATTTTGTTGTGATAAAACTATTTTTAAAAGAATTAGAAAGATAAACACAAAATTCAGTATAATAGTTACATCTGGGGAAGGAAGAGGAATGAAAACAGAAGTAGATGAAACACTATTAATAATATTCTAGCTCTTAAATTGGGTGGTAGAATCATGGGGGTCATGATTCTTTTGTTTAATATTTTTTGTTTCAAATTTTAAACAGTGAAAACATCAGTGCATCCCTAAATGATTTAATTTTATGGAAGTTAATTTGTTTTTAGTAGTTAGGTCAATGACTCTCCATGACATCATATTTTTCACCACTGAAGAACCAGTGGTGAATGAAGACTTTCAGGGGAAATAAATGAATAAATTAATTCAGACAGACTTACATGAGCAATTACGAATTTCTTTCACATATATAAATATTGTGTATATACATATTGCCATAAAAATTTAAAATTTGAAATACTGGATAAAGTAATCTATTTCCTGAAGTTTAAAACAGGTCATAAGATTATGTTTTTATGATTCAAAGACAAAGGCTCAATGGCTATATTGTATAGCAGGAATAGTTATAATGTCTGTCAACTGTACGTATATATTTTCTAAATATATACATTGCACAAAGAAATTCTAAAACCTCAAAACTATAGTTTTCCTAAAATAAATATGGCATTGTATACAGGGTGTTGGCCTGGTGCTAAGTAATTATGGGAAATAAAGTGAATGTGATCTTTAAGTTATACAGACTTATATCAGGTTTCTGCAAAAAACATAAAATTCCTCTTTCTAAGGGTCTGCAGGGGAAACACAGAATATTAATTTCATGGAGTTCCATTCCAGCATTTCTGTAAGAATTATATGTCTGGATAAGGCAACCACTGCATACTAGCACTAATATAGTTGAAAACATTGCATGAATTGATAAGAATATTTCCATCCAAAAAGTGCCAAATAACAGATTATCTCAAGTGAATGGAGAAAGGTATAATTATGGGTGCATTTAATACCTGTAATGAATTCAACTTTGAAAGCTTTCCATTGTTTATACATCATATACTGGTTATGAATAAAATTTTAAAAGGTATAGCACAAAGAGAACATTAAAACTTCAAAGATTTTATACACACACACCTATACTGTATTTGTTATGTTGCAATGACACACTATATTATTCAGTTATGTGAGATCTCAACTGCCAAGCAAAACATATTTGTCCAATCTGAAACTATAGGTTTTTCTTTTCTTTTCTGTTCAAATTATTTAGATTTAAGCTAGCATTTATAACTATCAAAGCCTGATGGATGATCAAAGACTTAGAAAAAATATTCACATATTATGAGTTAAAAATATGAGTTTTTGAGAAAAAAATCACCACTCTATAATAAATTGAGGTGCTAAAAAGATTTCATGGAATAAGTAAAGTAATACTACTTAATGTTATTCAGATAAACTGAACATATTTCATGAGCAATGTTTTAACTTTAAAAAAATTGTAAAAATAAACTTCGGAGCAGTGTTGTAGATCCCGAAAGACAAATTTTTTAAAGTTTAAGTGCCAATGATATTTAAGAGTTGGAATGAAAAGCATGGTAGGTGTCTTTCAAGTTATGATAACAATCTTTGTAATAGACCCTGAATTTTCAGCCATCTTAATGGATTTGCCCATTATTGATTACGTTGGTCATTGCCAAGCATATTAAAGTAAATAGACCTTTTATGTATTTATTCACCACTCACTAAAAAGCAGATCTAGCAATTACATATTAAGTGTTTAGAATGTATTGGTCCCAGAAGGTAAAAAGATAAATCATATAATCTTGAGAATCATATCGTCTATTGAAAGAATATGTTTTTAAAACTTAATTGGCTTTCATTTTAGTGATAAACACAAAACTATGATTTCTATTAGAAACACTTTTATGTTGAAATATTGTTTTACCTCCTTAATAGCTGTTTCATTTTCCCCACCTTTTCCAACCAGGATCACCAAGATGGCACTTCATTTATCATACCTTGACCAATTTATATTGTTTTCTTTTTATGGATATATTTATAGGATATGTGTCTATTTATGATATATAATATTTTATTTAGAAAATTTATGTATGCTCAATGAAGAGAAGTGGTGAACAGTAAAGTACACAAATAACATTAATATCATCTAGATTTCTACCACAAGTAAATGATCTCTGCTAATATATTTTCATAGCTTCCTCCAGACACAGATTCAGATACAGGTATGGGTCTGGGAATGAGTCTATGTCACTAAGTAAATGGAAGTGTGTGAAGCAGGCAGGAAAGGCTATTCTTGCATGCCTGAGAAAAAATGACCACTGGTTAAAAGGCAGCACTTAAAGAAAGCACAAATGCTGAAGAAGAATATATGGACATTTGGAGGTCCTGGGCATGGTGATTATAACCATTTCCTAGCATTTTGCTACTCCAAGCATGGTCCACAGACCAGGAATGTTAGCATCACCTGGGAACTTGTCAGAAATGCAGACTCTCATGTCTCACCCTATACTTACTGAATCAGAATCTGCATTTTAGCAATATTCCTCTGATTTTCATGCACATTAAAATTTGAGAAGCACCACTCTAGATGCCTTGTGAGTCAGCAGATACACCAAGTAGAGAAGGTGAAATCAGGGCCAACTTATCCATTAAGCACAATAGACACGGTGCCTAGACCACAATACTTTAAGGGGCCCATTAAATCGTTTTAATTTCTTGTAAAATAAGAATTAAAAAAATAAACTTTTACATAGAAGAAAATATTTTAATATATGATCTTAATATGTCCAGCTTTATAAAAGCACAACTATAAAATATAATTTTTCATATGATGTTTTTGATAAGTCTAGTTACCATCTGTCACCATACAAAGATATTATATTATTATTGATTGTATTTCTCACACTGTACATTTCATCCCTATGACTCATTTATTTTGTAACTGGAAGTTTGTGCCTCTTAATTTCCCTCACCTATTTTACCCATTTTTCCACCCCTCTCCCCTCTGGCTACTACCTGTTGGTTCTCTGTATCTGACTCTGTTTCTGTTTTGTTATGTTTGCTCATTTGTTTTGTTTTTAGGTTCCACATATAAGTGAAATCATAGTGTTTGATTTGACTTACTTCTGATTGTCAAAGTAAGACAGACTTCATTTGACTTACTTCATTTAGCATAATACTCTCTAGGTCTATCCACATTGTTGCAAAATGGCAAGAGTTCATTCTCTTTTAAGGCTGAGTAATATGCCATTGGCTACACGTACCACATCTTCTTTATCCATTCATCTATTGTTAGGCACTTAGGTTGCTTCTATATCTTGGCTATTGTGAATAATGCTGAAGTCAACATAAGGGTGCCTATGTCTTTTCAAATTCATGTTTTTACTTTCTTTGGAAAAATACGCAAAAGTAGAATGGCTGGATTCATATGACTTTTTATGGAGAAAGGGAGCCGGGAAGGCAAAATTTCCTAGGGCCCAAAAAAGTCATAGTGTAGCCTTGTGATGAATAACAAAACACCCTCAAAATGAAAGAAATCCTTGACAGTTGCCTCAGTAGCACCGCCTATTTTATCTCTGTCATTAATTGTTTGATCTGTTTTTCAGAAAGGATATAACTCCCCCCCCAAAAAAGATCTTGATAAAAATCAATCATTTGTATACAATTAGTATATACCTACCAATTTTAATTATTATTCCTTTTAAAGTAAAACCTATTGTACTTTTTAGTATCTTCTGCTTTAAAATTAACATCATTTCACAGATATTTTCCCATGTCAATGAACATTTCTCTAAACAGGATTTAATGGCTGTATGGAAGTCGACCTTATTAGATAAATACTTTTAATGAATTTGTTGAGCATATTCATTTAGTTTCCAATTCTCACTATTATAAATAACACTGTGATAAATAAATATCCTTGCTGTAAATCCATGATTATTTCCTTCAGAGAAATTCTTAAAGTGAAATTATTGGTTCATTGGATATACACTTTTTAGACTTATTCTGTTGTTGTTAACTTTCAATTTTGATCATTTCAAACTTACAGAAAAGTTGCAGGACTCATACAGGGAACTCTATGTTCTTAACCTAGATTTACCCATTTTGCCCTTTGTTTCATTGCTTTGTACTCTGAATTCCCTCTCTCTCTCTTTACACACACACACACACACACACACACACACACACACACACACACACACACACACACACACACATACCCATTTGAGAGTAAGTTGATAAAATCCCGCTCCTTTACCGTTACATACTTCAGCTTGCTTTTCCTAAGGGCAAGAAGGTTCTGCTACATCACCACAATAAAATTACCAAATTCAGGGAATTAACACTGTTACACTACTATTATCTATTAAACAATCCATATTTAAATGTTATCAACTTCCCCAGCAAAGTTCTTTAGAGTTCCTCAACCCCATCTACTACTTCCCTGCCCCAGAATACAATCCAGGATTCACATTGTGTTCATTGTTATTTAGTCTCCGTTAACCTGGAGGAGTTCCTCACTGTCATTCTTATTCTGGACATTTTTGTGGTTATTGATATTCATAACCAAATAGCCCTCCAAATAATATTGCTTCTACTGAGAAAAACAGCATATAAGAATGTCCATTTTTTCATATATTACTAACATAAACATTAATATTCTTGTTCATCTTTCTAATCTGGAAATCACAATATAAATTTTTTTTCTTTAAATATTTATTTCTTAGATTACAAGTGAAGCTGAATATTTTTTCATATATGTATAACCATTTTTCTTCTCTTCATTAATTACTTGTTCATATATTTTGCTTATTCTATAGGGGACTTTGTCTCATTTGTCTCTTTATTGATTTATAAGTATTGTATATTCTTTATATAACAGAAATCCTAATGTTTTGCCAACAAAAAATTTTTCCCAAGTCATTTATAGTGCTTGATAAATAGAAATTTTTTATTTTTATGTAGTGATATGTAATCAGTTTTCTTTTGGTTACTTTTGCCTTTGGAATTGGGTTTGGCAAAATCTTCCCACCCCAATATTATCTGAATATCATTCTAAATTTTTATCTAATTATTTTATAACTTTTTTTACATTTATGTTTAAGCACTATAAAATATATTTTGGTATCTAACCTATATTTTCACAAAATTTAATCAATTAGTCTATCTCTATTTTCCCACTGATTTGGAATGCCGACTTTATTTTATATTAAATACTGACCAAAATAAATGTATGTCCAAATTCAATATTTTAGAAGAAACAGGAATCATAGAATTCTAAACTAGAAGAAACCTTAGAAATCATAGGATACCATCCATTAATGCAGATAAAAGAAAATATACATTTATCTGATGACTCAAAACTGGTAATAATTTTTTTAAAGGAGGTTAAGATTGTTTTTTGTTTTGTTTCATTTTAGGTGGGACCTCACAGATAATAATTTAGTAATATCCATGAGCAACTGGAGAATATTTTTACTAGTTAAAGCTAAAGGGGTAGAGGCAATTTTATTTGCTTTTCCTTTTTATATTTCAAATAAGCCATATAGAAATTAGTTTGTTTACTCATCTAAGTTCACTTTCACTTTCAAATCCCCAGACTTAAAATTTTGATACAAAGAGGGGAAGTTTCTGTAGCATCCATTAGCAAGATATCTAATATGTTTGGACCACAGCCTACTACCCATGTACCCTTTATATTACACAAGATAGCATGTTCGTTGCCAAACATACGTTTTAGAAATTAAATGATTTTTAGTGTAAATGTATTTAATGAAACTAGCAAATTTAGACTTGTTTAAATGTCAGTAAAATATTAAGTACCATGTGTTTTGTGCCAAGCAGTTAAAATTGTTTTTGGAAGAATATGAAATTAATTGTTTAAAAAAAAAAAGAGAGAATTTACTGACTTAAAGTACTTCACAATCAATGTTATCAGTTAATGCATCTTTTGGCAATTATTAAACTCTAGGGAACAGCATGACTATCCTTATCAAGTCTGGAAAGACACTAATGGGGAGGAGAATGGACTGTGCTTGCATTTACAAGTGGGCATAAGCCCAGAGAAAAGTGAAGGAAGAAAACATAAAAACACCCTCAGGCTCAATGCCTGGGGCAGATATATTGTGCAGCCACTAAAGTCTCCAATAGCACCATTTCCTTCATTAATCCAGTGTTTTATTCCTTTACTTTCTTTTGTATTTTTGGATGCTTTTCAATTTTAAGGACAGCGAGATTTTTTAAAATCCATATGCATTACTTACTTCTTAGGTTGTTAACTCAAATCCATGATTAGTAAGAAAGTCATATTAAGGTCAAAAATGTGTGGCAGAGTTTGGGTTGCTTGAATTTGTAAGTTATTAATTATAATAACAGAAGAAAACAATTACTAAGCACTTGTTGCCAGGCACTGTTCTAAGCATTTTACAATTACTATTTTATTTAATCCTTCAAATCATCTTATAAGATATTTGCTAATTTTGTCTCCACTTTACAGATGAGGAGACTGAGGCAGGGTGAAGTTCAATAACTATTTTAGTTTTAACCTGATGGAAAACTTTTTACTTTCCTGGCTCGGGAAATGCAGCTATTGAATGTAATTGCACTTTTTAAAATGTCTCAATGTCATAAATGCCTACATTACTTTTTAAAATATAAATGATAATTGTACTGAAAGTATCAGCAGGTAAAGGAAGATACGGGCAGGACTAAATCCAGATTTTTGTTTGTTTTGCTTTGTTTCATTTTTGCCTTGTTTTTAGCTTTGATTTTCTAGTGGATAGCTGAGTGAAGTCTCAGTCTAGAAAATTGATTAAAGGAGAAAAAATATACATAGATACTTGAAGAATCTGAATAGTCAGTTGCCAGTTAATCTAGATGAGTCACATTTTGAATGAGGGCGGAAAAATTGCCCATCTCCAGGAGGATGGAGGTGAGAAGTAGGGGTCCCAGTGCAGTGCAAGGGATGTGGAGCGGTGAGAATGTTTCCTAGTGAAAGGTTTGCGACAAAGTGGTTCGTGCCAAAGAACACTTTGCTTTACATTCTGTTTCTGCCATTAACTACATTCACACCACCGCCTCCTAAGCAGCAACACGAGATGCGGCTCCTTCAGAATCCAGGGAGGTCTTCTTGAAACCGTAAGGAATTCGGTTAGCCAAATTTGGCTTAGCCAAAAATGTATGATTGTAAGAGTTCAAGATAGTCACTGCCACAAGGTCAAAGAACCTAAGTTATCAGGTTTGCCAGCTGAAATTAGTATTTGATCCAATGTTTTAATTTATTACCAATATCACCTAGGTCATGTTGTTAAGTATTCCTGTGAAAACCATGGTGTGGTTATATTATTTCACTAATATAATCACAAAGTTTGTGCTTTTTTTTAAAAAATTATTTATTTATTTATTTATTTACGGCTGTGTTGGGTCTTCGTTTCTGTGCGAGGGCTTTCTCCAGTTGCGGAGAGCGGGGGCCACTCTTCATCGCGGTGCGCGGGCCTCTCACTGTCGCGGCCTCTCTTGTTGCGGAGCACAGGCTCCAGACGCGCAGGCTCAGTAGTTGTGGCTCACGGGCCTAGTTGGTCCGCGGCATGTGAGATCTTCCCAGACCAGGGCTCGAACCCGTGTGCCCTGCATTGGCAGGCAGATGCTCAACCACTGCGCTACCAGGGAAGCCCCGAAGTTTGTGCTTTTAAACAGTGCATATACTGTGATTAAGCTAAGGAAGAATTGTATAGTTTAGGACAAGGGAGGCTTTGTAAAAGACTAGTAGGAAACAATGGATTATGGTGAGGTTGGGAGGGACCAGAAAAGCCTCCTCCTGCTCATTCTGTCTCCCACAGAAAGTTCCATAGATCCTCTTTTGGTTAAGGCTCAGCATGTGAATGCTAAGAGGTAAATAGTATGTTGGGGAAGGAAAAGAAGAAATGGAAAGAGTTAACGTTAGCTGAGCACCTTCGACCAACTAGGCCTAGGAACTGTGAAGATCTCTACAGAGCCTCACAACAGCCTGGAAAGGAGGTGGAGTTATCTCTGTGTTAGAGGTGAAGAAAAGAAATTTCATAATGAGGTTAAATAACTTGTACATTCATACTGCTGTCAAGTAGTAGAGACAGGATTCAAACTCAGGTCTTCTTGTATTCTGAGTTTACATACACTTACATTAGCTTTAGAGCCATAGTTTAAATAATTTATCAACTAGCTTAGCTACCTAGCAAAATCCAGTAAAAATGGTCATGGATAAGAGATACATTTTGGTCACTATGAGATAGAAAGCATATGAGAAGAGGGGAGAAAGCAGTGGGATTGGTATGAAGTTTTCAACCTTTCTTAGAAGAAGCTGTTATGGATTTCCCTCCTTAAAGAAAAATATTCTAATCTTCTCTGGAATGCCCATTCAACTTTGGTTCATATTAATATGCATTCCAATTCAACTTTGGTTCGTAATAATATGCAGATACTATGGGTACACTATATATAAGTGAACAAAAAACCCTGTAGAAATAGGACAGATTAGAACACAATTCTACACATTTTCCTGTGTCTCTTTCTTCTTTTTTTTTCTTTACAGAAGTACACTTTCTTTCAAAATTATTTTTGTTGCAGGAACAAAGAACTGAATGAAACTATTGAAATGATTCTAGCCTTGTAATGCTAAGAAAGATGCCCACCAACATGTTCTCTTCCAGAAAGTGAGACAACTGTGTAACATTTTATCAGTTTAATTACCAACTCCATTTAAACAGAACTCCCTGGGGAAGGTAGAATTTGAATCTTTACAGTGTACAATTATCTTCACCCAGTCAGTGCATAAAATAAACTACACTGTTCCCGGTTCTCAGTTCAAAATTTTTTTAAATGTTGTAAGATATAAACACAGCATGTGAGCAAACATTGTTTGCTGCTGGATGGTTCAAAAATGTATTCACACAAACAATTGTTGGGATAATTATTAATGCTAAAAATATTTAAAGTTGCAGTGACTCTGCATTTGAAGTCTAGTATGTGTCATTTGTTTTATTCATGATAAACAGATCATTTAGTTGGAAAAATCCCATCTGCTTAGATATATCTCTTATTATTTATGAGAACCATGTTTAGGAATGCAGGCAGCACATGTGCATAATTAATCCTGAAGAGAATTAGACATTGTTTGATTCACAGCTGAATGCAATTAGCATTAGGAAGTTTACATATGTTGGCAATAACACAGATTAGCAACTAAAGTGCTTGTTAAAAAATTTAACCTGAGGCTGCTGGAGCAGACCTCTCTTAATGATGCTTTAAATGTTGTTGATGAAGTAATAATCAATTTTGTTTTATAAATAGTAAATCAAGAATTTAGGTCTAATTAGCAGTGCTACAGATCACTTCACTTACATATCACATGTACTTGTGATGTGTGCTATGAACTTTCTCGGAGTCTTGTGTGCAAACAGTTGTTATGGGGAAGACGTGAACCTTTCTGGAAAAAAAGAAATCATTTTCCAGCTAGAGAAGAGTGAGGCATCTACCCTTTGGAAGGACTTCATTGGAGATGTTTAGCAGGAGAGCTCTGTCTTTGTCTCTCTGCAGCTTTTAATTGCGAGAGAGAGAGAGAGAGAGAGAGAGAGAGAGAGAGAGAGAGAGAGAGAGAGAGAGAGAGAGAGGGTGAGAGGGAGAGAGAGAGAAACAATGCCCTTTCTTCGCAAGCAGAGCCATTAGGCAGCTTTACAGACTGTGAAACGGAGTCATCTAATGGGAAGGGAGGAGAGAATGAAAATGACGAAAATGAGGCCGAATGTAAAATTGAGCTATAATTGTTTGCACTTCAACTTTGAGAAGTTCACCATTAATTAAAACGTTTCTGCACCACTCACCACCAGACTGGCAAGAAGGAGGCAAGGCTGTCTGTGAGGCAGCCCTGGAACCTTCAGGAAAGCAAGCAAGGCCTTTGAGGAGGGAGGAAACATCTCCAGCACACAAAGGCTGTAGAGTCACCAGAATGCAGCGTGGTCAGACTCACGTGACATTTTTCACACAGCCCTCAGATATGATTTTGGCTCTTCCTGTGCCTCATTATAAATTAGTATTGTAAGTTTTCAGAATGAATGGGGATATGGACACAATTTATTTAGGAAACATTTACCCTATTTCACAGAGTCTGTCTCACATTTCTTTTTTCACATTTTAACATCTCTGAAATGTGGGTGCCTCTCACAATGATGCCATCCTAGAGTTAACTGACAACTTTCTTACTTAAAATAATGGATTTTTTTTCCATAAAATAATACGAATATCATCTTAGCTTCAATTAAATGTAGAACTGAATGCCTCTTCTGTGCCAGGTACTGTGCTAAGGATGAGGAATAAATGAGATAGAATATAATACAAAAGGCGTATAATAAAGGTATGTACAATGAACATGCTTGAGACTGAACTTGCAGAATGCTACCTGCATTTACTTAGTGGCTTAACAAGTATATGAACATGAAGTCTTGTAACAGGGTCATGCGTTAACACCCAGTGTCGTTATAGTGACTCTTTTCTGGATGATAAGCAACGTCAGTGGATGGATGTAGAATGTAAGCTCTGTGGGCGCAGGGAGTTTTGTCTGTTTGTTCACTGCAGTGTTCCTATCACTGAGAACAGTGCTTGGCACATGGAGTCAGTCAATAATTACTCATTGAATGAAGATCAAACCAGGCCAAGGGTTGGCTTTGCCCTGGGAGCAAAGATAGTTTTTATACTTGTAAACGGTTGAAAACAAAAAATCAAAGGAAGAATAATATTTCATGGCATACTAAAAGTGCAGGAAAAAAAAAAAAAGTGCAGGAAGTTCAAATTTCCGTGTGTATAAATAAAGTTTTATTGGCACACGTCCACACTCATTCACATTTTGTCTATGACTTTTCTCACCACAAAGGCAGAGCTGAGTTGTTGTAAAAGTGACCTTAGGGCCTACAAAGGCTAAAATATTTACTATTTACAGAATAGTAAGATATTGGCATCTACAGAAAAGGTTTGCTTAGCCCGAGACTAAGCTATTGTTGTCAGAGCGATAAGCTCTCAGGAGATCAGGTCCAGCTCAGGAGTTCTGTGTTCTCACCAATTCCTGCTCGTGGAATCACCTCCTGCTCCTCATCCCCCTGGTTGAGGAAGCTTGAGCATCATCACTGATTACATATGTGATGACAGGGAAGCTGAACCCCATTCCGAGCCCCCTCACATACATCCACTGCAATTGCCCCTTGACCTTCATAAAATTAAATTAATTTTGGCTCTCCTAGTAGAAATGCAGAAGCTGAATTGTATATTTAGAGCTTCATGATAATACCTCCTGGTACATGTTCCAATTTGGTACAACTTGAATCCATTTAGCTTCTATCCAGGAAGCCCCGTTATAGAAAGAAAGTACCAGCTGAATTTCATTATCAAAAGACTGTGTGTTATGTGGTCTTCAGATGTGAACCTGGGGGAGTGTTACGCTTTTAATTAAAGATGATCAGTTCTGAAGGTCCTCTCCTCATTCACATCTGCTGTGTGCTAGATGTTTTCACTTGGCCACTGAGAGTACAATGATTATAAAAGAATCACAAAGCATGGACAGACAGGCAGGGAGCCAACACAGTCTGACAGTATCTGAGATCAGGGCAATGTTGCAAGTGAATCAGCTGTTCAAACGTGGTTCCCCTGGACCTTGGTCCAGTCACTGACAGTACATAGAAAGTAACCTTTAAAGGGAAGGCATATAGACATGGGTAGAGAAAGGATATGTGTTCATTGTAATGCTCTAAGTTCTCTTCCCCCTTTCACCTCTCAACGGCACAACCTGCTAGAGACAGGAGCTTATTCTGCATGCAGAGACACAAACTATCCCATGATTACAAGCTTGCAAATCTCTAGGCACCATCACCCAGTACCACACACTTATCACCCATAAATATTTTAGTATAAATTAGTAAGATCAGAAGTCTCTAAGAACACAGAGCTGAGAAAAGAAACAGGATTGCAAACAAAATTTTTGAAAAGCTCGATCAAATGTCAAAGTTGAGGGCATGGGGTGCTGTCAACAGGCCAAATCTACAGTCATTTGTTGGGAAGCTGTTGAGTAATCAATATGTACCTAGAAAGAGATGCTAAAGCTTGGAGGAAGAACATTTGTTATAGAGACTACTAAGTGCCCAGTACCCATTTCCCCTTCTGCCTTTTAGTTACACACACACACACAGAGTTTTAGCAGGGAATGTGTCAACCCACTAGATAGTTTCTCACCTTCCTTATAGTTAAGTGTGCCCATGTGTCTAAATTCTGGCCAATGGGAAGTGAACAGAGATAATATTTGCAGTTTCTATACCATACCCCTTAAAGAAGGCTTCTTATTCTCCACTGTGTCTCTTTTCTCCTTCCTGTGTGCAAGAACAAGGATATGGTACTGGTAATCTAGGGTATTAATCTGCTAATCGACAGGTTGGATGCCTGAAACAACAGAAATATATTTTCTCACAGTTCGGGAAGCTAGAAGTCCAAGATCAAGGTGCCATCAGGTTTGGTTTCTGGTGAGGGCTCTCTTTCTCGCTTGTAGATAGCTGCCGTCTCACCGTGTCCTCACATGGCCCTTCCTGTGTGCACACAGAGAGAGAGAGAGAGATCTCTGGTGTCTCTTCCTCTTTTTATAAGGACACTAGTCCTATGGGATTAAGGTCCCATTTCATTTAACCTTTACTACCTTCTTATAGGCCCTGTCTCCAAATACAGTCACATTAGGTGTTAGAACTTCAACATAGGAGTTTGGGGAGGACACAAGTCAGTCCATAAGAGCCAGCTTTGATGAATCCCCCGGGCGATGGTGGAGCACCATGATGGAAGACACCTGGGTCCCGGATGACTTCTTAACGTAGAAATAGAAGTGTGGAACCACTTTGGACTGCCCACCCCTCTCAGGACTGTTCTCTCTCAGCCACTGGGTTTCTGGATGTGTTTGTTATAGCAGCTGTATCTTAACAGAGTGTGAGAGAAGAGAGCCAAAAGAACCTTTCTCTTACTTTACAACTCAGCTTGGAGAAAAAAAACAGAACAGGTCATCCATCGTCTTCTCTGAAACTCTTTTTGAATGTGCTTTGACTCCATTTAATACTAATCTAATTATATTTAAATAGGCAAATGCTTAGAAATCACAGTCTCATCTTCATGTAACAACTCTCTATCTAATCTGTTGCAGTAGAATTCGTTTTGGTCCTAATTTCTGATAGATGTGGAACTACCAAAGGTATAAATTCAGATATTTATATTAATTATATTTCTCGCCAAGATCATGTTGCCAACTTGAGATACAGTGCTCGTTTTTTAAAATGGGAACCTCTGTAAGAACACAATAATTTGTGATGAAATTAAAGGACTTCATGAAAACTACTTCTTTAGAATCCTTACAAAAGAAGGGAGTTATTGGGTTTCTTTTTGGAATAATAGAATCTTCTAAAAGTAGGTTACGGTGATGGTTGTATAATTCTGTGGACATACTAAAAACCACTGAACTGTATTCTTTAAATGGGTGAATTACATACATGTAATATATGGGAAAACTAAGTGAAAAACTCTACAACTTTAGAATTATATTTCAGGAATAAAAAATGCATGAGGGGCACTAAGAAAACCAAGTCAGCCTTTGCTCTGGTATACAGTTATCCTGGTGGAGCCAAACAGCTCTGTGTATGTGGAAAAAGGGATAGCGAAGGGGCCCTGCGGCATGTGTGGGAGCTGGACTGAAAGCCAACGGTTCCCTACAGAGGTCACTAGGCTAAACAGCTAATCTCCAGAAGACAAGAGACATGTAGCGATGGGGGTCTTGGAACCTACACAACCTATGTTCTGCCTTCAGACAGGTCCCTCACACGATGGACACAACACACACACACACTCCCACAAACTCCCCCCCCCCCACACACACACATCTTGTTTATTTGTTTCCCTAGGTTTTTTTCTTGGAGATGAATATCAATTAAATACTTTTATCAAACCAGTTGAATGAATTGGCCCCTTCTATACTTTATTCTGAATTTGATACTTCTGAATAAATGAAAGTCTTTATGTCTTTGCCAGGGGCGGGGGGAAATCCTCAGTCCCAAGCAAAGATTTAGTTGTAGGAATTGTTGAGACTCATGTCTTCTTAACCTAAGTATCTAGTTTGCCTTCACCTGTATGTTCATTCTCTTTTATCAGTGTTGGTGTAAGTCACGATTGGAGCATCTTAGAAAGTTTCATAATTTTCACATTTCACTTCTAGCTTAATTCCTTTTCTTATGTCTTCTCTAGATCTAGAGAACAGCAAGTCCTTATTTTTTTATACGGTTCTTGAACTGTGGGTATTGTTAGACCTTTCTCTTGGCTAATAATCCTGTTCCTTTGCTTAAACTTTCCTTTATAGCTTCTATTTCTCAACCCTTTAACAACTTTCATTGAGGTCCTCAGTTGACATAAGTAGTCATTTTCACTTTTTTTTTTCCTCTGCATGATTATTTGAAACAGTATTTCTAAGAAAAAAATTAACATACCTTTAAATGGTTTTACACTATGCACATTACAAGGTCTAAAGAAATACACTCCCAAGATTCAAAAAGACTGGTGATTACTTTTGAAAACTTAGACTCAACTATGTAGCTCCAGAAAATGGGATAAAATAAAACATGTGGGTTTTATTTGTCAGAACAAAAAGATTTGCCGTGATAATTACAATTTGGCAAGTCTATTGTGAGGCCCCTGGGGTGGGAAAAAAAACCCTACAGCCAATATGGGGTAATAGAAACAAGAGCAATAACCAGCATGGGATATTATAGGGAGAAAAAGTCACTCAAAAAACTAAAGTCCTCCTTTCTTTAACAAAATTACAAAATTAGTAGGTGAAGGAAAAGTATTTAGTTTAATGCACCTGGTCAGCCATAAAGCTTTCAATAAAGTTTTACCTTGAAATGCAATTCCAATTATCTTATGAAAAAAGAAGAATAACTTTTGAGACAACTAAAACCTTTTACCTAATAAAGTGCCTACCAAAGCTTTTGAAGCCTAATATCAGGCAAGGGAATATGAGAAGTGGGCTTGCTTCACTGTTTAGAGAACAAGGGGATACATGTGGCATACCTGCAGCTACCTCTCCCTACTGACCTTCCCCTCAAAGACCAGAGCTTTAGTCTCTGGGGGAAAAAAACCACCAGAAATGTGAGAGTCCAGGACATCAGGCATTTTGGAGGGTAGAGATAATGCAGGGGGTCACATGATACATGGTAAACCACCCCAGCTCCCTCCCCTGGGACCCCCAGAGTGTCATGCCTGCAGCCAATCTTACACCCACACACCCACCCGCAGGAGATATAGAGGAGTCTTCTCTGGAGAAAATAAAGAACTCCAGTAAAAAGACCCATAGACTCTGACATTTAAAGATCTTCTCACATAAATATCCATGTTGAAAATCTTTCCCATACACTAAGAGATGTCATCCAGTTTTTCTTTTTCAATTTGTAAATGTACTTCTTTAGTTTGAATGAACAGCCAAGGAACACCAAATACTTGAGGAGTCTCCAGTACAAAATATAGAGTGACACAAATAAGGAGAGTAAACTGGCAGAAAATGGAGACAATAAAAAGCACCAAAGAAAACTTTTAAAAATTTATATAAACTATTATTATCCTGATTGATGAGAGAAGATATCACACCTAGAAGAAACAGGGTGTTATTAAGAAAAGGAATAATCAAAGAACAAGGACTATTAGAATTTAAAATATGATTGCTGGAAAATATTTTCAGAAGGTATGGAAGATAGTGTCAAGGAAATGCCCAGGGTGGAAAAATAAGAAAAATCTTATAGGAGAGGAAAAAATAGAGAATAAATTTAAGAGATACAAAATACAGAAATAAAGTGTTGGTGAAAGTCCAGATTGAAACATCTTACAAAGTTTCATAATATCCTAAAGAAAATAGAGGTGACAAAATCAATTGAGAAGCATTCCACAGAACTGAAGATCATATGTCTCCAAATGGAAAGGGCCAACTAGGGACCAAGCAGAGTAGAGAAAGATCTTCATGAAAGCAGATTGTTAGGAACTTTCGGAAAAACAGGAATAAGAAAAGATCCTAAGAACTTCTTAGAGAATAGAAGCAAGTCATGGAGAAATGCTTAAGAGCAAGACATTGTATTGAAATTCTTAAGAGCGACCCTGATCTCCAGAAGACTGTGGCTCGATGCCTACAAAATTTCATTATGAAGTGGTTTCAAAGTTATCAATCATATGTGAAGGTAGACATCCTCAGATAGTCAATATCTAAAATAAATAAATGTGTTTCCTATGCACTCTTTCTTAGGAAAGTGCTAGAAGATATGCTTAGAAATACAGGAGAAAAAAAACAAGAAGATCCAGGAATCAAGGGTTCAAGTACAGGAAACCAGCAGAGGTAGAGACCAATATGTCAGCTACGTACCACCTAGAAAGAATGTAGATTAGAGTGAGAGGTGGAGGGCTGGTGGGGGATGGAGGTGGGGTAGGACTGCTTAGTGTTTTAGTGTGTTTCAACACTTAGAAAAAATATTAATAGGGCTTTGACATATTTTGGGAGTATTTATTTTAATAAATTTATTTTAAAAACTACTTCATACCAAATATAAATGAAAAATAGTTATAGAAAAAGAAGCAGGGAAATAATGATGCAATAATTCCTGGCCATAATGATGCCAGGAAAAACAAGAAGCTTTATTAGAGGAGAAGTGTAATCAAAAGTCATTTTTTGGCCCCAAAGTGAAAAATATTTGTGTAACAATAGTTGTGTTAACACTGATTGTTACCTTAACCAGAAAATTATAATTTAACTATATCGAGAGATTGGGAGAGATCGTAAGAGAGAGGTAAATTCTATACTTCCAAAACTAAAAGTCAGTATACTATTTCTACAATTATTAAAATAAGAAATGGATATATATTATATATGGAGATAGATATGAACTTGGGAATTCTGGTACGTATATTCTGGTACATATATATCTAATATATATGTAGGATATATATAATATATGTGAGTTTCAGAAGCACCTTAAAGGTACTGAAAGTGCTTGTCTTTACAGAGCAGAATAATTAGGTGTTATAGTAAGGACTGTTGGATTGTGTGTTGTAAGCCTTTGAGCACTACATGCATGTATTATTTTCAGAAAGTTGAACACAATTAAAATCATAAATATAGTACTTATAGGAATAAGTAGGTTTAGAGGATTACACAGAGTTCTTTCCAATTCAGTCAAACTAACTGGTTAGGTTAAGTAGTTACCTTTATCTTTTGACTGGTCAGTGTGTTATTTTTTAATTAAAAAAATTTTTTTGAAGTTTCTGGGAACTGGACATTAAGTAGAACCTCCTGGACAAATTCAGACTTACTTGCAGTTACAATAGGTACATAGATTAGGTGACAATTTGTAAAGTGCTCTTTATAAATATGATGTCATCTTATTAGTTTATATGCACAGAATTTTATATGTTAAACTTGGTTTCCTCAAGTGATTTTGTCTGGCATATATAGAAATACATATCTCAGTTAAAAAATTAAAACCATATAAAATCCCTGAAGGTATTAGAGGGGTATATTGTTCATCTAAAACTTTATGTCTGTATATTTTATGGCTTCACATCTCTACCCAAGACTTTCGTCTTCAAATTTTCTTCCGCCTCTTTGATTCCTGTTCCTTTTTGCCCACATGGTGACTCTAAATTTCTCCCAGGCTCTTTAGGACCTCATGTAGCTACTGAGGGCAATTATGGCTAAAAGATACTAAGCTGAAAGGAGCTTCAAGAAATGCTGCAAAGCACCAGTCACTGCAAACTCTGAAAGGCACTGTTGGCTCTCGACCTCATGAAGATAAACTTCCCAGAAATAGTCTGAGTTGAATATGGACCAAGGCTGGTAGGCATTCAGTATGGACTTGATGTCTGCAGGAGTCGAAGCAAAAAAAAAAAAAAATGAGTAAACAGTCACTCAACTTGGTCAAAAATGAGAATTTTCACCAAGAATTGTATGATACAGTACAAAATCTAAGTACACACAAGCAGCTGGTCTATTCACAAAAACCAACAGAGAAAAACATCAAACTGGTTATTTGGCAAGTGGAATAAAATAATAACCAAAAAGAAAAAAAGTTTCGCTCAGTTCTTTTACTTCACAGTTTTGTTGCATTCTCAGTTCAAACATTGTAAAAATAAACTGCTTTGCCTCAGCTTTTGGAAATACCTGTTTCTGTGTTTTTTTTGATGACTTAAAAGGGAGCATACCATTCTGAATTTCACAGTGACCGATGTGTTTGTACCACGAAGAGAATCTTTTATTTCAGGAAGCAGCCAAAAGCAATTAAGGAAGACTGTATTCATCCCAGTAGAATACACCCTGTTAAACTAATTGGAACATTATACACTACAATCTTGGCAAAATGTACCAACTATGAAGAGGTGTCACCGTCTTAATAATTCTATGATGGCCGTAGGAGGACAAACAGGTGTTGTTGACAAGTGTTTGATCTTCATAAGTCTGCCACTGTGACAAACTACAAACTATATTTTATCCTCTACTTCTGTGATCCTTCACCCAGATAAGAACCAACACCTGGCATCTTTTCAAATTTTCTTTTTTTTTTTTCCTTTTACATCAGTGGCAAAAGTTAAAAAGGTAACATGAAAAGAAAGATGAAACAGGAATACCGTTCAAATTGAAGGACTGTAGTTTCAAGTTTCAATCCTGTATCAAAACATCTCCGCCTTATCTTCTTTTGCAGTCATCACAAATGATGAGTATAAAGAGATACACAAACATCAGTACAATGCTGTGTGTGTACTGCAATCCAAAAATCACAGCTACAAAATTATACCTGACATATCAAAAACCGACAGTCACATCCTCAAGATTTCCTCCTCTCATTCCCATGGACCTTCCTGATTAATAAATCTGACACATAAAAAGCATCCATATGACTAAAGTGCCAGTTACTGGAAAGACCGTTTTGATCTATTTCTCAACTTTTAGAAGAAATATTCTCTTTTTCATGAATACAGGATCCGTTCACTCACTGCCAGCTTTCAAATGACCACCTCTTGAAGTTTAATTTTAAGTTTTAAATAAATATTGTATGCATGCAGAATAATTACGGTGCTCTAGAGAGATACTGTATAATGACATTGATTCTTTTTTATCTGGAAATGCCAAGCCCTTAAGGCAGCAAAGTCTGCATTTGCCACAGATGTGGGAAGGTTCACTCCAAGTGTTAAATTTCAGAAGGAGTATGCACGGCACTTTCATTAAAACGCTAACGGTATTTCCTGAGTAAACCCCAATTTTCATGAGTTTAAAACTTTTTTCCATAAGACTCATCTGGTCTAAGCTACAGAAAGGAACTCACTGGCCTTCAAATGAATGTTTTATATACATACATATATATATATATTTAAATGCACAAAACATTTCTTCATTCTGAAAATGAACGAGTCTAATAAAATTTAGTTTGTGGATGTACAAAAATCCTCTTCTCAGTCATCCATCATGTTGCATAGTATTTTACAAATACACCTGCACGTTGCTCTTTAAAGACTAAAATGTTTGCTAGGCTTGCATCTATATTTGGTATCACAGTTCCCTACCAAACTCCATAGATATTATCATACATCTTTTTCACATATTTAGAAACATGATGAAAATAAGGCAAGGATCAGAGATAGATATCAGCATTATATCTTGCCTTCCCTGTTCTCTGTGGGGATTCCTTGAAAAATTATATTTTATTTAAATATAACCACACTCATAACATAGCAGCCAAACGCATACGTTAAGAAGGCATCATTCTACGTTAAGAACATATACAGATTCAAGAACCTGTTTAAATATGTTGGCTCATCAGAATATTTTGGTAAAATCAGACAAAAGAACTTAAAAATATTGTCAATTTTTTAACAGTCAAATGTTATTTGACATAAATGTTCTCAGAAGTTCTTTTTGATCAATCGCTTATAGGGGCTGATACCTTCCAAGGCATCAGCAAGTCTCAATGCTCTTCTTGCAACATGTTTCTAAATCTGACTGTTGCCCATCAACTCCGGGCTACCATCCTGGCCCGGCCTTAACTGTCTGTCACCTGGACCACTGTTGTAGTTTCTAATGGTCTTGCTGCTCCCAAACTGGCTCCTGGTAACACTACAGTCATAGTTGTGCATGGAAGCCAGAGTTAATTCTTTCAAAACAGAAATCAGGCAGTTTCACTCTCTACTCACAACCCTCCAGTGGATCCAGATGATCCTTAGACTAGAATAAAACCCATCCTGCTCTCTGCCCCCACTAAACCTCTCCACCGCCCCCTCCCCCCGGCATATTCTCCAACTTCGTACCCCATCATTTCTCCTTCCTTCCCTCTGCTCTGGTCAAGGCTACATCTACTTCCTTCAGTGAGGAAAACTCCTTGCCTCAAGGTCTTTGAACTTGCTGATCCTTGAATATTTTCTCCCATATTTTTCATGACTCCCTCCTTCCTTCCCTTCAGCAAAGAATTCTTCCCTGAACACCCTTTTCAAAATACCACTCTTCACACTCTGTTTCTTTCTTCTGCTTTCTTTTTCTTCATTGTGTTTGTTACTATCTGAATTGAAGTTATTTGTACATGTGTTTATGGTGAATCTTGATCACTGTAAGCTCCGTGAGGCCTGGGACTTTCTCTGTCCTATTTGTTGCTATTTTTCCAGGACCTAAAATAGTACCTAAGCAATGAAAATAAAGGAATGGATATGTGAATGAATGTAGAGGAGGTAAATGGCTGATCTTTGATTTCATATATTTTTATTTTCAGACATGTTAGGTTGGTTTATATGTGAACACTTAGCTAGAGGCTCATTTGTCCATGCCCATGAGCGCTGGCATATATCATCTCAAACATGTTTTTTTTTTTTTTTTTTGGCTGCTCTGGGTCGTGTTCAGCACGCAGGATCTTCATTGCGGCATGCGGATCTGTAGTGGTGGCATGCAGGTTCTTTAGTTACGGCATGTAGGTTCTTTAGTTGCAGCATGCAGGCTCTTTTAGTTGTGGCACGTGGGCTCTTAGTTGCAGCATGCAGGTTCTAGTTCCCTGACCAGCAGATCGAACCCAGGCCCCCTGCATTGGGAGCATGAAGTCTTAACCACTGCACAACCAGGGAAGTCGCATATCATCTCAGACTTTTGATTGCCACATTTGAAGTTCTCTGCCATACCTATGAAACTTGCCACAGGTGCTTCTTTCAACTTTCTCTATAGTGGCATAATTTACTCATTTGAAATACTACAGTCTAACAGATATATATATTTATACGAATCAAACATTTCAAAGCATGGACATAATGTAAGTAATGCAAAAATTCTGATTCTGCCCTTTTCTTCTGAGCCCCACAATTATATATGCAACTGATGTATGAGCTTTAAGGATTTTCTGTCTTTGAAGAATGTTTCTAAATATATTTCTCACAATTTCTCTAATCTACCTCCTGCCCTATAGAACTGACTACTCTCTTCTTTTCTACATAACTATTATAATAATAGTTCCCATTACGGTGAGTTACAATTACAAAATCTATGTACCTCTCTGAACTGTCTCTGAGCAACTTGTAACTAGTAATATTTTACTATTATAATGTCCAGTACCTAACAAATATTGAATAAATATTTGCTGAGTTAATGAATAAATGAATGTATATTTTCTTACCATGTACTTTAGTGAGTTGGAATTTTTGGCAACTGAAAATACACTTTTAAAAGAGTTATTCATAAATCAAATGTATATAAAATCAGAATTGTTTTATTTCCTTTAAAGATAAACCCATAATTATCACTCATATTCAAGCTTTCTACATGTAATTTTTTTCGTTTGAACATCCCTTTCTTTCTAATTTATTCTGTATCCATTTAGTTAATGCTGATTATAATTAATTGTTTTGATCTTCATGTAGATGTCACACGGACTTTTATAGACATTCCATTATAATTAAACATACATTAATGGACATTTAAAGCATGCAACCATTTTTTAATAAAGCTTATATCTGTGGTCCACTGCTGGTGAAATGACCCAATAATATATCAGAACAGTAGTTTGTAATTTTGATAGAGAACACACTTGGCTTTCTAGTTTTTAAATCAAGGCCCTTTTCCAGTTGGTTGAATACCAAATGCATTGCACAGATTCTCTTTACATATGAGTATTATCTATTGTCATGGGCAGATTTAAGTGTAGTGCTAAGGGCAGCCTAACTAGATTAAATCTGTAGTTATTGCCCAGGCATACATTAAAAAATTATGTTAAACTGCTGTTGGAAAATTTAAATAATTAAAAATAAGTTTTAATCCACTGGCAGGTAAATTTTATTTCTAACTTGACCTTTTTTCTCTGTCTTTTTAAAAATAATTTTATCTCCTTGCTATCATTAAAAAGACTTACTTGGTATTTGTTCAAAAATTCTTCATACGTTCTATCTCAAGATTTTCCATCGATGTCTTAGACTGGCCTAAGGTCCTATAGAGGTGTTCAGCATTTCACATTTTAACCACAGAGGCTTCACTTGTGTCTGTTTTATATATTGGAGGTCTGCCTAAAGTTTCTTCTAGTCTTGCAGCTAGAGTTTTCAAACTTTTACTCTACTATTTGATAATGTTTTTAGTCATCATTTCATAAAGTTTTGGAAGGAATATATTGGCTCGTGACTATGCATTTCATATAATAAAGTCATATTTCATTTGGTAAAGATTTTTTATCTTTCATTATAGACTGTTTAGTAAATATCATCATAAGTTTTATAGAATCCATAGAAACTCAGTGCCTGCTAGAGTCTAAATGCACTCCCTTCCTTCCTTTGGAAAAAGCTACTTCACTAACCAGTTTTCTTTAATTGCCAGATAGATGAGTTCCAATGTAAGGAGTGTTCTTAGAGAATAAGAAGAGATCACAGATATTGATTACATCCAACTTCCAGTTTCAGAAAAAAAAAAACAAAAAACCTACATTAAACTGTCAGTAGACACTGTTTCTAGAAAACTAGACTTCATTTGCATTATAGGAAAAAGACATTTGTTTTAATTTCTTTTATGAAATCCTCACAGGAATTGGTTCACATTGATTGATGTGATCTTGCTGTGAAAGGAATATGGGCGCCTTTTGACAAAATCATCCTGGAAATGATGCGAGCTTGACATGTCTTACCTTCTCTTCTCTGGAATCCTTCAGTACGCTAGTAACCAATCAGTCTGAGTGGTCTCAGTTGACACTGAGTCTAAAAATTAGGAAGACTTTTTATATATAAATTATATATATATAATATATATACATAAATATGAATTATATAAAGTTTGTCTATCTACCTATTTATCATCTATACATACTGATGATATAAATGAAAGATATGCTTATTCCACTTTTCAGGGGATCTGTTTACCTACACCTAGGGGAGCGGTGCATGGTAGAAAGAGTGGGGATTCTGAAGGTAGACCTACGTCTGGTTGCATACGTACATTTTCCTCCTGTTGTGTGACTTTCGAGAGTTCATCTAATTTGCCTGAGTGTTAGTTTCCTCATCCATGACGAGTGGACAGTAAAGTATTCTTATGATCCTTAAATTGATTAATGTATTTTCTGACTCTCTCATGGTCGAGGGATGGGTTGGGGGCTGATGAAGTTGGTGAAGTCACTGTGGAGGTGGTTAGTAGTTGTGGGGCTGAATTATAGTGCAGAGGGGTTATCTCACTGGAGCACGGCTCGAGATGTTTGCATTTCTTGATCCAATTATTAAGCACATGGTTAAGCCAGAAGGAGAAAGTCATCGTTTCAGGATGAAATTAGTATTATAATGTCCCCAAATATTTCTTTCTGAATATAGGATGCCGAACTGTGTATTTATTTCTTTAAAATATAAGCCCCCAAAATGGCTACAAGTAAAAATTTACTAGCTTTTCCTAAAATAAAAGGCCAACTTAAAAAAAACAAAAAACTCGGCATGTTTGACTCGATATAGAGTATAATTTCCCATAAACTTGGAGAACAACCTTCACAAATTTATTTAATTTATCTACCCAGTTTTGTTGAAACTGGAACGTTGACAGGGTCTTACTCCCAGGTGCCTAGAGGGACTTTTCTAAAACTGTGAAGACAGCATATCTATAATAGGAAGTGTGAAATCTCCAGTATTTTTTTTTTAAGATTTTGAGCGCAGTCTCTAGTTGAGCTGCAGAGCTTAGTTTCTAAAACAAAATTGCCCGTGGAAATGCTTATTGATAAGCAAGGGCATGTGAGGATAAAGATAGAAAGCCATCAGCTAGAGGGTGTGCTCAGTTTTTGACCAATCTTTCTAATTTCAATGATTCTCTCTTCTCAGGTGTCCAGGGCCTACATCAAAGCCCTCCTCACAAATATTTTCTCAACTAGCTCTATTCAGTGTGCTGTTTTTTTATTTATTTTATTTATTTTTATTTATGGCTGTGTTGGGTCTTCGTTTCTGTGCAAGGGCTTTCTCTAGTTGTGGCAAGTGGGGGCCACTCTTCATCGCAGTGTGTGGGCCTCTCACTATCGCGGCCGCTCGTTGCGGAGCACAGGCTCCAGACGCGCAGGCTCAGTAGCTGTGGCTCACGGGCCTAGTTGCTTCGCGGCATGTGGGATCTTCCCAGACCAGGGCTCGAACCCGTGTCCCTTGCATTGGCAGGCAGATTCTTAACCACTGCGCCACCAGGGAAGCCCCCAGTGTGCCCCAGTGTGCCCC
>NC_138864.1:94810404-94830404 GCF_965194805.1 Balaenoptera borealis | reverse complement strand
TATCAGCTCTAATCTCTCAATTCTCAGTATAGATTACTCCCTAGGGATAGATTAGAGACTATGGTAAGTGGCCATTATAAGGTCATTATTGCACTCTGTGGGGTAAATCATGAAATTATATTGAAGCCAATACAAATAAAAAGCCAAGAAGAGAGTTTGTCATTGATATTTAATGATACTGAAGTTATCGTGCTTACGTTTTATGTGTATAAAAAGTTGTGCTAAATCCAAAGCACTGTACTCTAGATGTAAGGAAAACCACTGCAGTTCTAAATCTCCAAGGTACTATTTATTGTCCTGCATAAGAATTTATTAATTAATATTATAGTCCTTGAAATATCTAATGATATTTAGTAAAGAATAACTTACAAATGAGAAAAGTAGGACTTCTGATATATGCATATGACTAATTTGGAGATAATATTTTATGTGATGAATAAACTGTTTGGTCCTAATAAAAGGTTACAGAGTCAATTAGAAAATTAGAAATGTGCAACTAGGAAACTGTGTGTACCATGGCGGGGGCGGGGAATCTATGTGTAAGCGTGGTGTGTGTGTGTGTGTGTGTGTGTGTGTGTGTGTACCCATAGATTATTTCAGGATAATAAAAGCCTGAAATCATAAAAGCTGGTTTATGAGGATCATTTTAAAAACAAAACCAATGATTTTGATTGAAAAAAATTTAGCAATTGAACTCAACAACTACTTTGATTAAATGTTTCATTGAACTAGCCAATAGTTGGAGTAAAATGACTGATGAACCAACTATTTGTTACGGTATCACGCAGACATACCCAGAATTTTAAGCATTTATTAAATCTAATGTTAACATTCCCAAAGTACCCTATAAAATATACAAATGAAATCTTCTAGTAAGATTACTTGCGAAAGTTCACATTCATTTAATGACTTTTATTAAAAAATGATGTTTTGATTTAATAATCATTATAAGTTGAATTTATAATTTTAGATTTTCCAGGTTCAAGCTGGGATTCAGAACATTTTACTGAATGTCAAACTCTTAAGTACTGGAAATGATTAGAATAAACTCCTAAGGTTAATATAATAGCATCTTTTTTTAACTAGGTCTCATAAATGACCTATGAATATTCAAAACTTTCAAGCTTAAATAGATGAATATTTCTAAACAGATATTGAATAGCTGGCAAGACATACATAGATATCTATGGGATTAACCTCAATTCAATTAACATTATTCTGAGCATCTAATAATTTTAGCTAAAGATCTGACTTCTTTTGTAGTTGGTTTGTCTTAATGTTCTCAAGGCTCTGAGAAGACCTAGGAGGTCTCCCTAGTCTGACTCTCTTTCCTAATCCCCTGTTCCACTTCCACTGTCCCCTCAGCTGGAGCTGAGTGTCTGATTCATTTGTGTTTTACTTTCCTGGGTTGGATTTTTATTTGAATAAAGAACCTGTAGAAAAGTCTCAAGTTCCAGATAAAGAGGAATAACAAATGGGATGTCTTTCTAAAATACAAACACATAGAATTTTTTTTAAAAGTATCACTATAAAGGCATGTTCCATTACCTTCTCAGAGAATTTTAATACACAAGGAATTTATTTCATTATGTCATTGCCTTGTACAAAAATCTATCTGAACTGAGACACAGGGGAATGAGACAGGATTGAGCCAAAACCCTTCAGCCATTCTCCACAGTTAGGCTGCAACCTCCCTGTGTACAACAGTAGTTCTGAATAATAACTTCTACTCCCGACTCAAAACATCACCCTTGAAATATCATGTTCAATTCCTACTCCAAGTCATTTTTTCATGCTGACTTAGTCTACGCTTTCCTCTTCAACTCACTGTGTGTGCACAGAACCTGGCATTCCCTTCCTCACTGTGTTCTACCTATGCACATCCTGTCTACCATATAAGGACCAAGTTATATCTTATCTACTTCTAAAGAGTTTGTTTGACCTGTCTGGCTTTCGCTGACCTCCTACTTTGACCCTCCAAAGCATCTTTTTTTTTTTTTTTTGGATCATTCTGTTACCCAAAACTACAGAATCTTGGAATCCTAACACTGTATCAAACATAATTTTTTCCAATGCTCCTGTTTCACAGATGAGAAAATGAGTAACTTTCCAAGAGTTATGATAAATACAGGCAGAGCCAGGACTAGTACACAACTGGCCTCTGGAATGTTTCTTGGAACCTGGTTATTCTTGCTATCTCATGTTGCCTTCATCACATGTACTGTACTGAACTCTTCCTGGTGGTGGCTTACTGTGTCTTGCCTACTAGACTATGAACTTCACAGATCAAGAGAGCTGTATCCACAGCAAGCACCTAGTACATGTGTGTTAACTGAATAAACGATGTGCCATCAACGCATTAAGAGTTTCATTTGTATCAACTGTAACAGAGAAAACTTCTCTCTGGAATTAAGTGTTCTTAGAATCCTTTCGCTCAGAATTAGTTTGTGAACAAGGTATCAGACCTGAGAAAGATGTAAATGAAATTTTCCCTTAAGGCTACAGCGTTAGGCTGCTCATTTACTAAAATAAACTAAAACCAGAGCCAATAATTATGAATGCTCAGTTCCTAAAAATATCCGACTGCCACCAGTACAATGTCTAAAAACGAAATAAAATATAGCAAGAGAAGTTGAAGCAGCCCAGGGAATAAAATTGCTTGAAAGTTATAGTACCTATGCCTATACATTGGTGGACTCCTTTTCAATAAAAATACAATTCTATCATGATTATCTCCATTTATATTAGGTTTCTCACTTTTGGATCTCAGAGAGCTCCATGTTTTCACTTGCCCTGTATGCCAATTCAAAGGAAATGAAACTCAAGGAAACCACATGCCTTTGGTGGGTTGCAGAATGAATGGGAAATTAGTCTCTTCCGCAGCCATTAGCAGTATCTTTCCCTTCTTCCTCCCATTATAGGATATGAGGGTCATTTAATTTATCTCTGGAAAAAAAGGGGCTATCTCGGTAGTGTTCATTTTTCCAAATTCTTCAGGATACCATGTGTTACACTATTAGAGGATAATTAGATTTTCTCCCAGGAAAAATGCTCCCCTTCACCAAAGAAACTCCTCTGACAATTCAAATAAAATAAAGGAAACCCTTTAAAGTAACTCCCTGTCTATGCAGCGCTCACCGATTCCTCCTTACATATCCTCTTCTCCAGTTGAATCATATAAAGGTTTTTAATTAACAGGGTATAATTTAATACAATAATTTTTATGTATTTAGTATTTTGATTAACTTATAAGTGTAGCATAAAGTAATCTTGAATAATTTAGGCACCTCATTTATAATCTTTAGTCATGCAGCAGTGGTTAAGTGGTTAATAATATAGTGTTTAAGAATTCAGTGAGCTTTGAGGATAAAATGCTTGGGTTTAAACACTGGCTCCTTTACTTCCTAGCTGTGTGACCTTGGGGAAGTTACTTAATGTCTCTGTACCTCTGTTTCTTTATTCATAAAGCAGAGATAATAAAGTACCTACTTTACATAGTAGTTATGAGTAAATGATTTTTTGTGTATGCAAAACACTTGGAACAGTGACTGGCTCATAAGTGATCAATGTTAGATACAGTCATGATATAATTACAACCTTAAATCCTTTTTTGGAAGAAGTTATAGTATAAATACATGAATTGCTTTTTAAACAACGTATGAACTTAATTAGCTCTAAAAACATTTTAGCCCTTCTACAAATTAAGACTTTTATTACTATATCAGAAAAGTCATAAAACAAAGATATAAGTGCCCCACATACCAAATGCCAGGCATTAGGGCTATTAAAGTAATGACTAGCTACACTTCCTTAAAAGTACATTTAAGGTATAAAAGGAACAGAATAACATAACATATTACTATAATTATTCCAAAGAATTATTTACTAACACATTTCTGAACACTAAGGCACTAAGCCAAAATCTCAGGTCATGTCTCTGACCATTTTTAGATCAACAGAGGAAAGTAAACTTCAAAGTAGAAAGACCATTGTTGAAATGTTCGGTAGGCGGAGCCCCGGCACTTACACTCCTCAGCCATCCCATCCCAGGCCTCATCATAACTTGTCAGTGAAATCATTAACATACATGCATTGAATGGTCCAGGCCTGCATCACATGCGCTATGTACACTGAAGTTTATGAAGTCTGATAATATATATTCAGCTGGAGAAACCTTAAATAGATGAACTCAAAGTTGACTAAAATATGGAAATTTTAAGAGACACAGCAATATATATAAGCCTGATAGACAATAAATTTTCTGCCAAAAGCTCTTTTATGCTGCGGGTTGAGTCAAGTCGCCTGTGTCCATAATGGCATAAAGAGCATCAATCTCACTTAGACAGGAAAAGCCAATAACATTATCATTATCTCCTATTGCCAATGATTAATTTAACGCGTTTATTGCATACCCTCTAGATATAAGGCACTGTGGAGGCATTTAAACATCTATCAAAGAAGTTGCAGTCCGGTATGGGAGAAGTATGTACTCAAATATGTACACAATTGCCAGCCATAAGTGTCCTAAGAGGAATAGCAATTAAGTGATACTGGAGGAGTTAACAGCTGGGAGAGATTATTTGTCTCTAAGCAGAATCCCAAAGCATCTATACTCCTAATGGAATTCATTAAAGACAGTAAAGGAAGAACAAGTTCAGATGGACAGACGAGAGAAATTCTTGACTATCTATCCTGGTGATAAAACTCTTTCTGGGTTTGAAGAAGATATATTGTGGATGGTTTGGATATTCATGCCATTTTTCCTCCCTGATTTGAAATTTATGCACGACTCCTTTCAGTTTCGATTTGAGGTGTCTTACAGATTAAGCGGCAGTCCTTAATAGAGCCCTTAATAATAAGTAAAGTAGAAGCTACTTTGAGCAAATAGAATGAAACTACTGAAACTGAGGACATAGGTTTTTCTTTTTTTTTTTTTCTTAACTTATGAACAAAAAGAAAAAAACTAGTGGAATAATTGATTTCTTATTGTCTCATTTGTGAGATCTTGAATAAAGGATAATAAATCGACTTATTTGTAACGTATCTTAAGGCAGGAGTCTACGAAGTCTGGATTGGATAATCTCCCCAGCATTTCATTTGTTTACTGGGCACCTAATACATACCAGGGATCTAGGTTATCACAGAAGAGTACAAACTTCTGGCACAGAAGGGCAGAGACAGCAGGTAGACATATTTACCTTGACAGTCACTTTAGTAGTTCTTCTAAACCTGATAAAATATGTCCTATTCCTTTAAGTGGATTTGGAAGTAACTTCATCTTTGATTTGAAAGCAAATTATCCATTTGGTAGATAATGAGTGTTCATTTAAACGAGAATCCAGGAATTAATTGTGAACAGTTTAAAAATTGTTCTGTCCATGAAACACAAGATTTCCAATTCAACTATTCCAAGTCCACTACCTACTATTTACTACAGAAAAGCAGTGATTTAAATTTCTTGCTTGAAGAAGGAATAGCCAACCTCCTAATTTGATGTAATTTACACTTAGGAGAATTAGAAAGCCATTTGGAACTTCTTTAGATAGTTAGAGGGAAAGTATTCAGTGATGGAGAGACATAAAAGTCTGTTAATACTTCCTGACAGAAAGGTTGAAAGTCAGTAGCTGAAATGGAAGTACTTCTACAAGGATAAACATTACTTCTTGCTAGAAGTGAAAAAATCAATTCAACAAACATTATTTGCAAACTACTGGTCTAGGGGCTGATATAGAAAATGGTTCCTGTTCTCATACAGTTTCAGTCTAATAGAGGAAGTAAGACATACACACAAGTAACTTCGATGCCAAGCAGAATGTGATCTATACCATAACAGACAAAGTGTTATGAAAGAGGGGAGAAAAATTCTGGCAATGCATTCGGTCAATGATCTATGACGGAGGAAGGTGTCACTTCACGTAGGCTTTGAAATATATGAAAATGTTCATTACACAGAGTTGAGGAAAAGGGCATTCTGAGTGGAAATGGGAAAAATAGAGAATTTTATATGTGTTGTAGGAATCCTGAGAGTGTGTAGAGGCCATGGGGAAAGGAGGGTTGGTGATAAAGAAATATGTTAGAAAGCAGAACAAGGTCAGATGGTGAAGGGCCCTTGAGTTGCATTTATGGAGTTTAAAATTTATTCTCTGCCAGCTGAAGGGCTATTGATGGTTTTTGAGCATGGCAGTGAAAAGATAGAAGAGTTTTAGGAGGATTAATTTGCAAAACGTAGATGGGACGTAGGCCACTGGAGGTAAGGTAACCAGCTAGGAGTTTACTAAAACAGTGTAATAAGGTCATGATGGTCAGGAATAAGGTAGCAGGATTAGAAACGTGGAGAGAAGTGAAGAATTAAGGCTATTGGTTGTGGACTAAAAAGTTTTGTACGTACTGCTTTTAAATTTATATGTATGTGAAATAGTTCCCTTTTATACTCTACCAAGAAGATAGAAGAGCCTAAATCTCTGTCAAAAATTCTAAAAGTTAAAATAGATGATGACTCTTCATAACTCATTCAATTTTGATGAATCTTTATATTTGTCATTTTAATCGCTCGAGGAAGAGGGGAAGCAGATCCTGGAATGCTTGGATATCAGAAAGTAGAAGATGGGAAGATTTTGAAACAAATTTCTCTACAGTCCTCATTGTGATCAAGCTGCTAGCAGAAGCAATGCCCACGTTTATAAAGGCTGCTGATACTTGATCTCTGGAAATTTTGTTTTTAATTTTCAGTCTGAGTTCTTATGTCATCTTAAAGAAAAATATATTTTAAAACTGAATATTAAAAAAAAGAACAAACTGAATATTGAGGGAAAATGGCATAAAAAAAAGTGTGGACACTTTTTCAAGTGAAAAAATACAGTATATCCAGGGATGAGTAGCAAAGAAGGGTAAGTCTTTTTAAAAGTAGGTAACATATACCCTTGAGGGTCTTGCTAAGGATCTCCAAATAATTGGTGAATTTTCAATGCCCCTACCCTGTCATCAGCTTGGAGATTAATGAACTCTAAGCTATGGTTCCCAAATTCCTGTCCAGTCTCATCCTACACATATTCCTCTCTAGGCAGATTGTCCATGCCAAGGCAAAAGAATGATCTATTCTCTGAATGAGACTCATGCTTTATATCTTAGTCACATTTGCTCATACCCTCAAATCCTTTGTATCTATCTTCTCTTTCCTCATCTCTGCTTAATGTTAGGTTGAAAGGTTTAAGACTGCTATTTCTGTAAGCAAAAAAAAACCCAGTCAAATATCAATAATTTCATAAAGTTCAACCTAAAAATTGATTTCATGTTAAGCATAACTCAAAGCTATCTCCTCCATGAAGACTTTCATGATTCTCCATGTGCATGTGTACACTTAATTTGCAATTTGGTTATAACTCTCTTCCTTCCTTTACTTGGTATCTTTGTACATATCCATCCCTGGATTAGAGTTCTACCTCTTTGTAGATAACAGATCATCTGCCAGTTTCCAACAGACTATGTCGCACATAATAGGTGCTCAAGAAATGTTTATTCAACTTAAATGAATGAAACATCTCTGCTCCATTCGACCTGCCAAGCCTCTACCAGAAGGAAATGCAAAGTAGCAGTTGGTTTTTATGCTCTAGTTTAATTGCTCAGTGTTACAGCCTACCCTCATAATGGTATATACCAAAAACACAAAGAGAGGACTAGCTACATTAATAGACTGATTTGTTGCCTAAAGAAATGTGTTGCTCCTTTAGTTGTGAAATTTACAAGTACCCAAGGCACCAATGAAAGGCAGAAGAAATGTTATTGTTGCCAACACCCTACAGCAGAGTCAAATTAAAATGGAAAACTTTACCTTTTTAGATTGTGATCACACTGTATATTCTCTAGAGAAATGTAAATTGTCTTCATTTTCTCCTTAAGACTAAGTAAAAGATCCTATAAACTGTTCCTATTTTTTCTTTAAAATAAGGAAGTACTATGAATAAAGTTCTCTGAAACTGAGATATTCAAAACATGTTTAAGTCAATAGATGTTAGACTATAGAATCACAATGGTGTTTCTTTATTTAGATATCACCAAGAGAATAGATCATTCTTTTGCCTTGGCAGGGCAATCTTCCTAGAGAGGATTACCTACAGGATGAAACTGGACAGGAATTTGGGAGCAATATCTTAGAGTTATACAGTGTCATCATTTATGAGTAATTCAGTGGCACAATGTAAATTTGATTGGGCCCTTCATAAATACAATATTTATTAATACTGATGATAAAAATTTTAAGTCTTAAATGTTATGATAGATATCAACAAATGCTGTGAAGAAAAACTTACAATTAATGGCTCATCTCTACAATATGGGCGATTTCAGGCAATGTAAAGTTAATTTAATCAAACATTTACAAGTCAAGACTAAAGGTAAGACTAGGTAAAATTGTTTTTATGTGATTTACTCATTTTAGGAGACCCCCTTATATCTTTCTTCAGATAATCTTAGTTGTTTGAGAAAAAGTTAAATACATTAAATAACATATACTTACTGAAAAATAGTAATAAACATGATACATGAGACATGATACATGATACATCTTAAAAAGGTGACATGATATATCTTAAAAATCCTATAAGAATAATTGCCCTAGCATACCTGAAGGATATAACATGCTTCTATCAGTAACTGCGGATCATTAATATAAAAAATGTTACTCCCCAGATAATAGTCAAAAACCTATCCTCAGAAATAGCATTAAGGCCTTCATGCTTCAGTTTTACTATGGAAAATAATTTTATTTGGCCCAATATAGCAAACTTTATCCAGTAAAATGAATTTATATATACAGAACATTGAGAAACATATTGAACGTACTGAAATATGTGTAGACCTTAAACCACGCATCTATTTCCTACTCAATACCGATTTATTCAAGTTCTTGACTTTTAAGTTTCTTGATACTTCTACTTAATTTAGTTTGTATACCTTTAACCTACATGGGATACATTGATTAACTCTAAAAGAAAATGTTTACAATCATACAAATTCTTCTTTATCTCATATATTGTTGTATCTTAACTCGATTAATGACATTAAAAAATATCAGAATAGACTTAGTATTGCTATAGGCTAAGGCTGTCCATTGATTTGCATAGGTTTTGACTCACAAAATAGCATCAAAAATTTTGTAATTAAAGGGAAATACTTAGAGAAGATGAGACTTCCTTTTAACTGTCTACAATGTCTATTTAGTACTTGGCACAAAGCCGTTGAATGAATAATGATAACTACTATAAGCATTTAAAAATCAAAGTGTATGATTAGTACTTTGTAATTTCATATGTGTTTGAATAAATTTTTATTCAATTAGTTCAAATTTGCCAATGGCAAAACCTTCATGCTTACCACATAAGTATCATTGTTTTGGAGATGTAAAATGGATTCCAAAATACAAACACAGACTCCTTTATTAAAATGGAAGATTTAGTTTCATGAGGCTCAGTTTTTGGTTTTGTTTGTTATTTTTGAGTACCTATCCTGGAAGCTATAACCACATCAAATACAACATTTTTAAAAAGTCATTTTTTTTCCAAAGACGTTTCACAGGGAAACTGGTAAAATAATTGATGCTCATTTAGAAAGCATATGAAAAATGGAGATTGTGGAAATTCAATTTTACTCATTTCCTTCTAGTATATGTACAAGGAAATGATATAATTATATTTGGAATTTAATGGTAGATTTATAAAAACTGCAAGTTTAGGTATCTCCATTTGTACAAAGTCAGGTTGAAATGAGAAACAATTCACATTTCTTAAATTAAACATTTGTAACTTTTAGAGTAATATTTTATTTAGGAAGTATTTTAGTTTAACATATCACAGAAATAACCTAAAAAATGAAACTAAAGTTTTAAATGGAAAAGTTTACTTTTAAAAGAAAACATTTTGCAAGTACTTTTTAAAATGAGAAATGATCTTAGGCTACTGTGAGTAATTAAACAACTGAAGTTATTTATATAGTCATTAAGAAATTATTTAATTAATCCTATTTATGATTTTCTTTTGAAATGATAATTCTGATTTCTTTCACTAAAATCTAGAATTTTATATTCTAAACTTAAGCACACGTTAGAGAAATATTTAATTCTCTTGTGTACAGAAGTGAATAAGAAGGTCAAATAATTAAAAACAACTAGAAATGATAAATTAGCTCTTATTTTATCAATTAAGAAATTATAAAACAGATCTTTACTACTATGATTCAATATTTTTCAAATTTTATTGTTTTTCAAGACTGTTTTCTCTCTTGTAAATTAACATTTACCACAGACATTCTTATGTTGAACGAACTGACCTTCCTTTTGATTTGGATGAGTTTGCACATAGTTGCCATTAGGACAGTACCCAGAACCATTATTCCAGTTCAGTAGATAAAAATCCTGCTTATTTATGGATGTAAAGGAAAATATTCCTCCTCTCAGAAATGTACAACCATTAAAAGAGGATAGAAAAATTGGAGTGAACAAATGATTCCTCATGCCATATATACCTTGTTTAGTTTGCTTTATTCAGAATGTAAT
Organism: Balaenoptera borealis; assembly: GCF_965194805.1. Classification (NCBI taxonomy): domain Eukaryota; kingdom Metazoa; phylum Chordata; class Mammalia; order Artiodactyla; family Balaenopteridae; genus Balaenoptera; species Balaenoptera borealis. The sequence goes on along the minus strand of NC_138864.1, from coordinate 94,819,858 downwards.
TAGAAAATGCCCTACAAAGTTTCTCATACCTTTTCACTGTGGCTAAGGACAAACAGCCAAATAAATTTTAATTTTTCATCTTGAAGTCAGAATACAACTTTAATACTAATATATTTAATAAATCTTGTAACTCCCATATTCTACTTTCTAGAAAATGCAGCCATTTAAGTGTTTGATTGCAAAGGAATATTATATTCTGATAATTGTAATAACATTTTCTCTTCTAAGCTACACACTGCCATTCTTAAGAATGCATTTTATAATTCTATTCTACATCCCAAAAGATCTGACCCCAAGGCAGAGTTCCAAAGTTCCATTTAAAGTCAACAGAAGTTCTAAGAAATATAACAAAAAGGTAGATTAAGGTTAACGCAACCTAATTTTACAAATCACATGCATATATATGTATATGAAATTTCTCTAAGATTTCTTGTCCTTACCTTCAACATTATATTATAATTTATTCAAATTTATACAATATTGTTTAAAGAAACTGGATTTTACATGATTTGGAGGCTCACTCCCAAATGATTTCACATAGTTTTGCTGTAGTGCTGATTATAAAAAGCACAATTAAATCTTTAAGATTTACCATTTGATTTATAAAATAGATGTGATCAGAACAGCTGTAATAAAATGAAAATATAAATGTAATTACTTTGATCATTGAGGAGTACAAATATACTGTGCTCAATCTCAGAATCAAAATAGTTGCCCACTGAGATACAATTGGTACCATTCCATTTTGTGTCTCATAAATGGTAGCTTTCAATAACCATTCAGGTATAGATCTAAGGACTTTTATATTTCTAATCTATTGGTCAGAGAAATAAAAGAAAATCTAAATTACATCTCGACATTTGGCCATTAAGTCAGCTTTGCTGCTGCTCCAAAACTCCTTTGAACCATTCATCCAAAAATCATTTTTGCCTTGTTCCTTGGACCAAGTTTCAGTCAGAAATGTCAGGATGGGCATATGGTACACAAAGTATATGTTCCTGTTTCTCTCTTATTTCTCATTGATAATTAGGGTTCTGATTCCTTGAAGATCAGGACCTCGAAGTCCTATAGTTGGGCTATAGTATGGCTCTGGGCAGCCCTCGCTGACATGGCTCACCCATCTTTTCTGGACTGTTGTCTCTATTTCCTTTGCCAAGCTTCCCTGATGGGATGCTGCCCGTTCACTGCTTGCTCCTGGCGAAGCTGTTTCTTGGATATCTTGACAGAGATGGCTCTTCACCAGGATTACATACGGTTCGTGTCATTAGGTCTATCTAATCTCTGAGACTGGCTGCTCTGCTGGAGCTATTCCTTTGCTCAAATTAAACCACAGGACTGACTCAATGTTCAGTTTCCTCCTGAACTGTGCTTAGCTATGCTCTGTTAGTTCTTAGCACGAGAATGGAATAGGGAGTAAAAACAATATCTTTTATTCTAAATCTAGTGGATTATGTCTTTCTCTGACCTGCTAATTAACAAAAGGGACCTGAGATTTAGTGTTGCAAATGGTAAATTTATCAAGAGCTAGATAACATTATGTGACCAATGATTACTTCTGTTCCTGCCTTTTAAATGTCTTGCTGATGTTACACCATTTTCAGTGCTCAAAGATTAAGATAATGTTGAGCAAACTGAAGAATGTCAGTTTCCACTAGTTATGTGAAATTATTTGGTCATCTGTTGCTTATATAAATTGTTTAATTCTATCCTAATGATAGAAACTACTTACGGAATGTAGGAACCCTGAGATAAAGTTTTAAACTGTGTTTATTGGTGTCAAAGTTTTTAAATACATTGTTGTACTTATTTGAAAGGTCAGTTTAAAATTCTCCCAAAGTAGTCAAAATGCATATAATTTTAACACATATTAAAATATAATTTCTTATGTAAAGTATCTTCACATTAAGTAATATTCTGAAGTGATCGTTAACTTTACATAATAAATATCTTTAGCCATAAAATACCCATATCACCAAATAGACAGCCACTTCCCTAAGCCCTATGTCAAAAGCTTAAGTTAAAATACCATATGGGTATACATGGTACTATGGTATTTCCCCCTGGTACTAGAAGGAAAAAATACTGAATAACAATATTCATTTTTAAACAATTCAGTCAATTACTTTTTGACCCTCAGCAAAAGAACATTTCTAAGTCTCAAATAGTGTTACTGCAAAGGAAGATGTACCTTCTAACAAAGTATCTTCTTTTGATATAAAACAGAAGCAGTTAGCTACAATACTGTCACCTAAAAGTTTTCTGACACCCTTTGCCTAAATTGCGGGGATTCATAACACAAAACTTAAATACCATCTGTATAGTTCTATAAAAATCCTTTAAAACCCTACAGGAACCCACAAATTTCCACTATTGGCACGGTGGGGATACAGCACTTTTTAGCTGAAGGCACTGTATCTCTGGGAGGATCTTTTTATTAGGAGGAACTAGAATGAGCTGTAAGTGCCACATACGGGGACTGGAATAATGTAAAAAAGAACAGCGGCTACTGAGCCATACTTGTAGCACTTAAAAAAAAGAGAGATAATAAAGAGCTGGCATAGTCATAAGTTCTGTACCATCACTTTGGAAAGAGATCTCAAAGCTAACTAGCAAAGTTAATAAAAAAGTTTAGAGGTTAAATAAAAATAGAATTAAATCAGAATGAAAATTATGAGGCCCAGAAATATTAGGAAAAAAAAAATTGAAGATAAATGAAAAATTGTGAATTAAAAAATCTGTGAAGACATGTAAAGCAAAAATATGCTTTTATGTTTAGAGATCTTCTTAATGCAACTTAATGATCCAAAATATCAGCAAAAATAGTGCAGGCTTAACAGGCATGAAAACAATGAGCATTCCACTTGTTCAAGTTGTCAGTCACTTTCAACTGCTTTCCTCTGATATACAGAGCCACTCCAATTTCAAATGCTTTTGTCCACAGAAAGATCTAAGATCTGTAGGGATTTTATATAAAATATCACCAACCAAAGGTGTAGGGTCTGCAAATTCTACATGTGCCTACAAACAGCAATTTAAATTTTAAGGCAGCCACAGAGAATAGAAGGAAGAAACGTAATATTATATACTTGAACATTTTCATTATGTTTCGTGACACTTCATAATTTATATTAGATTTTTCAATACTGTTGCACAAAACGGGCATCTAGCAGTCCCTTTTAGCTGTCTTTGGTTGCAAAGTATTATTGCTAGGAGAGGCTGAAGTTTATCATTGGAGTGATATAACGAACTGAGGTTCTCAAGAAGCAGAGGATGTTGTAAAGATGACTGACTGGGACATGCAATGCATAGAAAGTTCTGGGGCGTGTGGAATGTGCATTCAACATGTTAATAAAAAAGATTAATGTGATCTCCATTGCAGTCCTGGAATAACACTACACTACTCCTTTTGTGCAACGCCGCAGACTTAGATTTCCTTACCCTAAAGTTTTGGCTTCGAAGAACACAACAGATATACTTTCTAGTCTTACATGAGCCATATTAACATTCTGATTCTATATAGAAGTTCATTAACTCGCAAACTTCAAACATTTGCTTTAATAAGAGGCAGAAAAAATAATCACCTGCAACTAATATAGAATATTAGCAAGTAGAACTTTGAAATGGCACGGAGGCTAAGAGGATTCAGGAATGACACGTAAGAAATGATCTGAAAACTCAACAGTAGGAGACCCTAATAATCAGAAAGGGGAACGGCATGACAATGGAAGGCTTTGTGCGTGGATCCCTCCATACAAAACCAGCTCAGGAAGAACATTCGTTTTGATCTCTAGAAACAAAATTTGAAAACATAAAAATGGGAACCTCATTTAACATTTTCATAAGAGAAAGAAAAGGCAAACCTGAGCCAACTTACTGAGAGTGAGGAGAAACAATTGCTTAATAAAAAAGAAACAACTGATTTGAACTAAATATGGCGGGTACATCATTAAATTTCTCTTTTTGCCTCAGGTTTGGAAGGAGACAGGAAATGGATTGATTCTACCAGTGTGAGTTCACCTTCCAGGTCTTCTCCAAACGTTTTCTTCTCTTCTCATTCATTTAAGTCTAACACATGGGAGAAGAAAGTAAGTTCAAATTATTTCCACCTGAACATAGCATCAATCCTAACTCTTCAGGTAGTTTTTATAAGAGGCAAACACCGGTATAAAATAGGAATCTAAAGTAATTTTATCCATAATCTGTAAAACTCTGAAAAGTCAGGTAATCAGGGAATATTGGCGCTGAGGTGCAGAAGGGAAGAGTATTATAAATTGTAATGATACTTAGACTCTTACAGGAAGTATTCTTTACTTTTGTTCAGACCATGATGGGTCTAGATCTCTTACAATAGCAGCAGAAAATAAATTGTAGAAATCTACTTGATCGAAAAGAGTCAAAACAATTTCAAAAAATTATTAGGTAAAATCTGTATTATTCCACCTGACTTTACCCTGTCCTACTTTCTGCTAAAATCCTCTTGAACATACATCTGATTAATACTGTATTAATCGCAATAATTTTTTTTTTCATTTCACCTTCAACGAGATAAATAAAATTTAACAAGGTCTAGGAGGATAATCACGAATGCGGTGAAGGTCTATCACTTGCTATTGACATAACTCTGGACAATTATAAAATACATATTAACTAAATAATTAAAATTAAAAATAAAAGTTCACAAACACACTCTGCCAATATTTAGAAAGATCTCTTAGCTAGCATTCTATTTCATTATCTCTTCTTCCTAAAAATCTCTTCTTCTCCCTTCTTCAGAGTTCTAAGAGAATCCTGGATTGTACTTTTGGAGAGATTACCTCGTGAAGTCAAACCATTTCTCATTAACTGTCACCTCCCATTTGATTCTTCATAATCACTATCATATGGTTATTGAGTGCTTACTTTGTATGGTATAATGTGTTAGGGGTTTCATATACTATAATATGTCTAAAATATAGTCTTTGTCCTTAAGGGACCTGCCATTAAGCCAGAGATAACTGCAAAATGAGCATGCACATGTGCAAGCACACATGTGCGTGACCACACACACACACACACACACACCGTGTTAGTTCCTGATAATGATACAAGCAGCCAGCTCTTCAGAAATGTGGAGCAGAGGGTAGGTCCTGACTGCAAAATTACTTGGGAAAGCCTCCTGGAAAAATAGGATGAGGCCCTTAAGGAAAGGTAGAATTTAGGTAAGAGAGGAGAATGAAAAAGGAAAGGGAAGAAAGGCAAAGAGTTAAGGCAAAATAAATGCACTAGTTTGGCAAAAGCCTTCATTCAGGGCACTCTAAGAGGGAAAGCCACAGCGCGGGGAAGTGTTACATATGGAGCGTCAAAATGAAGAATATGGATGATAATTTGGCCTCTCTTGTTCTCTAAAAATAATTTATGAGAAGCACTAAACCATAGTTATTCTACTCTTCCAAAGCTTCAAAACATCTTTTCTGTCAACCTCAGGAATACTTCTTTATTTTACTATTCTGGAGTTGAATAAAAATACTAAATGAAGAAACAGTTTCAGTTTTGTTGTTTCCTGAATCTAAGGACATTTACGTTCTTGGATTCAGCAAGTAGGATAATACTGAATTCATCACCGTTTTCCCCCCTGAGCCTGTCCTCTTCTGCCCTCTATTTCTCTTCACGGGCTTTTACGGTTGCTATGATTTTTCCTAATTTTCCTCTTTGTCCCCAGCATTCAGTCAGTGGTCTTGTTCTGTATTTCTCTTCACAGCACTTCTTGTATGGATTCCTTGCTCTCCAACTCGCTGTCTTGTACTTAAGTCAGATACTACATCCTGCAAGGACTCATCTGCTTCCAGTCTCTCCCAACTCCAGAATATCCTACCTCACTTGAGTTTCATTCAGGCATGGTTCATTCAGTACACGTTCAGATTACTCTTCCTAAAGCCCATCTCTGGTCATGTGAAACCCAAGCTTATAACATTAGTAAGTTCCATTCTGATCAAAGTAAACACCATAGCTTGACATTTAAAGCATTCAACAGTCTGGTCTCCTTTCATATATTCTACATTCCTGTCAAACCTCATATGCAATGTTCTCCAGGCACATATCGTGAGCTCCTGTTCTGGGTTTATATTATTCTATTTGGATTATTCGTTGCCTCCAACCTCAGATAACATCTTCTTCTTATCTCAAAAATCTCTTATCTCCTTGAGTCTGAGTAAGGTGCTCCCTACCATAAATTCCTGTCTCACGTTCTTTCACTTCTTATGGATCTGCTTACGTCATGAATTATAAGAGGAGGTGGGAGGAAAAGCAAAGGGACTGACTATCAAAGAAAGTAACCACACAGTTATGGAGAGCCTACAAAAAATGTATTAAAATGCAAAATATTTTTATATTGTTTATGGTCTCCTTTACAGCAGTAATGAGGTACTACAAGAGGTAATATAAATCAGTAACTCTGAATACGGCACTATGAGGGACACAGGGAGCAATTATTATATTCCAGGCACTTGTTTTATTTGCAAGAATCCTATGAGGTACATAGTATTATGACTTACCTCACTTTCAGCTGAGAAAACTGAGGAAACAAATAAAATCGTACTCAGCTATTAAGTGCTAAATCTGGGATTGGAACCACCACAGTCTGTCACCAGAGCTCATATACTAATACCACTAGGCCCCTCTGCCTCTTGCCAACAGTTGCATCAGCTTAACTTACTCCCTCCTCTCCCCCGACCAATGACAACAAGGACCAGTACCATGATTTCATTTCAAGACACATGACTATGCTACTGAAATGTAAAAAAATTCTTTCACTTCTGCTTAATTTTCAAAAAGTACTTTGAAGTGCATTCAATTATATGCAGACAAATTTTGATGGAGAGAATTAGATAACATTTTCCTTTGTCTAATAATGTACATAAAATGCCTTTTAAGTCCAAGCATCTTAAAACTCTATAAAGATGAAGATATAGAATACTGAAGTGACATTCCATCAATAATATTTGACATCCAACATACAAAATGTTAATGACAGCAGCAGAAACAGATTCAAAGAGAGAATGTTGACTCAGTATTCTGCAAGATAATTAAACATGATTATAATTTATATAATTTAGGAAAAAACAAGATTTGGTCTTCCTCCAATTTTTGTCTTTTCTGAAATCTATTTCCAAAAAGCCGAGGGAAGCTTTCCTTTTATCTCTCTATGGAAAAAACACATAAATATTTTTCACATGCACTAATTCATATAAGCACAAAATGTACGATATATTGTCTATGAACATCTTAGTTTTCTAAGCCCATAGTGGCACTACATCAGGCACTAAATATACAATTTTTATATATTGTTTTACACACACTATTTTTTCTGAGGTATTTTTATAATTAAAGTGTAACTAAATAACACAATGAAAAAATCGAAAATAGCAACTGCCAAATGAAAAATACTAGTAACCTAATAATGCTGTAATTTAGCCCAATTATTATTTCAGGTTCTAAAACACAATGTTTAATAAACTATCATATTGAATCATTCATTTTTTATTTTAATATCCTTATCACTGGACACATATGTTTTAAAAACCACCTCCCTACATACCCTCTATATATCGTTCATAACAACCCCTATATATCATATAGGAGTGCAAGGAGGTGCATTAATAGCTTAAACACTTTTATTACGAATACCTTTCATTTCTCTGAAATTGGTCTTTTTTAAAGGGGGAAAACAGTATCTAACTCTTGTTGGCTCTTTAAAGTTTTATTGTTTTAGCATTTGATACAGGGAGCGAGCATCCTCAGGAGAATGGCTGAAAGTCAAAGGCCTCAAGCTACCCACTGCTTGGCTGAGAGGATAAAGCAGGGATATAAACACTTTTGTTGGATTGCTCACTTTTCTTGTGCTAGAGTACTGCTACTCTCAGGAGCATATATTCATATGTTCTCTCTACTTCAAGTTTTTATTACTTCTTTTGTATTATTTAACACATCTAAAGACACTTCTAAAAGACAAATTTTTCCATTTTGAAAAAGTAACGGTTTGGAACCTGATAAAATATATTAATGTTCACCGTGTGTTTTTCACAAAGGTGATAGAGTAAAAGTGCTATAAAGCAATTAGGCACATGGTCTTAAAGACATTAATATGTCAAATAGAATGAGATGTCTCAAAAATCAACAAAAATAATATCCGGTGAAAGGTCAAATGGAAATAGGCTGCTAGAAAGACCATATTTCTCTTTCAGGCCTCTGACTAGATATTTAGTACAAAAATAGGGGAGGAAAATATAAGAATGAGAGGAAGTACTATTCTTACCTCAATAACCTGAAATTAGAAGTATGTGATGTTTAACTCTCAGAAGTATGGACATTAAGTTAAAACTCATTCTAACAACTGAATGGATTGTTCAGGATTCAGATTCTAACTTTTCCTCCTGAACTCTAAGTTCTAGCAGGGTCCATACTTTTTAGTAAACAAGAAACTGATATGCTTGGCCTACTGAATAAGACCAGGCATTTTTTCAAGTGTCATACACATTTCTGAAATCCACAATACATCAATTTTTAATACATCTACTCTCTCAGCTCCATTAAAAAGATGGTAGGGGAAAGATTTTAGAGTAATTAATGATATAGTTAGCTGCTAAATATTAATAGGAATCGTAGTCTTGCATAAAATATAACATATAAACCTTGCCAATACAGACGCACCAGTAATTAAAGTTGAATATGTAATTACACTGATTTATAAGACAGGCAAAAAGTTACACTTTACCGGCTTCTATGTAAACTGTGTCTAACAGTTAAACTTTGCATTTTACGGTTTATAAAAACGGGAAATATCTTGACTACAGTTCATAAATGGTTTAGAGACCTGTAATAGTAGTAAAAATTATGACAACTTGTTCCATCATGAATATTCTTATTGGACCATACAAACCAAACTGTGATAATGATCTATAAGATGGAGACTCATCTTAGACACTGCTATACTCCCAAGGGAATGTTAGTAGTACTAAGAATTTGTAGAGGACTGCTAGTACAATTATTATAGGACACTGGAGAGAATCTAAAAGGTTTATTAAAACCAGTTCTGATACACTTTCTCGTATCACAAACACGGTGCAGTTTAAATAACTCCATTTAAACTTGTATTTTTTACTTATCCACCATTCAAAACTTCAGAAGACTAGTAAATGCTAGAAGCCTAGGAATATCGGTTCTTCCCCTTCTGGAGTCTGTTAGCCCCACTTACATGTGCGGCTGAGGTGAGCAGCCCGGGCTGCTGTTCCCATTGCTGTCGATGTGATCCAGGGAACCATTGAGGTCTTCGTGGACAGCCTGCAACAGGCCACTGGAGGTGTTATTGATCAGTCCAGGGTTACTTAGCAAAGGTAAACTGCTCTCTGCCAAGGCAGCCTAGTGAAATGAAGAGGGTGTAAGACAACTCTGGAAATGCCCTTTCAAATACTTTTTAAAA
>NC_138864.1:94797904-94800404 GCF_965194805.1 Balaenoptera borealis | reverse complement strand
TAAACCTATCACAGAAAGATATTCTCTCTGGCTTCAGCCTCAAGGCGGTGATTTGTGCACTGATAGGTGTACTTTGTTTAGTGTCACCCGTGGTGTAGATTGGATAGATTTTGTAAAAGATAGCATTACTTTAAAAGAAACATACAATTTGACAAGCGATTGCATTTTACTTTCATTTTATTGCCATATTTTTCATCACACTCATTGTTTTCTAACTGTCGCTAAATTGTTCATTTTCTTAGTCTGTCACATCGGTAGAGCTATTTACTGTTTATAAAGCAATATGCACTTACAGGTTTGGGAGATGGTTTGGGCTCTGAGGGTCGCATGTGCAAGTGGGTCATCATTGCTTGAAGACGTTCGCGTTCTTTAGAAAGCTGTTAAGAAAAAGTGAGATCAGAAGCATTTTAGAAATGACTGATACAGCTATTTTATTGCAGTGATACATCTTATCATTGAGCTTGTCTCCGAGTAATGATTTCTGCATATAAAAGTCTGTGTCCGTAGGAACTTATCTGGGAGGAAATGCAACTTTAGCTATGGAGGGGGGGGAACAACTTTTATAGCTTTCCTTATGTTAAAAGGTCAGAGAAAACAAATAACACTTCATCTTTTTGTCAATAAGAGAATTGAGGTCACAGTTGCCTCAACAGTAACAAGTTACTGAAACCATAAATTAGAAGGCCCATGGTGTCTCTTTAAAGTCCTGTGGACACTGTTAGCTATGGACTAGTGCCAGCAGCTGTGAAGGGGTGAAGGGTTCTCAAAGCGAAGTGCCTGCCAGGATTGTCTCCACACTTCATGCATTCCCACTGAGGTCCAGTTAGTGCCCCCTGCAATCTGCCATCATCAATCTAATTCAATAGAGTGACAGAGACCGGGCAGTGCGAAACGCTGAACTCTGCCACGGTGTAGGTATCCACACTTGCGCTGGGTCTCATTACAAGTGACGGACCTTACTTTTCCATCAGTCAGACACAGCAGAAAAAAAAAAAAGAGGCATAATTGGTCACACTGCAGACTGTCTCATCAGCCAAACTCTTAGTTTTAGTCTACCTTTCATAAATGGTAAACAGGTTTACAAAAAAGCTTTTTAAACGACAGCAGCGACAATGCTTTTTATGTGTTCTTGATTATTTTACAAGTTAAAATATTTTTAGGAGCTCCCTGGAAAAAAAGCAATGACATTTACGCGTTTAGTGAATGATGAATTTAAAACAATTTAAGACGTAGTAAAGTATGAAGACAAATAAATTGTATGTTTAATTAAATGAAACAAGGTATTGGTTTGATTGAGAAAAAATAATCTTAAGATGAAATGCTAGAGGAAGCCTTAGAGGGTTAGAAAAAATGTAGCAAGAATCATATTGAGGGTGATATAATTGCTTTATGATCAGTTTTATGAGTTCTATTTATTTTTGGCCAAATTCTGTTTCAATATTAACAGTAATGTTTTTTAACTTAAGTTAGCAGCATTTGATACAATACACATATTACCATCTGTGATATTGTAATTGATGTGCCATTACTCCAAGTCTTAAGGATTCTTGCAAGATCTTTAATTAAAAATACACTAGAGGTAGAAAAGGAAAAGATTTTATTTAGAGTATTAAATTACAGGCATGATACTGTGAAGGCTTTTTGCTATAATATAAAATCGCATGGAAAAAAACAAGATTAGCTCATGTAAAAACTGTCTCTGCAGTAAAATCATATCCAACTGGGGTGCTGGGTCTAACCTTTTGTAGGGAAACTTAGATTTGACTCCTTTGGGATAGCCAAATGTATATGATATAGTCTAAAGGTTATATTAAGTCTCAGTGGTAAGTACATTAAACTACAACAATCCACCCTGAGTTATCAATCATTGCTATCACTATAAACAATCTAAAATTCCTTGTATTTCTATGAGTCATTGTGTTAAAAGACACAGGATCTGCCCAGTACTCAATTTAACGACCAGAAGTCAGAGAAAGGAGTCCATTAAGGGAGGCTCTGACAAACCTGTATTTCTAACTGCTGCACCACCTGCATTTGCACTCGACACTGGGCAGTGCTTCTGTCGTCCAATGCATGTTCGTTGTTAAGGTGCCTAAACAAACACAAAACACAAAACGGAATGTTAAGCCACGGCTATCTCAGTGGCATATGCTCCACTTAAAACCACTGAAGTCATATTCCCTCCACAGTGGGAAAAAAGAACACTTTGAAATGATACCAGAAAAGTTAAATATGCTGATGTGTTTAGTGCAAATTATTTACGCAACATAAACAGGCCCTTCAAATAGTAGAAAATGTCATTGTCTCTAAGCTTATCAGTTATTACAAAAAATATTTTCCCCAAACCATTTGCAGAATAATAGTAGAAATCACTAGATGAATTTCATAAACTCATGCCATTTTTTTAAAAAAAGGACACCTTATAAATACATGAACCAAAAGTAACTCTGAAGAGAACAAAGACAATTCTCTATTCCATTTTTGTTAAAACAGTTTGTGG
>NC_138864.1:94777904-94792904 GCF_965194805.1 Balaenoptera borealis | reverse complement strand
AATTAATTTAATAAAACGTTATTTTATTTCTCTTCAAATTTCCCACACATTTTTAAGAAAAAGACAATACTAGTATGGAAATATGTCTAATATTTCATTTCAGTACAGTACACTGGCATTAGCTGTATTAACAGAATTTATCACAGATCTTTGACTTACAGAATCTAAGCATATCATAACAAAAATGGACTAAATGAAAGGCCTTAAAATCTACTGTCATTTGTTCTGTCATCCCTATAAAGTTAATGGGTTGGAAAAGTGGTCAGTCTTTGGGAACAAAGTTGATATTTAATTGAAAGGAAATGCTTTTTTAATTGTAACTTCTTCAGTTTTTAAAAAATACTAACTTGAATATGAAAAAGACCCATGGAGGGTAAAATGAGAGTTCATATTTATAAGCTTGTTAGTAATAAAAATATGTATACAAATTTGAGATGAATAACAATGCTCCTTTCCATGTGCCATAAAGGAAATCATACTGAAACAAAGACATGTATTTTTTTCTTAAAGCTTTATTTTGAATTTTGTCAAAAACAACAACTTAGAGCAATAAAATGTTTGGTGACTGAGCTAGTTCTATGGCTTAAATTGCCATACTGAAGAAATAGCAGCAATAGTGCTCTAAATAATCTTAATGATAAGGAATAATATAACATGTTAATAAGGACTAATATATTCAAATGAAGAAATATGAAATTAGTTCTTTAAAGAATTATATTCTTATATCCTGTCTTTATTTTAGCAAATGTTATTTTTCTTAGAGAGGAAAACTTTAGCAAAGTTACTTAACATTTCAAGAGCTCTCTTTGCTTTTAGAACGGTCAAATCAGTTTCCTATCCAACAAAGTGGTAGCTCACAACTGTTCTGGATAATAGGAGTGCAAATTTTCATTCAAGGTCATGTAGAAAATCCATAATAATATAGGAAGATTTTTTTCTTTTAATTGGTCAGAAATAAGAAAAGGTTAAAAAAATCCTTGTGGAAGTCTTACTGTAATTCAGTTATACAGTTATTATGATGCCAAGTACTTGTGCCTTGTTGTTAAGGTGCTTTTGCTCTATACTCTGTAGTCTACCATTTGTAAACACATCTTTCTGATGTTTCTGCCAACATCCTGGCAACAAAGCAGTGCAATTTCAAATGAGCTAATTAACTTAATTGTTGATGAAGCATGAAACAGTTCATTCACCCTGTTAGCTGCTCCATGACAACATAAGAGTCTCAGCCTGTGAAGTTACTCATCTCCATAAACCTATCTGTAGCTCTCTGTTTAGATCTCTTGTATACTGAAATTGGGCGTGGAAAATGTTTCATGAAAGATGCATATTCTCATTTGAAAAAGAACCTCTTATGAATTAAAAAAAATAAATTATCACTCTATGAAGAAATTAAGGACACACAAAGTTGATTTTAAGCTAGAGAAGCAATATAATCTATCATACAAACATAGGGCCATGTATGTTTCTTTATGATTCTCAGGGCAACAAGTAACAACATGGAGAAAATAACAACTATCTTAAAATTTTAGTTACTATTAACTTTCAGTTTTTTATTCTTGCTGTTAAATAAATACATTAAATATTATTTAAAGTAAGAAATATAAAGTCTGCAATAAAAAATAAACCTTTAAAATCTGTCTTTTGTTTAAATATATGTATGTGTGTGTGTGTGTGTGTGTATATATATATATATATATATATACATATAATATGACTTCTCACATAATGTTACTGGAAATTTTTATTGAAACCTTGAAATTTAAGTGAATCCAACAAACACGTCTTCCAGTTATTAATGACACTGCTATAGTAGGGCTACTTCTTTTTTCATTCATTCAAAAACTTTTATTGGATGATTTGTAAAATGTTCTCATGAAAAGGTAAAGAGGAAGAGTTAACCGTCTTAGCCTGACTTTGCTAATCTACTTGTTGGAACACACAGAAAACTTACAGTGTGCCTTATGACGGACCTTCACTTTCTTCCTTCAGCTTTCTTTCGTTTGTTTACAACAATCTGCTTAAAACTCCCATACAATCCACTCCCTCCCCTAAAAAAAGTAAAAAACCTACTTTAAAAACTGTCCAAAGTCTTCACAAATGCTTTCACAGCCTGGCCATTTGCAAACTCCATGGCCGTAGAGAGTGTGAGAGGCCCCAGTCTCTTCATGTGATGAGCTGCAGCAAAAGAACACGGCATCAGATTGATCTCAAAAAGCCATAATCGTTGCAGGCTGCTAGCGCCTGTCAGGTTACGATCAGTGACAAACAGGTCAAAACAGGTCAATTCAGCTCAGAGCAGTCAGAAAAATTTAATCGTTCTATTGAATAGTTCAACTGCCAAGGCTAGATGATGTTCCAATTAGAGGAGAAATAGAGCCAAAGATGACTGTTAATAAACGATGAAAAACTAAGAGGACTGTATAATATCATATGCTAATCCTGCCATATGACCTTAACGTAACATTTACCTCTAAATAAAAATATATATATTCATATGTGGTCAAGTGAAAAAACCCTGTGTTTTTAAGAAAGTCATAGGAAAATCACCATAAGATTTTCGAAATGTTCTTTTTAGAGAAGATATGGACCTTTAGAATCATTTACATTGTTTAATATTTATGTGTGAACCATATATGTTTCTGCTAGTTACAGCTGATTTAAAAATTCTACTTTGGAACGGTATTCATTAGCTATCTCTTTCTACAATTATCCAAGACTTTTGATAAGTGAGTATTATATCAGATAGACAGATCCTAGAGACATCAACCAACTTCTGAACTATATAATCATCAAATTACTCTCAATTAAAACAACAGCGTGAAAGCATTCAAAGGCATACCATTTTATAATAATGAAAGCTAACAAGAAAAAAATTTTCATGATACTTCTAGGAAGACATAAAACATCACCAAACTACAGCATTATATCTTAAACTGTACTGTAATTATATGTACGTTTCTTTGAAAAAACATTTGCTTAGGGGAAAGGGTTTGTGGCAGCTAGGCAGGTATTCACATACATAACAGAACACTATTAATCCACTCCACTTAAATATGAATTTTACAGCTATATATCATATGAGACTAAGCCATTCTGTTAAGAAGTCCTACACTTATGCTTCATCTTTTAAAAAGATAGTTTTCATATTGAGCAATATTTTAGCTTCTATAGTTTATGTAAATTACATTAAAGGACCTGATTAGATAACGATATGCCTGCATAAACAGAACTAAATGGACAAAAAAGTACATGGGTGATCCTTTTACAAAGGCAGTTTTTACACAACTAAAATAAAACAGTAAGTTGAAAAATCACCTAACATAATGTACTCAGTGTTGGTAACTGAAATCAAATAATTTTTCTTTATGAATATTGAGGTAAATTTATTCAGAAAGTTACCACCGTAAGTTCATTTTTATTATATATTTATAATTCCATCATGCCACAACCATAAAAAAGGCAAACCAGATCTTCTATCTTCTGGTTTATGATACCTGTGTTTATATGTTTATGTATATCCATTCTGTTTTCTAAGCACATGTTTGTAACATATATAAGGGGGATATATATGCATCTTTAATTATTTGAAACTGGTTAAGTTTTAAAATGGTAAAAATGTTCTCATTTCAGCAATCAGGTTAATCACAACACCTTAGCCATAAAAATATATTGACACAATAATTCTGCATGCACTTATTAACAAATAACTTTTTTCAGGAAATTCCCCACTCTATCCATTAAACTGCTGGTATCTGAACTGCTTTTTTTCTAATGAAAATAATATAAATACAAATAATCTAAAGGTTTCTATCTATTTAATTAGTTGTTCTACACATTCTGCCCCTGTTAAGTACAAATCATTATTTTTAGTTTCACAAATGGTGAAAGTAAAGTTTGGTGATATGTAACAGAATGTATCTCCTGAGATTTACCTGTCTCGCCTTGCATTTAGAACTGAAGACTGTCCATTCACCATGGAGTGATGGGTTATTGGTGGTGACGCTTTGGAAGCGGTGGGGGAGGTAGTCGAGGAGGAATTGTTAGTAGTGAGGTCTAGCCCTCCATGCTTAATGCCGTTGTCTTCCATACTGTGAACTCCAGTCACTTCTTTCCATAACTGCTGAATCTCAGCAGGACTTAAGCCAGCTATAAAGTGAAAGAAAGCCCCACTAATATAACAAAGTAAATTTCATATAATGAGCTTAGTATTATCACTGGATTAAGGCCAACCACGAAAGTGATGTTACCAGAATTATTAATATATGATAATAAACCACTTTATACCATCAGCACTATCGTTTTCTCTTCAATAATCAGTTATTTGTTAAAGACTACCAATTCAAGAACAGTACTAGAAATAATAGTATTCGGAATAATATCAAGGATCAGTAGAAAAAACACAGCAACTTCCATTTGAAAATTAAACTATTCAACTTTTAACTTTTTAACTATTTAACTTTATTCAAGCTTTTACTTATTGCTAGTATGAAGTTTTTATCAGTGAGGAACTGAAAGAACATTTGGAAATAACACATATCAAAAGAAATGAAAAAAGAAGTAACGTGGGAAACACAAATGTCAGGGGAAAACAGCAGACACTCACGTTAAAAGAAAAATAGATTTGACAATTATCTAGTTATTTTGATCTTTGTCAGAATGGCCAAGGAAATAACTGAATTTCATTTTGAGGTCCTGAATAAGCCAATATGCTAACTTACATGGATTAATTAAGCAGATAATATCTAAATTTCTCCTTCATTTTATGACTGATAGAATAAATCAACTACTCATTTTAAACAAATTCCTGGCTCAGATTATGTAAATTTACCTGACTTATGATGAATGAAAATAGAAAAGCTAGGTACAATACTTTAGCTTTTCACTGTAATTTTGAAATAAGGAATTGAGAGACTGTTATTTACAGTACTTGACTTACAAAACATTACTTATATATGCCAATTTCTGTGCCTTCATATATTCTTTATATACCTTATGCTCCTTAATCCTTACTACAGTCCAATGGAGCTGATACTTTTATTGTAACCAACTTATTTATGGATAAGGAAGCAAAGTGGGAGAGAGGTTCAAAAATATATCTAAGGTCACAAAGCTTATGTGTGATAAAGCTGTGATTTAAATCCAGGCAGTCTGACTTGAATGCCTTTGCTCCTAAAATATTTTATTAAAAATATGAAAACTGTTGAATAAAGATATACAGGAGAAAATGTACTTGTAATTATAATTGCTATCATTTATTGAGCATCTACTATATTCTGGCACTTTACATTCATAATCTAAATTAACCTCACCTGACCTTAGGAATCATTACATTTTATCGATGAGGGCATGGAGGCTCAGAAAGATTAACTCTGTTGCCCCAATCACCAAGCTCATAACCAGTGGACAGAATTCAAACCTGATGCCCTGTGGGTCCAAAATCTATGCTTTTTATTACTGTGTTCATCTACAGCATATGATATAAGGATGAAAATGCTAATCAAACTTCCCCTGCCCCTCCCCCCACATCAGATGCTCTAGTGATGCTGATCAATTGCGAGCTGCGTGAGAGTGAAGTGGCATGGAATGGGCAGGGGAGACTGGGGAAAGAGAACAGAGTATGATGGTGAGGAGAGCTCTCTCACCCCTACCCCTGCAAGTGGAAAAAATCATTGATCTAGACATAGTGGTAAATAGCCCAGAGCAATAGAAGAATTTTCAATGTTCCAAACATAACTTCTGGTCAAGTTATTCATCACAGTGGAAACCTTAAACTGCTATGCCCATCACAATTTCAAACAGACAGTTTTACTGAAAGCTATCATTCTGGTGATTCTGGCTCCTCAAGATTTTAAGACATGGCCTGAGACTAAAGACAAGACAGGGTGACTCAGATTCCCAAAGTTATTAAAAGCTGTTTTTTCTATAAAGAAGAGGATGGGTTAATAAAGAAAGGTATTTCTGTTACATAGGAAGTAATTTCTATATAAAGATCATTAACGATTGCTTTAATTCTAGCTTTAATGTGGGATACTGAAACTTTTCTGACCGTGACTTTTTGTTACCTGGCTGCATGTGTTAGGTGTCCTAACAGCAAAACTCCACGAGTAAATCCTTTTCTGTGAGAGCATCAACACATCCACTGCATCAGAACTCTCTGCTCTCTCTCTCTGCTCCACCGTCAGCTCTTGCCTGGACCACTGCTATAGCTTCCTGACTGTCCTCCTGTTTTCACCTTGGCTTTGGCTAATTTACTTTTCATCTATCAGCCCAAAGTTATCTCTCTAAAGGTAAATGAGGCCATGGCACTTCCCCAACAAGCCCTCCAATGGCTTTCCAGCCTACAATGGCTTTGAACTTAGAGACAAAAAAAAAAAAGAAAAAAAAGAAAAGAAAAAAAAAACTTACCATGGCCCATGAGGTGCTGGCAGTTATTATTTGGCTCTTGCCTGTCTCTCTGACCTCATCCATCGCTGTCTCTCTCCGTTTCATTCTGTTACACTAGCTTTCTGCTCTTTCTCGAATGCATCAAACATTTGCTCCCTTTCGAGCTTTCCTCTGGCAGCCCTCACAGCCTAGGCCCCTCTGGTTGCAAATCTTCTCAAGACTTCTTCCCTCCCTTCTCTCAGCTGGTTCAAGGGTCACCTCCTGTGAGAGATCTCTGACCACACTTATCAACCACTGCCCCTCCCCACCTGCCTTTTATCGTGCCCTTCCACCTCACCCTACTTTATTTTTCTTTAGGGCATTTATCGGCCCCTAAACTATATTATTTATTTGTTTTACAGTCTCCCTCCACCATTTTCTAAGAGCAAGGATTTCTTATTTTACTGGTAGACCCCCCCAGTGCCTAGAACAGTGCCTGGTATGTGCTCAAGAAATAGTTGTTGATTTAATTGATTAAAACGGGTTCATACAGTTCTCGAAGACATACTGGTTTGTACACAGAAGTTCTGTGACTCTTAAAGGGCACACTGTTTATAACCATTGCTCTCCTATAAGGCCAATGTCTAAAGAATTATAAATGGTACTAGTTGATTCTAACAGACTGAGTGGCTAATAACATTTTATATTTTGGCTAAAGACTCTTAGATGTTTTCTGAAACTATACCAGTTAAAAATGTTATTAATAATTTAGTTTTTGGATTTTATTAATAATTTAGTTAACCTAAATATCCACTTCCATTCTAAAAGTAGAATTCCATTAAACTATTCATTTGCCTTGAAAATTAGTGGTATCACCATGATATCACAATGATAGGGTGACAAACAGTAGGCATATAAACATTTGATAAATAAAATAACCTGGTCATCATCCAAATAACAATCCTTAATTAAAAGAATATTTTAAAAATTTTAAATATTTATATATTTTAAATATTTAATTTTAACTATTTTAAATAAGGGACAGAGAATAAATAATGTCAAAAAGAGATTCCTGTTAGCGAAACTAGCTCCCCAAAGCATCTACATATCAGAATCACTTGGGGATCTTTTAAAATTTCCAGTGCCGTGACCATAGCCCCAACAAATCAAATCACCATTTCTAGTAGCTTTTGAAGCTCCACAGATGATTCCAATGTACAGATAATTTGGGGGGAATTTTTTTTTAAGTAAACTATTACATGAGTTTTACATGCCCATGAGACAAAGTTTTCGCATCAACTTGCTTAGCTATTTTCTACGGATACAAAACTATTTATGAAAACGAAACAACTAGCCAATCCATTTTGCAGCATTTTGAAAGTTTGGGGAGTTTTTATGTTTTGATGATAGGCAAGAAGTAATTTACTTTTTCAGGCAGTAATATAACAAATTCAGCATTTCCTAAACTGTGTCCTATGGAACAGTACTCTCTAAATGCTGTTAGTCTAAGAGATCTCAGAGGCCTGTTGTTTCCATCTCGGAGACCCCTGGTTCATGTTAGCAAGTAAAACAGTTCTGAGATATCTGTCTAGTAACAAAGAAAACTTGAGTCTCTTTCTTAAACTCAGTGTTTTGCAAATATGTTTGAAGGAAAAAAATTAACTCAACAGATTCTTTTTACAATTACACTAATTTATTTCAGTTTTAAATACCAGGTATAGGCTTAGGATTCAAGTGATCTCCAACCCAGGCCCTTTCCCTGAATTGCAGGCTGCCTATTTGGCATCTCCACATAACCCTAACAAATTTTCAAATCTTACATGTCCAAAACTAAGCTCCTGTTTATACAGCTCCTCTGACCCTAACCCACTCCTCTAGCAGGTTTCTTTGTCCGTTTTTTTTAACAGATACTTATATAGTGCTTCTCATATGCCAGTTACTTTTCCAAAGGCTTCATACATAATAACTAATGTAAGGCCCAAACCACTATTACTGCTTTTATTATTATTATTACCATCATTATTTTCATTTTAGAGATGAGGACACTGAGGCACAGGAAAGTTAAGTAACTTGCTCAAGAGCTAATACGTGGCCGAGTTCCCCTCACATTTTCAGGTCATTTCTCACACAGCCCCTTCCCAGGACTCCTTTCCTGGCTACCTTGTCTACAAAAGTTCAACTCCTCCCTTCTCCTGTGGTTGCTTAATTTTTTCCTATCCTTGCTTTTTAATTTTTCTCCTTAGCAGTTACCACTATATATTTTACTTGACTTATTTGTTGTCTGTCTTCTACAGTCTGTCTTGTTACATTTTTTACACTAAAATGTAAGTTTTATGATGGCAGAGTTTGCTGTCTGTTTTCGTCATGGCTTTATTCCCAGCGCCTATACGAGTGCCTGCAGTGAGCAAAAACTCAATGAATATTACTTAATAGAGCTGTTCAGGGACTTCCCTGGTGGCGCAGTGGTTAAGAATCCGCCTGCCAATGCAGGGGACATGGGTCTGAGCCCTGGTCCAGGAAGATCCCACATGCCGTGGAGCAACTAAGCCCATGCGCCACAACTACTGAGCCTGTGCTCTAGAGCCCGCACGCCACAACTACTGAAGCCTGTGCGCCTAGAGCCCATGCTCTGCAACAAGAGAAGCCACCGCAATGAGAAGCCCGTGCACCGCAATGAAGAGTAGCCCTAGCTCGCCACAACTAGAGAAAAGCCCACACGCAGCAAGGAAGCCCCAACACAGCCAAAAATAAACAAACAAACAAACAAACAAATAAATAAAAGAGCTGTTCAATGGACCAGAACACTAGTGTAGTGGCAAGCACAATCTGGGAATCAGTGGACTATAGTATCACAGAATATTAGTCAACTTAAAATCTTAAGTGAAGATTATTCATTTTTCCTTTAAAACATATTTCAAGGATATATACATACAATACCACTGCTGAAAAGTTTTATAATTTCATAATTTAAAAATTCCTTGCCCACAAAAAATTGAGAAACCCTATTCTACTTTTGTATGGTGACTTGGGCTTCATTCACTGCCAGGACTACAAATAAGCATTAAAAGGTTTCTTTTTCCAGGAGTTGAGAGAATAAAAAGAAGAATTCCTAATCAAATTGCATATAATATGACAGATAAAGCAATTAAATAATAATTCTTTATTTCTAGAGCTAGAGTTTGCAGAGTACTGGGTGCCAAGCACTCTGCTAAGAATTAATGAAAATTTTATCATTCATATCGAGATTATACATTCTTGGGGCATACAAGGTTTAAAAGTTTCACTTATTGGTAAAAATTACTTGAGCATCTTTTTCACACTCAAAAATAAACGATTCTTTCCACGTCCTTTTATTTTTTACGTCCAGTAATTACTTTTTAATATTAAATAATTTTAATATAGTATGATATAAAGTCAGTCTACTGTGAATTTTTAATTAACTTATTTTCTAGGGTTATTTACAATTAAAAGTAATAAAAGTGAATTTTGGTAAAAGTATTTGTATTATTCATATATTTTATTGAATGATCTGATATTCAATACTTGAAATTATTGAAATATTATCATTAATTTTCACTTTTCATCTTAAATTTTACATTTTGAAAAACTAGTATACACGCATGGCCAAAATAATTGAATCACAGAGAAGGGTATGCATTGCAAAATTAAATTTCCATACCAGCCCTGACCTCTGGGTCCCCAGTATTCCTCTCCAGTGGCAACCATTATTCCAGTTTCTGAGCTACCTTCAGAAAGCCAAGTGTTCATTTATAATTTGCCAAACCTAACATCTTATTGATCTGTATTTGACTAGGGGTTTACTATGACCTGTAGGTAATATGCCCATCTTTAAAATGTACTTTCAGTGACAGGTGGATGTACCTAATACACATTTCGTCCAAATGCTGAATTACAAGAAATAAAAATAGCTATTTGGCTGAAACTGAGACCACAGGCAAATATCTCCACCAAGGAAAGAATTTCTGGGATACAGGAATATATCTGATGTAAAAAAATTCCTGCTATGATTTTACTATTAAAATTTTTACAGGCTGCATTTTTACAGTCTGATATTCTATTACAAAAACAATGATTTCTTATTTTTCTTGATCATGACATTTTAATGTGGCAAAGTTGACGTTTTCCTTTTAAGTCTTCCCTCAACACATAAAGAATTGACAAATAGAACTTTTTTTTAAGGGAGATGGCCTAAATGGCATTAAACCCATTTTAATATACATATGTTAGTATACTAAACAATTCTACAACAATTAGAATTATGATATAATTTAATCTCCCTCTTCCTGTTGCATTTAAATTTTCTCAACAACTAACTCAACATATTTTTAATATTTCCCTATGTATTTATTTATCCCTAAGTTAGTTTTTATGCATAACAGCATTCACAAGTAACTTTGCAAAGTTTTATTCCCACTATAATAAATGTACCTTCAAACTTTAGCTCATTGATGGAGTTTTCAGCATGTAAAACCCCAAAGGAGATTTTCCTAAATTACAAATAGAAGATTTACTGGTATTGGAAAGGGAATACTAAAATGGTAACAATAATTCTGCATGACGTACATTGTTCATAGTGCTTGGTGCTGTTACCCTGATTAGATATATGTTCTATGTAAGCCCATGATCACAGATTAAGCAAAAAAATCAAGGATGCCAGAGTGGTGTTGAAGTAGCCATTTGGCTATTTGGATTTCCATAAGCAAAGCATGAAGTCCAAGCCAAATAGCTGACTTTGGCTGAATACTGATGCCAAAGAAAAACTTCAGCACAGTCCTAACTCAGCATGAAGGACATTATATTTTATTTAAAAAGATATCATTTTCTTTACTGTTCAACAGATTCCAAGCTCATCTAGTTCTACAAGGTGTTAGTTTAAACCAGGACTGGCTGCTTATCTAGCATTCCCTGTTTGGTCTTTCAGATTGGTAATGAAAATGTTTGTTTTAGATAGCTTCTACAAATTCAAAAATATTTTAAAAGCTGGAATTAAACATGTACACATATACAAATATATATGTGTGTGTGTATATATATATCCCTATAGTAATACTAAACCTATGAATATATTATGTATTGGGATACACTGACTTCTATCTTATGTCAAAAACATATCAAAGTTTAAAGTGCATGTCACAATAATTTCCTATTTTTTAACCTGTAGACAGTGGTACTGGGTCATGAAAATATGTCACTAATTAATTACTAGTTGATATTTAAAGTACACATTGTATCAAATAGCTTTATAATCAGTATTTTATTCAAGATTGATTTACAAATCCATCCTTTTTTGACTTCTGTATACCTACAGTCACTCTATATACATACTTAGAGATTGTAATTTAATTGCCTATTTCACATTAAAATCCAATATTATAGTAATGTTCATGATGGCTTGAAATGCTTAATATTTAAAATGCCTTACTTTAAAATGATAAAATACATTATATCATTTTGCAATATAGAGAAAAATGTCTGTAAATCTCCTTATCAAAATTATAATTTTGTTACATCTATCTGATTCTCATGTACATATTTTTATATGGTTGAAAGAAATTGTAACTTTAAAAGTAGTCTGAGCAAGCTGTGTTAAATCATGGGGATAAATATTGCAAATATAGCATATTTTTAAAGATACAATGAGAATATCATCATTGCATGTTAATCCTACTTGGTTTTCATATTGCTATTATTTGTGGCTAATCAATCAGCCAACCAAAAACCTGAGGCAAAGTGAACTGCAAATTGATAAAAAAAATATATTAATTGTCCAAAATAACCAGTAACTGAGGCAGAAATGATTCAGGGCTTACATTATCTAACAATTATTTCTTTACTTTCTCCTATTCTGAGATTCCAGAAGAGCACTATGAACTTATGTTCCTTTACTGTAGCTGATTTATGACACATTCTGCCTGTGTTTGGCTGATGGGACTCTCCACAATGGCACTTTTCACACATTCATCTAAACAGCTGGAAACACAATGATGACTTCCATCTTTTTTGTTTGGACCTAGAGATTATCATACTAAGTGAAGTAAGCCAGACAGAGAAAGACAAGTATCATATGATATCACTTATATGTGGAACCTAAAAATAAAAAATGATACATATATACAAAACAGAAATAAACCCACAGACACAGAAAACAAATTTATTGTTACCAAAGGGGAAAAGTGGTGGGGAGGGATAAATTAGGAGTTTGGGATTAACATATACACACTACTATACATAAAATAGATAACCAGCAAGGACCTACTGTGTAGCACAGCAAACTATACTCAATATTTTGTAATAACCTATAAGGGAAAAGAATCTAAAAAAGAATATATATATATATATCTGAATCACTTTGCTGTACACCTGAAACTAACACAACATTGTAAATCAACTACACTTCAATTAAAAATGTTTCTTAAAAAATACACTTTCTGCTCAAACCCAGATATGTTTTCAGATTTACTTCCTGTCCCTCAATGTTCTCCATTCTGTGAGTTTTATTTCTCATATATCTTACGGAGAATACAAATAGAAGAAAGTAAGTGGTGATCATTTTGTTGGGTAGAGAAATAGTGAATCACTATGTTGTACAGACCAGGAACTAACCCAGTGTTGTAGGTCAATCATTTCATGATGCATGTAAGTCAAATCATTATGTTGCATTATGCTGTATGAAGTTATACAGTGCTGTGTGTAAATTATAAAACTGGAAGGAAAAAAACAAATAGAAGAAAAAAAAGAAGATAATTCTGTCAAAAGAAAGCTCAGAAACTAGAGAAAGTTTTCATTTGAAAACTATTAGAATGGTTATATCATAATGAATTTTCTTGTTCACAAGATATTTGTATGCTTGTTTTGGAAGAATGCAGTTTAGCAAATATATTTCAGATAAGTTACATCTTGTTTCTACGAACATCTATTTTAAACATTCTTGAAATGTTTGTTTGAATGGTTTTACTCAAACAAAATCATACTTCTCTATTGAGGAGAGAAAAAAACCCAGATCCCAAGTATAGACTTTATTTAAATTTTACTAAGAAAATCAATGACATAAATTTATTGCTTCTGTTTTAGTACAGTTTCTATGAAAGAAATCTATATTTACGTTGAACTAATTTATAAACGCCTTTATTTTTTTAACCTTATTTCTTTCTTTGTCCTCAAGTTGTATTTATTTTTCCAAAAAAACAATTATTTGTGAATAGAACATTCACTGCTGTGGTGACACTATGGTTTATTCCAATTCTCTTTGGAATGATACAGAAAAGTGGGTTTATTGCCTTGTTTTTCTTTCACTATTTAAACTTTATCTCTCTTGATTTCCTAGGAGTGATTCAGTCAGGTGAATTAGAGGATCCGAAGTCAAATGAAAGAGGAATTCTGGGAAAAATAAGCCATGGAGACAGTAATTTGATAAATAAAGAGAAAAACATTTACCACAATATTTATAATTTAATGTGTCCAAAATAATAATTATGTGTATTTAAAAGACTCTTTTATTAGCCCAATTATAATTTTTGTATATTTAATTGTTCTTGATTTTCTTCCGTGTATCCTATAGAGTCAGAAAAATGCACAGCAAGTACTACTGCAATGTGAGCCCCTCTGGAACAAATATAAGTGACTTGAATGAAAGTTCACTTGGATTAAAGTTGTTCCAACAAAATCCAAATGGAAATTAGAATATGCTTTTAGGATGTTTATGGATACATGACTTTTACCTGTATTGAGAATTTTAGCACACAAAGAATCATTCTGTTTACCATTCTTTTTCATTTTTTTTTTACTTAGAACTCTTTCCATTTCCCAAAAGTTGAGTCAAATAATGAATATATACAATTGTATATTTGTATGGTATTGTATTATTGAATTATCAAAGTACATCCGAAGTTTTCTTGTCAGAAAAACAAGAATACAATTGCCAGCTTTTTAAAGCTGTAATTCACAATACAGTACATGTATACGCAATATCCTTTTAGAGAAAGGAGGATCAATATGGTCCCAGGACGCATGATGAGGTCCCCCAAAGCATAACTGGGACTATTCTCTGTAGAAATACATAAAGCGTTCCTTTTATATATAGCGTGAAGATTAGGAGCGTCTATCTTTTTCTTATCAGTTGTCCACCGAAACTCCTATCAGCTCACTTATGTTAAATAGAGTGTTGTTAGCCTTCCCACTAATCCAATTCCCTGCAGATCTTCAGTGTGTATTCAATAGCTTGAATTCAATAGCTTGAATTGTGTTGCCCTTATACATTTTCTTTCATAAGACTAATAAATACACATTTAATATCTAACAAAGCACTTGAAAGCAGTTTACTGCACACTTAAAAAGCAGTGTGGAGTAAAACTTCTGAGTCTCAAGAAAAAGGGGCATGCAACCATGTTAACAGTCATTTTTTTTTAAATTTTTATTTTATATTGGGGTATAGTTGAATTACAATGTGTGTTAGTTTGAGGTGTACAGCAAAGTGATTCAGTTATACATATACATGTATCTATTCTTTTTCAGATTCTTTTCCCATACAGGTTATTACAGAATACTGAGTAGAGTTCCCTGTGCTATATAGCCGGTCCTTGTTGGTTATCTATTCTATACATAGTAGAATGTATATGT
>NC_138864.1:94767904-94775404 GCF_965194805.1 Balaenoptera borealis | reverse complement strand
CTCGATGATTATATCTGCAGCGTTAACAGCACATAAAAATAGGTTCTACTCTACCATTTATAAGAACCAACTATAGAGTTACATAAAATCAGAGTGACCAGTTCTTACTGGGAAAAAATGGTAAACCATCGGATGGACAGGAGAACGTCAGACTTAGAAATATAAGTAACTGGCCTGCGGTCATCACCACAGAACATAGCAAGTCGTTAAATCTATAAACATTTAGGTAAAGCACATTATTTTCTCTATGAGAAGTAAGTCTATAACATAAAGTCCACTTTATATAAACTCGAAGCTCTAATAATGTACATATTAGGAACATTAGTTTTGCTATTTAAAAAAGATTAACATCATGAATTGGTGGCTCAGCTGTTCAACTTTGTTCTAGTTAGTAGCTACTTCTATTCCTAAAATCTGAATTTATTGTGGAAAGGAAAGTTTGGGACGTTACTTTCCCTACTGTAACAAAATACCCAGTTCCAATTTCATACTTATGTGAACTAAAAGGAGGGTTGAAGGGTTAGAAATTTCAAAAGCAACAATTATCTGTAAATCTCTTTGCACTTTTATTGGCAAGTCTATAAATCCAAAGCACCTAAGTATTTGAATATTTAAATATTGCTATATCTCATGTTGAAATGGTACCCATTTCTGCTCTTACTCTAGACGTTAATGAATTTAAAAAGACTAAGGGATCTAAATTTTACTACTCAGTTCTACAATTAACCTGCTACATTTATGTTCTAGCATGCTGACAGGTTGTCCTTTCCAGTGGAGAAGGAATTGTCATATATGCCCATGGCACTGTCAACACGGGTGCTAGCACTCCGAAGCAGGTAATCCACATTACCTGCTGCAGCATGACTGCCTGCTGCTGCTGGAGAAGGGCTTGGAGCTGCTGAGGAGACAGGACTTGCTGCTGAAGGATCTGCTGCATTTGCTGAGGGGTGATCACCTGGGGAGTCATCATGGCCACCGACACAGGCACCTTGACAGAGACAGAAGGAGAAAGAGTGGACGTTACCAAACGTCTGTTAACCTACTTCATCGCTATATGGCATCCCTACCAAATTCTTTAGTAGTGATGACCAATCATTTTTATAGAATAATTGTTATATTATTTAACTATTTAATAATGATATTTTAGGTACCACAGTATTTAGACACTGGCTTTCCAGAGGCATCAGATGTCATCAGATTCCACCTTTACATTCCACACCTCTTACGTATTATGCTAAGATGTGTTGCTTTGACTAGCATAATTAGAAATAAACAATTACATGTCAGTTTTCTCAACACTTCATAACTGATAATCTCATCAATGTCATAGTGCTACAAATGAAAGCCTTTTGACATGATTTACAGGTATGATTAAGATAGATATGATAAAGATTAAACGACTGGAAAAATACACATTTAAATATCTGTTATCAAAGCTAGTAAAAAGAATGTATGTGCAGTGTACTTATTCATAAAATATAACCTGTCTTCAAAATTTAATATATATATATATAAAATATACACAGTACTAGAAAAATACACACAGTAATACATATTACTACATGAGTACTTGCAGTAACTCATATAGGATATTTACTTACTTACATATCCCCAGAAAATAGCTACATAGATAGGTCCTCTCCAAGAAGGGATCATAAGCCTCGTATTCTAGCTTCTCCTTTAAACGTTTTCTTATTTCAAGCTAACTAAACTTAAACCTGGAAGTCTAGAAATCTAAAGATTACTCAAGGGTTATTCATTAAACTGAAAAATAAAGTATTTTGCTCAAAATGTCCTTTCTACCATTTCCTTCTCCTTCAAAGTTGTAAAAATTAGAGTCAAAAAGAAAAGGAAATAAGGAGGGAGAGAAAGAAGCAGAAAAGATGAAGCAAGGAAAATACAAAGTAAGGAAAAACCAGGGGGAAAGTCTGAGAGAAAGAGAGAAAGGCTGTGGAGAGACAGGAAAAGGTTGGCAAGAGAGGCGAACAGGAAGTCCTCCTGCACAGAAGCCTGACGCATCTATCTGCTCGGTTGGGCGGCAGTCACACTCTTTGAAGGCACTGCTTGTACTAACCAGCAAGTAATCAGACAACTTGTCAACTTGCCAAGTTTGCAACCTTTGAAAAAGCAATCATTTTCTTTCCTAGAAAAAACAATTCACATTTACTGTAAATAAAAGCAAGTATTTATATAAACACCACTTTTGAACAAATTCTTGGGACAACATGTGTCTTTGAAAACGGAAAAAGATTAACAGACATGGTTCACAATTTATCCTCAGAGTCATTTTTAACACAGTTCAAACTTTTCGAGTCTGGCACTTTATATCATAAACAAAAGAGAAATTAATAATGAAAACAAAGTTAGGGGCTTCCCTGGTGGCGCAGTGGTTAAGAATCCGCCTGACAATGCAGGGGACACGGGTTCGAGCCCTGGTCCGGGAAGATCCCACATGCCGCGGAGCAACTAAGCCCGTGTGCCACAACTACTGAGCCTGTGCTCTAGAGCCTGGGAGCCACAACTAATGAGCCCGCGTGCCACAACTACTGAAGCCCGCACACCTAGAGCCTGTGCTCTGCAGCAAGAGAAGCCATCGTGATGAGAAGCCCGCGCACCACAACGAAGAGCAGCCCTCACTCGCCGCAGCTAGAGAAAGCCTGCGTGCAGCAACGAAGACCCAATGCAGCCCAAAAAAAAAAAAAGTTAGAAGAAAAAAATAAAGGAAGTTCAGGATGGATTAATTCCTCTCCCTCAAAAAAAACCACTTCATATTTCATAATAAAGAAAGAGTATTTTCTATCCCTTGCTATCTTGAAATATGGATTAATTAGATATAATTTTGTAACATGAGGGGAAAGAATCACAGAATAACAGAAAGGAATTCAAAAGTGCTTTTCAAAAATATTTCTGGATTTTTTTAGAACATACTTTCATACCTATAGATTACTGTACTTGAAAGTATCATAATAAGAGGCATTCTGAAATGTATGCTGTAAAATTAATTGATCCAATGGGTTGCCCATGTATTTAGTTGTTTAAATATTTAATGGTCAGTTTACTTAATTGTTCTTTTTTTTTTTTAATTTTTTTTTTTAATTAATTAATTTATTTTATTTTTGGCTGTGTTAGGTCTTCATTTCTGTGCGAGGGCTTTCTCTAGTTGTGGCAAGCGGGGGACACTCTTCATCGCAGTGCGCAGGCCTCTCACTATTCTGGCCTCTCTTGTTGCGGAGCACAGGCTCCAGACGCGCAGGCTCAGTAATTGTGGCTCACGGGCCCAGTTGCTCCGCGGCATGTGGGATCCTCCCAGACCAGGGCTCGAACCTGTATCCCCTGCATTGGCAGGCAGATTCTCAACCACTGCGCCACCAGGGAAGCCCTACTTAATTGTTCTTTGATAAACAAAAAGAATGGTTAGAATAAGCAGTTTGGAAAAAAATTATCTATCTACTAAAATGCCTTTCCTTCCAGGAATAATTTACCTCATACTGTCTCCAAATAACAAGGAATGAAACTGAAATGAAGGAACAGAGAAAGACAAACAGGTTAAACTTTAAAAAGGCTGCCAATCCAGATAAATAGATAGATAAGTGGGTAGCTAGATTATATATATGTAGATAGCTATACACATGCATATAGATAGATACCTTCTATAAAGTCTATTATGTGATGAGAAACTTGTCACACCTCTCTCATCTAACAGCCCCTTACCAATTTTTAGCATATGTAGTATTTTCACTTAATTAACTCTATCTACAAGTAAAAGTACTTTATGTGTAACTGATAACAAAGGCACTTTATAAGAAAAGTTACATGAATGGAGGTATGCAATTATTATTGTAAACTGCAAGTTTACAATCAGAATTCATCTTATACAAATTATATTACCCTATAGCTTGCTGCTAGTATGACTGATTTGATGTACAAGCAAGTTTAAGCAAGTTTTCTACCTTTGCATTCTTTAGAGTTCATTAGCCCTTTCACCATGGTTAAATTAATTATGTTTTATTCTTGAAATGGTTTGAGAGTGTCTTCCTTACATTTAAAAGTTTATGACATAAAAATAACCATCATGTCATTGTCATCCTAAAATCATATGTATCACACTTATGTGATATTCTGCAAATTTTAAGCAGATTCTGGCCTACCCTCTAGGAAACTGCCATCTAACACAAACAATATACAGACATAAGGATATGTAGAAAAAGAAATCAACTAATTGAACACTCTACTTCCATAAGATATGTACAAAACACAAACTGAAATTAATTATATATATAGGAAAGCACAAGTACACTTCTGAGGGATTTCTAACATTACAAATAAGCCAATACTATCACCTATAAATCTATGTACATGAGCTCATCCAAAATGAAACATTTGAGGCTACTAAAAATTTAAAGTATTTTATTAAATAGAAAATTAGTTTTTCCTACAACAAATGTCAATTACATGTTATATGTAGACTGCTCCACTGGCCTTGTTTAGAACATGCAGAACTTCTCCACTTTTAAGTGAATCATTTTAAGTGACACATTTCCTTTATTCCTCCTTTATCACTTTTGTTACTGTCCCATTACCTTTCTTTGCTACTGCAAGCTACTTTAGGAATTCATTGACAAAGACGAATAGAGATTAACTGAGTACATAAATTATTTTTGAAGATTATACTACTTTATCAATATTTAAACAGGCAAAAGCAGCATCAGATTTGAAAGTCTATGGATAACTTTCTAAAATATATATACCTTCACAAGTTAGGTGTTAAGCTTAGGGAAATATTTTCCACTAAATATATACTTTTATTCATGCAAATATTCTAATGAGGGACCACAATTTAGATGTGTGATAGAGGAGGGGAGGGAAAACTTATCTTAGATGTTTTCTGGTGAGAAGGCAAATAAACATCTCGTTGGGTCTAAGAAATCATAATACATTATGCAGCTACCAAATGAAATCAAAAGGAATGTCTGGTTTAAAATGGGTGTCCCAGTGAAAACTGCAGTCTATCAATTAAACTCTTCAAGAGTGAAGAAAAGAAAAAAAAAAAAAAAAGAGTGAAGAAAAGAAACGCAGTAAACTTTGGTTGGGAGATTTTTCTTTTTTTCTCTCTTGATATTTACTATCCTGACAGAACTAAAATTCCCCATAGTGATGCACCAAATAAGGCTTTCATTTACCCTTATTTATTTTCTCATTAGCTGAATTAAGCACCAACTTGATATGTAGCTCTGTGCACCAAGAAATACTGGGTAAACAGACATAAAGACAGGGTTATGTATTCTGAGATGAGAGAGGAAAAATTATGAAACTTGAAATGACTCAAAATGGTAAAAGCCAAAAGCATTTAGATATTATCCTAAAATAGGTCGCTGATGACTTCAGATTTTTTAAGAAATAAATTATGCATTTACATTAAGTGTACCTCGTTGAAAGGGTCAAAAAGTTATTAAGAGACAATGCAAAGACCATGCCTCCCTTCAAATGAATTTCAAGAGTTAGTGTAAGACTTATGAAAATGGATCAAACTTTTAATTTGCTACAATAAGCAAATCGTCTTTTTAAAATCTAGTTCAGCTGGAGCATTTCTGAATGTGTTGGGTTTGCATGTTAAGCATGTCACTTAATTAAACATCCCAGTTCTGTGTGGGTGATCGGAAAGGTGCCTAGCATAATGTTAGTCCAATTCTTACTTCACTAAATGTGAATTGGAAAAAACAGCCACAACCTGTGGATGAGATTTAAAGTGGAAAACACCATTTCCTTGTTAACATGGTCTGCCAAATACTGGTTCACACATCCCTTTATTTTTCACTTAAAATTTGAAGATAAAAAGAAGTCCCGATCTCCAGGCCCTGGTACTTAAAAAAAATTTTTAAAAAAAGCTCTATTAAGATTAACTACTTGTATAAAAATGCAAAATTGGTTTTCATATTATAGTATCTGCTCCTATTATAACAGACTACTGATAGGAAATATGTGATTGTACATTCTTTGATAAATTTTTTTCTGTTCACTTCTTCCATCTCTATACTACCTATATCTATAGTTTATTTTAACATAAACTATTGTATTGCATTGCCAGCCTTGTTCCAAATTCAAGCCCTGGTTACATGTATAATGTCTATCATAATAATAGCCTTTCAAAAGCTTCCTGGTTTTATGGTATCAAAAAGAACTGACAATGAATTGAGTGGTATTTGTAAGCTTTTCATCAAGTACTGAACAGGAGTATTTAAAGAGATCTGGGATGGACAGTGCACACTGCTATTTAATGCAATCTTTTAGCAGCAGAGAAATAGTGTGACAGGAACAACAGAAAGCACGGCACAGTGCAATCAGACACTGAGATGCCTTTTCATCATGATTCATCACCCCTTAGTTTCTACTATACTTTAAGACATTAGTTTTAATTTAACATCCATCTAATCACTTTGATAAAGCAGAGTGTTTTCTGTCTTGGAAAGTAGAGTTTGTCTAACTTTACCCTTCTCTTAGTTACACACAAATATTTCAGAAGAGAGTCGAGTCTTTTCTTTGTACTACTGGTGAAAATGAGGCTGTTCATATAGGCATGTTGTTACAGAGATTGTGGAGAGGTGATATATAATATGCTACACCATATGTTTAAAGACCAAAAATGCAACTTCTAATCTCACTCTGGCTAATCAAGCTGCTCAGATTATTTTACATACATCTTTGGTTTAGGCCTTGACATGCCCTTGTTTTTCTTTCTTCTGAAAGCTAAAGTTCCTCTCTTTGATTAGCTGAAACATTTGCATGGTCACTACACATTTTTCATTTTATAAATCATTATGCATTAGCAGTCTTGATCGCCTAGCTTGACTAATCCTGACGAACTGAAATCACAGCTGAAGGTCAAACTCCATCCCACTGCACATTCATATTCAAACAAATCTGCACCATTGTTCATTAGGCTCCTAAAATCATTGGAAAGAAGTTACTGAATATCTTACACTTATTCCTTATTCTTTCCAAACTTAACCCACAGAACGCTAATGCTTAACAGATGATAAGAGCAGAATACAAACAAAATCAATAACACTTTGCAACTGGAGTGCCTGGTTTTATTTTAAGTTTTAAAAACTAGAATGTAATCAATAATTACACAGAATTAGAATACTTGAGTACTCAACCAATTTGAGAGGGGGTTGCACTGTAGAAAGATATATTCATTTATGAAAATGCTGTCTTCTTTTATGTTTAGTAACTTAAAATGTGGATCTATCTAGCAGGCTAGAGCCATTCCCTGGAATTAAGATCTTGCTCAAAATCACTGGGAGACTAGTTTTCAGGGACTGTGCTCACAGTTCATCCTGTTTATTTGTCTACGTTCATAAATATTTCCTTTTAAATTTAAAAAATGAATTTTAAGACACCAGATACAAAAACAAAACAATTGTGATTTTGATGGAGCTCACCAAATTAGCCCAAATAATATTAGTTTCAACAAAAAGCAAGCTGTCTTAATAAAAGACA
>NC_138864.1:94600404-94765404 GCF_965194805.1 Balaenoptera borealis | reverse complement strand
GCTCATCCTGTCTCAATAGACTTCCACGATTACTTTTTACCAACTAGTCTTGTTGAAAGGTTTCTAGCGTTATAGGTAATGTAAAGTCCATTAGGTCAGCCTCTTCATAGCATGACATGCAGTAAATTACAAGTGCTTCAAGCAGCTCAGTGAATTACAGTTCATCACTTTGAAAGGTTTCCCACTACAAGACCACAGATATCAGATCTGGCAGTTAGGATCCAATTAACACTTTGGTCAGAATAATCAGATTGCATGTGTAAGACTTGTATAATTCGTTTACTGCTTCCATGCATCTTCTGTCTGTAGGTAAATTTGTTGCTGTTATTTCAAAGCTTGGAATCAGTACTTCACTTGCCTTTAGGTTATATTTCAAGTTCTTTTGCAGTGCAGTGATGAACTCCCCTTGTTTCAGCAATTTAGATCACTTGTCCTGTAGATATTACAGCTTGAGAAATGGTTTGTTGCTGGTAGTTTTGTTTTGTGCTCTTACCATGTCATTATATGTCTAGAAAAAAATTGCTAGCAATTTTTACTAAGCCCGTTTTATTTAGTGTATCAGAGACAATTTTCCCCAGTGATCACTGTGAATCTTGCATAACAACCCTGCACACCATAAACGACATATGCAATGACATTTACATGTGTACTGTCATGCAAAACTATTTCCTGCTACACTGAATATAATACCATGACTGAATGAAAGAAAACATTCTGATTTGGTGATATCATTTTTCTAGCCATGGTCAGTTATTCACAAGAGGTCCGTCAGGGCAAGACTAAGGAGAAAATGTTATTCTCACATTTGGTACTTTTGGCCAGGACTTTGATAGCTAGTTTATCACACTTTCAAATATTATGGCTAACTGGATAGAAATCTGGAAAGAATAATTTGGCCCAAAGGATAATACAGTTTCTTAAAAAAAAAAAATGGATATACAAATTCCACCACTGCAATTTTTAAATCACAACGGCCTAACAAATTTTCATAAATAAAAAAGCCTAATAACATTTCCTGAAATAGCATCACATTCAATTCTCAATGAAGCTTATTTGTTATAAATTACTATTTCTTTATTCTCTTTTATATTATACCTAATGCAGATTTAAGTTCCTAGATTCAGAACCCATGTTTCAAATCCAATATAAACTGTCACAGTACCATGAAAACACAGTTAAATTCTACTTAGAAGATATATTAAAAATGATTACTCTTTATAGATGAAATCTAAGTGATAAAACTGGACCTACTGATTGAAAAGATGCCTCTAGTTTGGTTTTACACAGATAGCTATTTAATGATTAGTGAAGATAATAGGACTAGTATTCAAGTTTCTTTTCACAAGTGGCCATTTCATTTTCCATACATTTACACCACACCAGAGGGTCAAACAGATAACGCAAATACAAATATTTCTTCTTTCGAATGATGATAAAAACAACACTAATGAAGATACAGATAGCAACAAAAAACCTGGATGCCGTGTCAGACTCTGAAACCAGAATAATTCGAACTGAATGTTGAATCTCTCACTTGTTTGCTTTGTCACTTTGGTCAAACTACTTAACTTCTCTGAGACACTATTCCTCTATCAGTAAAATTAAAGTAAGAATATCCATTTTACTTGGTTATTCTGATAATTATAATAATGCATGTAAATACATAACACACAGTAACCACTCAAATTATCTACCTTCCCTCTTTACCCAAATGAATTTTTCCTTCAAAGAGACTTCATTATACATAATAATTGGCCTCAGTTTATGCAACTGGAATGCTAAGAGAGGCTATCTTCTCTGTAATCTCCACTCAGACTTAAGATCTAAAAACATTAAAATCGTTGGGGATCTCATAATCTACACTGAATCCTGAGGGGTTTATATCAGAAAGTCAAAGTAAAAAAAAAAAAGTGATACGTGGTATCTGGTAATAGTGTTCTGTGAACATTACTATGTTCACATAAAATACATTTATGCATTCTACTATTTATTCAAAAGGAATATTCTGGTACAAAATACATGCCAAGCTAAAGATTTTGGTTTTGTTGGTTGTGCAGCAGGCAAACTTTGTCTGAGAAAGTGTGTCCTTGTCAAACCCAAACCTGGCCTCAGAGTAGCCTAAGCCTGATAAGGGCTATTTTGCATCAATTTCTACCGGTACCTGTTATTTGGTTTCTAAATATTTGGGTTTTAACTCTTGCTCACAAAACCCCTTGTGTCTTAGGCCCCATCCCCTGGTTTTGGTTTAATCTGTACTAGTAAGTCAGGTTTTTTTGGTATCTAGATGTTAATCTTCCTCCAACTTTGGCTCTAACCACAATTTCTACTTGTTATATAACTTCTTGAAGAATAAACCTTCCTGCAGTCATTCATTCATCCAACCAACGCCTGCTAACTTGTGATGGTAGAAGGCAAGGTAAGTAAATGCACAATTATAGTTCAGTGTGGCAAGCATCATGATAGAAGAATGTACAGAAGAAATAAAACAGATATCAGCACAGCATAATGAGGAAAGGCTTTCAAGAAGAGATAACGCTTAAGTTGGGTTTTAATGGATGAGTTGGAATCAAGGATATTGAAAGACTTCTCTAAGCAGAAATGAGGCATGGGTGAAAGCAATAAAAAATCATTCCTTATGACTGGAGTGTGGGGTACACGTAGTATAGGTAGGTAGGAGCCAGATGGTGAAAGGGCCAGGCTACTAAATTTAGAAGTTAAAAATTTCTTCTACAAGCATTATATGAATAGAGGGTCGGGAAACATGGGGATCCTGAAGAGTTTAAGAAAAGTGATAGGACCAGATTTGAATTTTGGGACTATCCATGGCAATAATGCTAGTGAGGGGTTATCATGGACATTTTAGATTACTTGCATGGGCTAGAGAGGAAAGGAGGGGCTGAGAGATGGTAAGGAATTTGAACATACAGGACTTGATTGATTATATGCAGAAGCCGTGAAAGAAGAGGAGCAATCTAGACAACCACAAGGTACCTGAGCAGATGATGGTCTCATTGATTAAGGTAGAGAATACAGGAAGAGAATTAGTTTTGAGAGGAAAGGAAGGCAATATGTTTAATGTTGGGCATGCTGAGTTTAAGGGCCCTCCCTGTGATATCCAGGCTGCTAAATATGTGGTTCTTGAACTAGAGAGTAGTGGCCTCAGATTTGGATTTGGCAGTCATTAGCATATCAATGGTATTTGAAATAATAGTGTAGGTGAAGTTACCCACGAATCTGTATGGGTTGTGTAGACCAAGGAGAGCAGAGGACTGAGGATAAAATTCTGGGGTGGTTAATTTCCTAAACAAATATTTATCAAACACTAATAATGTGAAAGTCCCTGTGCTAGGTGCTGGGGAAATGACGGTGAACCAGTATAACTGACCTTCCTTCTTGCCCCCTCCCTCTCTCCTTTCCTTTCTTCTTTCCTTCCTTCCTCTCTTCCTTCCATCAACACATGTTTATTAATCAGCTAATGTATGCCAGACACATACTAGGAGCTAATACTATAGGAACAAAAACTGTCCTTGAAAAGTTAATACTCTAGTGGAGAAGAAATAAATTAAATCAGTAAACTGGTGAAATACGTAAAATAATCACAAATTTTGATATGTTCTAGAAGGAAATAAAGAAGGTGTTAAACAAGGAATAATAAGGCAGATCATCTTAGTAGGGTTACGGAACACCTCTCTGAGAGGTAGCATTTAAGCTAAGACCTGAAGGATGAGAAAAAGCCACATATTAAATAGGATCAAAGAGGATTCAAACTAATGGAGAAGAAGCTCACACTAAACTTGAACTTGATCTGGAGCAAAGGGAATGAGGTGGAGGTAAGGTTGAAGAGCTCAGCAAGGGCCCAATACAATCCCTGTTCACATCCTAATAGAGGACATAGGCAGCAAATCACTAATCATGCAACTAATAACTTATATGACAATCATAGAAAGTAATCTAAAGGGGAAAGTAAACATTTGTCATTTGAGGATACAGAGAGGAATCAGAGCCTAGAGAGGATATTGAGAAGACCTAGCTTGAGCAGTCTCTTTTGAAACCAGCAGAAAGGTATAAAATCCAAGAGAAGAGAGTGTTTTAGAAAGAAATCTTGATCAACAAAGTCAGATGAAGTGAACAGGTTAAGATAAGGATGAGATAATGTTCCTTGTCTTGGTTAATGTGGAGGTTACTGAAATGGGTAAAAATAACCTCAGGGGAAGGTTGGTCAGAAGTCAGATTATAGAATGATGAGGATTAAAGGGGCAGTACTACATTGGAGATAGTAGACCATTCTTTTAATCGAGCAGGTTATGATGAAGGTGAATTGTCAAACCATAAGAGTGTGTGGATTTCAGAGAGTCTTAATTTTTTAAGACAGAAGACCTGGGGCGTGTTTCTATGTTGAGGTAAGTAGACTAGTAGTGAGGGAAGTGCTGCAGGAACATGAGAAAAAGGTGGAGCAAAGTTCTTTAGTAGGTAGAAGGAGACAACACCAAAACAACAGGTAGTCCATCAATGAAATGAAAAGGCAGTCTACAGAAGAGGAAAACATTTGCAAACCACATATCTGATAGGGGTTAATATCCAAAATATACAAGAAATCTCATCTTCACTAATCATCGGGGAAATGCAAAATGCAAATCAAAACAACGACGAGATATCACCTCACACCTGTTAGGATGTTTACTATCAAAAAGAGGAGATAAATGCTGGTGTGAATGTGGAGAGAAGGGAACCCTTGTGCACTGTTGGTAGAAAGGTAAATTGGCATAGTCACTATGGAAAACAGTATGGAGGGTCCTCAAGAAACTAAAAATAGAACTGTGAAATGATCCAGCAATCCCATTTCTGGGTATTTATCCAAAGGAAATGAAATAATCATCTTGAGATATCTGTTCTACCAGGTAACTGAATTATTATTCACTATAGCCGAGGTAGAGAAACAACCTAAGTGTCTGTCAACAGACAAAGGGATACAGAAGATGTGGTAAATAAATACAATAGAATATTATGCAGCCTGAAAGAAGAAGGAAATCCTGTCATCTGCCACAACATCGATGAACCTGGAGTAATTGTTGTATAATCTCGGAGGAGGAAAGGTCTAGTAACCATGGCACAAAACTAAGACGCCATAAAAAGAGGACCAATAAATTCAACTTCATTTCAAAAAATCTGCATAGTAAAAACCAAAATCAAATTAAAGGTAAATGATAAATTAGAGATGACAATTGTATTTCGTATTTCCCTAATATGTGAAAGTGCCTATAGATCAAGAAGAAAGAGACCAACGATCCAATAGAAAAAATGGGCCAAGTACTAAACAGTTTGCAGAAAAAAGCGTCTCTTACATATGGACATATATCCAACATAATTCAAAATAAAAGAAAGCTAATTAAAGATATTCTGAGAAGTCTATCAGATTGGGAAAG
Source organism: Balaenoptera borealis (assembly GCF_965194805.1). Classification (NCBI taxonomy): domain Eukaryota; kingdom Metazoa; phylum Chordata; class Mammalia; order Artiodactyla; family Balaenopteridae; genus Balaenoptera; species Balaenoptera borealis. Next base: position 94,759,981 of record NC_138864.1, on the reverse strand, counting down.
ATCAGATTGTTAAATAACACTGTGATGGTAAAGTTGTGGAAAGTAGACACTAGCTTACGGAAATATAAAATGGCAACAGATTTACAGATAGCATTTGGGTAATATCTATCAAAATTACAAATAAACACATTCTTTGACCTAGGAATTTCAGTTCTAAAACTTTCCTCAGTTATACTTGTGTACATGTGAAGTGACATTTGTTCAAAACTATTCATTGATGCATTTTTGTTAGCAACAAATTAGAAACATCCCAGGTGACAATCAATAGACTGGCTAAATGACATCCATCAGTGGAATACCGTGCAGTCGTACAATGAATGAGGAAGCTCGCTATGGATTACTCAGTTTTTTGCTTTTTATGCTTTTTCAGTTTTAAACTATGTAGACATTTTAATTTTAAAAAATAAAGAATTTTAAAAAGCAGTTATAGGGCACATTAAGGTTATAAGGAACTCACAGCTTTTTAAAAGAAATATGTCCCAAGAATAATGCCTCAAAGAGTTAACCAAATGCAAAATACATATTGGTAAGTACTTCCCACCAGTTTTAAATTATTATAAAAAAATCCTCTGAGCAAAACCACTGACGTAATAAGACAAAGTAACTTAGCTGTGACCCTCGTGCCACGGTAATGTTTAAAGATCTTGTCAGGCTAGTGAGGTTTTCCAGTGGAATATATTTAAAAAAGTGTTCCAAAATAGTATTAATAAGCAAGAATTCTGATTTGAAATAAACAGGTGATGAGAGGAAAATTAGATAAAATGTATCAGATCTCTTCAGGGATACCATGGGAATAGAATTTATATCCCTAACGTACTTTTTTCATCTGTGGATATCAAGGGCTTGATAAATGCTTTGTCTTATACAGTTGACAAAACCTGGAAGAGGTAGACAGTTACTAATCCTTTGGTTATAGGAATATAAAAAGTGCCAAAGTGTGTATCAAGCCCTGTATTCTGTCACTTAAAGGTATCACTATTTTAGAGTCAGGCTTCCTGACATTCCATTTCCCTCAAAAGACTACACCTCCAACACTCTTAACCTTCTCTTGAACACTAGTTCTGAATCTATTCATCAGGGATTTATCCAAACCTTTACAGAACCTCATTTATTCACTCATTCACTTCCCGAGAGAAGATAATATTGTTTTGCCAGCATGTACTTCACAAAGCTTCTAAACCTACAGACTTGTCAATCTATAACCTCTGAATCCTAGACAGAGATGTGGAAAAGATTAGGTCCCATATTAGAACAGTCAGAATATATGAAGGGTGAGAATACTAGAATACTAGCAATTCTTCCCATTAGGGAAGTGAGCATTCTAGGTCCCATCCCCCCAGTCTCAGGATCTTCTGGATCAAATCCAGGATATCAAACCCTCAGTTCCTAAGAGGCCTGTGTACCTCTTTCCATTTTTGTCATGTGAAACTAAGAGGAAAGAAACATGCTGGTATGAACTATATCCAGCCTCATATCTAGGAATTTTTAAACCCTTTGCTATAGTGTTTTTTCATATAATTAACTTTTATAGACTCCCTAAAAAAGTAGCTTTGAAAAAGTTTTTCATAATGAATCTAAATTGCTTTTTATTATTATTCTATTCTCAACCCTCTTCCTTTTTGCTCCCCACCCCCTAGCCTACCTTACTCTGTCCCACTTCCTCCCTCCCCCACTTTCTGAACTTTTTTCTGTACACCTTTACCCGTGAGGGCAGCATTATTTGTTCACATTGAGACGATATGGTTATCATTATCTTAGATCAAAATCTCTAAGGATGTAATTGTCATGGTTTGGTTACTACCTACATGCTGTCAGTAAAGATGGTTCCCTTTGGAAAGAACAAAAAAGGAATTGCAATTATAACTAAATACCAGCTTGAGGTTGGATGGGGTGGACGCATGGAGATAAAAACTTCCCGGAGGCCTTTGAAGCCGTGAAAAAGTATTCAGAATGGAGTTAGGTCCTGTGAATTTAGCTAAGTGCATCATGCTTTAGGCTACTTCTTCCTAAGCTTTGTATGGAAGGCTAGACCATTATGTTTAATGCTGTGTACTCAGGGCTTAATGTGGTATTTGGCACAAAACAGATATAATCAAAAATGATTTTGAAGAATAAATTAATGAAGGAATATTCCTCCACACACCAGCTACGTTTCCTCTGAGTGGTCTTGTAGGATGTGGCGACTAGGAAACAGGAAAACAGAGGTGTTTCTGAGGGCATCAAAAATATAACATAATGCTTTCCCTATGGTCTTTTCAACATACTAGCCCCTTAAGTACTAAACTGAAAATGAGTACAGTTGGGATTCGATTAGAATTTTTGAAACTGCTCACCTGGGTGGCTCAGTAAAAATCCCTGTTTCCAAAGAAGAAAACAAACAAACAAACAAAAAGAATCAGAACAAACTTCATTTCATATGTCCCCAATAATGCAAACAGAGTTTGCATGTGTGTTTCTTTAGGCATATTCATAAAGAAGCATCATAAAATAACTCCACTGGCTTTTTGATTACTCTTAAAAAACTCACTATAGATGTGCAAAGATAGCAGGTAACATATTTCTTATGCTTTAACCACAGAATTTTATACATTTTATCTCAAATTCTTTTTCTTTACAGAAACTTCAGCATTGAAAAAGGAATAACAATATAAGCAAAAACTAAAAAAGCTGAGTTATTGGACACCTTTCATTTTCAGTCAATCAGTTCACATTGGGAAACGTCTGATTTTTATATTTATTGCTCTGTCCTTTGTGCTGCAGTATCTAAAAATAACTACTAAGCCATTTTAAAATTCACCTGTTTAAATGTCTGTCTCTCCCCTGACGTAGTACGGTGGAAAATATGCTTTATTCACTTAGGTATACATAGTCCCTAGCATGTTGCTGGTATATGGTAGATCTCAATTCGTGTTTATTGACTAAATTATACCGTACATAAATGTAGAAAAAGTTTACAGAAGTAAGCTTTCTTTAAAAATTGCTTCAAGATGATATACATAATGTATGCTCCATGTTGAAATTTAAATATTAAAATACAAAAATCACCTATAATTCCATTATCTTCACTACCGTCAAGAATTGGTGCATTTTTTTGTATTTTTAAACCCACTTTTAACATGAAATTTATTTTCTTTTGTTTAAAAAGTAATATACAGTCCTTAACATTCATTTTAAAAACGCCAAAAAATAGAAAGAATTTTAAAAATTACAGTTTTACCATTCAAATCCCATTCCTTTTACAGATATAGACAGTCTTTGCTTTGTATGGTCCGGATATGCAAGAATTTCAGTTGCAATAGTTTAACTAAATAAAATAAGTCCCCGAACGACTTAGTTCAGATTTAGTTACCACAGTATGTTAACTATGAAGAACTGCATAAAGTATACATTTAGCTGCTAGATCTTCAGTCCATGGATCACTACATAAGTAATAGGTGTACATCATGATCCTCAGCAGAAGACCCACTTGATCAACACCCAGAGTCCTGGGCCATAGAAACTGTGAGATAATAAATGCGTAGTTTTAATTTGCTAAGTTTGTGGGAAGTTGTTTGGTGGCACTATAAAAGTAATATACTAGGATAATATTTTGATTTACAGACTTTTTTTTTTTTCAGTGCTCTGTGGATATGGTCCCATTGTCTTCAGGCATTTGGTATTACAGAGGAAAAAATATCTGAAGTCAGTTCACGTCACCCATCTGATTTGAGGAAAGCTTTTCTCCCCATCTGAATAATTACAGAATTATTTCCTTTGTGCTTATATTACAAGAAATTTGCCAATATCAAGGTATACACTTTTCTCCCTCTTTCTCTCTCCCTATCCTTATTTCTTCTATTTGTTTTTAAGAATGATTTCTTGAATTTTATGTTAGATACTATTTCTATTTCAAATGTTCTGATTTCCTCCCATTCAAGAAATGTTTGTATTCAGGAACTCGCATTGTTTTTAGGTTCAAACTCCATTCTCTACCCTATCTATGGTTGTCTCACATTTTAAAAACTTTTATACATGTCCTTTATATTGTGGAGAATAAAAATTTCTCTTTCATCTTAGGGATTCGACTTACAGTGTCAGCACGGCTTTTAACTACCAAATCTCCAAAGAAAAATTTAATTCTGATACTGCATTTTAATTTCTCTGCAATCTTTATTCCATCATATTTTCATCTCACTCTCTTCGAACTTCTACCATTTTCTTCTTATCTCAACCTGTTCTGATCTTATAGCTCTCTCTGTTTTATAAAACCCGTGTTTTCTTGAATCCTATTGAAGATGCCAAATATGTTTACACTTTTTTTCTTTTGGATGATGCAGTAAAGCCTGAATGCATTCTTCTTCCCAGTTAGTATAAAGGACTTCTTTTCTCTTCTTCTACATTTTTCCATCTTTTCCTTCTTAAGCAGTGATGTATTTAGCCTTGCACTTGCCAACAGACAGGTTGGTGGATTATAGTTTCCCAGAGTCTTTATCCACATGGGATAAGATTGAATCTTCTCAGTTTTGTACCCACGGTTTTACAAAACTAGCTTGATTTTGGTGGGCTTTCATCTAGTGTAGCTCTGCTGGATCAAGATAGAATTCTTACTCCTCTCCTCTCTGACATGTTCATATAATAAAAGAGCATTGGTGTTAGAAGGTGGGCTCTAGAGTCAGCCATGTTGGATGAATGTCCCAAGTCTCACCAGCAAAGCTAATGTGGCCAAGTCATTTAAATTCTCTCTGCTTCAGATTCCTTATAAGTAAAAAGGGGATAATAATATAAAAACCTCATTAATTGTCAGCATTAAATGAGATAATGCGTACGAAGGTTTACCACAGTACTTGACACTCTGTAAGCACTCAATATTGGTTTTCCTCTAATTTGATTATTATGGGCATGGAAAACCCATTCCCTCTAAGTACACTGTTACCAAGGCTCTGTGTTTACTCCCACCTCCATGGCTTTATTTGTGAGGGTGTCTCTCCAGACTACAATGCATTATGTCACCACAGGCTCACTCTGTACAACATCCGGCTCATTTTCCCAATCATGTTGCTGTTTCTGACTCTATGTACAAAGAGAGAATGAAGAGAGGGCAAAGGGAAGGGGACTCAGATAGCTTCAAAAACTAGTCACAAGCAATTAATGAGATAAATCAGTTTTCTGATCACTACTGACCTCATGGTTCAGAATAAGAGGACAGACAAAGGCAAAAGGTAGCTCAGGTGGGCTCCAATTTCACAAAATGTTTATAAAGTTTTCATAGGTCTTGAGAATGCAGAAATTTCTTGAAAATTCTAGGAAGTTTGACTGTGAGTTGGCTTTGGCAAGCTTCTCTTATGACCCATAAAGTACATGTACTTACCTTCTCTGAGTTCAAGATCTGAAAATAAAGCTGCCAGTTGTACACACACAGATAACTAGACCTCACCCAAACTCAATGCTTAATCCTGAGCCTGCAAAGCTGCTTCTCTTGCTGTGGATACTGTCTCATTGAACAGGCACCATTATCTTCCCACTCAGCCAAGCTCAATACCCTAAGGTAATTTTTACTCCCCCTTCTACCTCAATTCTATTTTCAATCAGTCAGTAACTACCGCCCAATCATTCCTACAATGCCTCTCCAGTCCCACTCCCTCTTGGCCATTCACATTCCCTCAAGTCCGAATTTCTAACTTCACCATTTTTCATTTGGACTATTGTTACTGTCTTTGAAGTGGTCTTCAGCCTCTAATGTTTTCCTTCTCCAATCAATACGACTTATTGTTGCCAGAATTATCTTCCCCAAATACAAATCTCATCATGTCACTACCCTTGTCAAACACTAAAAAGGTTTCCCAATCCAACAGAAAACAGTTTATTTTCCCTACTTTAAATTCAAGGTCTAGAGCAACCTAACCTCAACCCTTTTGCAGGTCCATCTCCTCAGACATCTCTTCACAGCACTCATCAGTACCAGTGGGACACCTACTACCCTTTGAGCATATCTGCCACTTCTGTTTCCCACTAGTTTAGCTTTTTCATTTCTCTCAGCCTGGAGTGCACTGTGTTGGTAAACACCAAAATCTACCCAAACTTTCCCCATCGTTCAAGGCTCAGTAGGGGGGCCGCCTCTGTGAAATAATCTCCAGATGCTTGGATTAGCAGTAGTTTCTTTTCTATGCCTTCACTTTACTTTGTTTATTCTATTATATTTATCCCATTCTGCCTTTTATTGTGATTATTTACACTAAAACCAGACTAGAGAAATGACTGTGCTTCATTTACTCTGATCTTCCACAATCTGGCAAAATGTTTTTTGCACATAATAGTTGTTCAGAAAAAAAAAAATTTCCTGACATTATCAGGGTTAAAACCTCCAATATGTGAATACTGCTTTATTACAATCATTGTATTAAAATCGCATACAAAATGCTCATATTTCATGTAGAAATGAAAATGAGTAAGACTATAATTTTTACTTTTGGCATCCTCCAGTATTTTGGCGTCACTTAATCTGCTGTGAAGATATAATAGCAAGGTAAAATATGTAAATGTGAGTTTTCAGGGCACAGATTATTCTCCTGCATAGTAATTACATTTAATTTAACTCTGTGTTCTTGACAAGTACAACTCTGAGTTAAATCATACTGTGGGTTTGCTAACACTATTTGTATAGCATTTAAAAATTTACCAAGTATCTTCACATTTCTTCTGTTGTGTCATTTGTTAGATGCCATACTTCCTATTATCTACTTTTATAGGCTCAGAAAGACCAAGACATGTGACAGAATAAATAAGAGGAAGAACTGGAACTTGAATTAATTTTTCTTTTATTTTACCAAATTTAATGTGTTGTTCACCATTTATGAGATGGTTTAATTTTGTTGAATCCTCAGTGTCTCTAATAGCCCCATATCTCTGACTAGGATGTATGGGAGTCTTTATTAAAGGCTTAAGCAGGCTTGGCTGCCCAACAGGGTGATCATAGAATTTATTGGTACAGGTATGAGACTAAAAAGAGGCAATACTAGTAATTACCAGAAGAGACAGATGTCAACCAGAACTATCCTGGGCAAACTGAAATGTGCATTCTATCTACTGGCCTTAAAAATTGAGAACCATGTTTTCTCCTCTGCAAAACCAAAGCAGAGAAAGCTATTTATAAATTTTCTATCTTGAAATATTTATTAATTTCTATTGGAAAACTGTATTTTTATAGCAATGATATTTTTAAAATCCAAATTTACTTAAAAAATTTAAATAAATATTTAGTTTGAAATAAACTGTAAAAATATTTATATGCCAATTTTAAGTGAAAAATTTGCCCCTCCTCCCAAAACAAGCATAAATAAATATAAACACATAAGAAAGCATTCTGAGAACAACAAAAATCTTAGGTATACTTTTTACTTTTTACAAACAAGAATTGTATATATTTAAGGTGTACAATATATATATAGTGTGAATTGACAATCTAACTATTTAACATACCCATCACCTCCCAAAGTTAGCATTTTGTGTGTGTGTGTGAACACTTGAGATATACTCTCTTAGCAAATTTTAAGTATACATCATTATTAACTATAGACACTATGTTGTACATTAGGTTCTTCAGAGCTTATTCATCTTATAACTGAAAGTTTGTACTCCTTGATCAATATTATTTTTTCTAATTAAGAACTTTTAAAACACCATACAGTGGAGCCAAAGGCTGTGGATTGATTTACAACAAATATCAACATACAACTTTGGTTTTTAGAGTTAAATTATTTAAAGGGACTTTGCTCTTTAAGGCTTTTTGTTCAGCCTTAACTTCCCTTGGTAAAACTTAAGTCACTTGTAATAATCGAAATTTCTGTAGGGGAAATCAGGCATCTACTACAAAAGATATTAGCTATAGGCCAATCATTCTTACTGCAAAATCACTTAAAATTTCAATTCTTTAATTTTGTAAAATTCCCACTTGCTAGTCTATGTTAGGACACTGGAATTTATCTGTAACCCCAAATGGTAGAACATCTTCAAAGAATTTTGCTTTCTTCCTGTTCAGTCACCATCTAAAATATTCTTCCAGTAACAAATCAGGTAGTTCAAATCTCTTTGTTACCAATTAGACCAACAAACATTTATTGATGGCAGAAATGCCAACCATAAAAGGTCAGGGATACTTTCATTCTTAGGATGCAAAGCAGGTTTTCTTGAATTCCTTTAATCCCAGTTTGGAAAAGTAATTTAACACCCAAATAATCGTGACTATTAAATTTTAATATAAGTCAAATGCTCTGAGAACATTTTGTGATGCTCAGCAATTAAAGGAACCCCTTCTTTCGTTTTACAATAGTGAGTAAAGTTTTGATACTAATGAATACAACTTTGATGTCTTTGCACCTGAGCCTCGCCTTTGATGACCTCACAGCATACAACTTACTCTTTGGCATTGACTAGGTGCCACTGGAAAAACGGGCAACATAGCTGAATGTAATGTCCCATAAGAACAAAACCTGCAAAGAGTCATTGTTTTGCAACATACACTGGCCTGGTGATTAAACTCAATGCTACAGTGATACCAGGATATGAACCTCTTGTATTCAAGACGCAAATTGGTCCATAATGTTTTTGTGTCATTTTTACAGATATTTCAATAGTGTAGAAGTAACCATGAAGTAATTTCATAATATCTTCAATATTACAATTGCAGAGTTCTCTATTTTTGGAAAAGAATATTAGTATTTTACTGAACTGTATTCTTAGGACAATTCCTAGATTCCTTGGATATTTTTTATACAATAATATTTAATTAAATGTGATTAAAATAGGTAAAATAAGCGATAATAAATAACTTCATTTTCCATAGTGATATGTATGGCTCATGATGGGCTCACATAAGGAACGAAAACGTATCAAAATATCATTAAGATTTTGTTGTTTCCATAGCTATTGAAAACAGCAATCTGATTGATGAAATTTAAGTAGGCTTCTGGGATGAAACTCAGGTTTTTCATTGGAATACAGGGGAATCATAACATATTATCACATACTATAAACTATAAAAAATAGTACATATTCCTTCCTAGGGGCCAAATTCAACATAATCATAAGAATATTTTAGAATCTCTTATCAGTCACGAGTAAACATTTTATTCAAAAGATATATGGCTATATATCAATAATTGCATTAAACATAAAACTGTATGCTGCTTACAAGAGATATTAATAAAACATAAGGACACAGAAAGGCTAAGAGTAAAAACATAGTAATAAATTTAACTTGGAAGCACTAACTACAAGAAAGCTAGAGTTATCTATACAAATATCAGAGAAAGAAGAATTTAAGGCTAAGAATATAGTTGACCCTTGAACAATGGGGGTTTGAACTGCATGGGTCCAATTATACACAGATTTTTTTTAGGAGCAAATACTAAAGTTCTACATGATCCACAGTTGTTGAATCCACGAATGTGGAACCACATATATATGGAGGGCCAACTCACAGTTATAAGCAGATTTTCGACTGAGGAGGGTTGGTGCCCTTAACCCCCACGTTGTTCAAGGGTCAACTGTACTTTTAAGGCAACATTATTAGAGATTAAGGAGAACATTTCAGAATGATAAAAAGTTTACATTACCAAATAGATATACTAATTCTCAATATGCAAGCGCCTAATAGCATAGTTTTAAAACACATAAAGGAAAAACTGACAGAACTAAAAGGAGAAACAGATAAACACACACTCATAATGGGGGATTTTAAAACACCACTCTCAGTAACTCTGTATAAGCAGATACAAATTCAGTATGATAACAGAAGATGTGAACAAGACAATGAATACACGATCTAATTGTTACACTCACACACATGTATCTATATGCATATATATACATATACATAACACTGTACAAAATAATGGCAAAATATGCACTCTTTCCTAGTGCATATTAAACTTTATCATAATAGATCATATCCAAGGCCATATAAAGCAAGTGCCAAAAAATTTCAAAGGCTTGAAACACTTATGTTTTCTTACCACTGTGAAATTAATCAGTGTTAAAAGGTAATTTAAGAAATCCTAAAATATTTTGAAATTAAATAATGACTAAATTATGTATGGGTTAGAAAAGAAATCATAATGGAAATTAGAAGACATTTAAAACTGAATGATTGTGGAACTACAATATATCAAGTTGTGGGATGCAGCTAATACTGTGCTCAGTGGGAAATTTAAAACCTTAAATTCATACATTAGAAACAAAGAAAGACTGAAAAATCAATGATCTAATGGTCCACTTTGATAGGTTAAAAAAGGAACAGTAGGAGAACAGTATGGAGGTTCCTTAAAAAAAACTAAAAACAGAACTATCATATGACCCAGCAATCCCACGACAGGGCATATACCCAGAGAAAACCATAATTCAAAAAGACACATGCATCCCAATGTTCATTGCAGCACTATTTACAATAGCCAGGACATGGAAGCAACCTAAATGTCCACCAACAGAGGAATGGATAAAGAAGATGTGGTACATATACACAATGGAATTTTACTCAGCCATAAAAAGGAACAAAATTGGGTCATTTGTAGAGATGTGGATGGACCTAGAGACGGTCATACAAAGTGAAGTAAGTCAAAAAAGAAAAAGAAATATCATACATTAATGTATACATGTGGAATCTGAAAAATTGGTATAGACAATCTTATTTACAAAGCAGAAATAGAGACACAGATGTACAGAACAAACGTATGGATACCAAGGGGGAATTGGGAGATTGGGATTGACATACATACACTATTGATACTATGTATAAAATAGATAACTAATGAGAACCTACTGTATAGCACAGGGAACTCTACTTACTGCTATGTGGTGACCTAAATGGGAAGGAAATCCAAAAAAGAGGGGATATATGTATACGTATAGCTGATTCATTTTGCTGTACAGTAGAAACTAACACAATATTGTAAAGCAACTATACTCCAATAAAAATTTAAAAAACAAATTAAAACAAAGATGACCTATTAAAAAAAAAGATGATGATATTTAAAAAAATAAAATAAAAAATAAAAAAGGAACAGTAAATTAAAGCCAAAGAAAGCAGAAGAAAGGTAGTAAAGTTAGGAACAGAAATCAATGAAATTTAAAAAACATGGAATCAGGATCACAGACATAATGTAAAACACAATACTATAAAACTATTAGATAACATAGAAGACAATCTAGGGGTCCTTGAGTTTGGCATTGTTTAGATACAATACCAAAAGCATGATCCATGAAAGAAAAATTAAGTTGTACTTCATTAAAATTAAACACCTCTGCTCTGTAGAGGACACTGATAAAATAGTGAGAAGATAAGCCACTGACTTGGAGAAAATATATATCCAAAATATATAAAGAACTCTTAAAATTCAACAGTAAGAAAATAACCAACTCAATTAAAAAGTGGGCAAAAGATCTTAACAGATACCTCACCAAAAGATCTGAACAGATACAAATGGTAGTTTCTTACAAAGCTAAGCAGTTTTACCATATAATCCAGCAATCATGATCCTATGTAATAACCCAAAATAAATTGAAAGCTTTTGTCTACACAAAAACCTGCAAACAAATCTTTATAGCGGCTTTATTCATAATTGCCAAAACTTGGAAGCAAGCAAGATTTCCTTTAATAGGTGAATGGATAAATAAACAGTGATACATCCATACAATGGGACGTTACTCAATTAAAAAAAGAAATGGGCTGTCTTGCCATGAAAAGACATGAAAGAGCCTTAAATGCATATTGCTAAGTAAAAGAAGCTAATCTGAAAAGGCTACAATACTCTATGATTCCAATTATAAAACATTCTGGAAAAGGCAAAACAACAGTGATGTTAAATTGTGGACTTCAGTTAGTAATTATGCATTAATATTGGTTAATCAATTGTAACAAATGTACCACACCAATGCAAGATGCAAATAATAAGGGAAACTGCGGGCAAGGAGGAGGGGAGGGAATCTGTGGGAACTTTTTGTACTGTCTGTTCAATTTTTCTGTAAACCTAAAATTGCTCTAAAAAATTGCTCTATTAATTTTTAAAAAGTATACCCATGTCCTAAAATATACAATAGAGAAAAAACAACAAAATGAATGATTCTTTGAAAAAAGAATTGATATAATTCTATTAATACTGATCTTATAAAAAGACAGAAATAATCAATATTGTAAGTGAAAAAGAATATCACTACATATCATCTATGTATTAAAATATAACAATATTACCAAAAATTTTATGCTGGTGAATTAAAAATTTTAGGTAACTTGAACAAATTCCTGGAAAAAAACCTTAGCAAAAGTAGTAGAAAATCCAAACAATCCCACATCTATCAGAAACTGAATTACAAACTTTCCCACAGTGAAATATCCAGGCCCAGTTTAGTTTACCAGATAACTCTTCCAAAATACAAGAAAAAAATAATACTGGTCTGATACAAAATCCTCCAGACAATTAGTTTAGCATTTGAAAATCATTTAATATAATTCACCACAATAAAGAGAAAAGATTATATAATTATTTCAATTTACACACAGGAAAAAAAATGTGAAATAATTCAACACTTCTTCAGGATGAAAACATTTGGTAAATTAGGAATAGATGGTAACTTTCCAAATGTGAGAGAGTAGCTACAGAAACCTACAGCAAACATCATACCTAGTAGAGAAATCTAGAAATCTAGCTTCCTCCCAAGATGGGGGAACGAAACAAAGATACCCAGTATCTCCCAATTTATTCATCATTTTACTGAAAGTCCTAAACAGTGCAATAAGTCAAGGACAGCACAGTAAATCAATAAGTCAAAGAAATAAAAGTATCACTGTTCATGAATACCATGGCTACATATGTAGACAATCCAAAAGAATCTACTCTGTATCAGAAAGATTAAGTGAATTTAGCAATGTTGCTGGATCCAAAGTCAGTATCTAAAAAACAACTGTATACCTAGAGAGATAATGGTAATGTTCTATTTCTCAGTCTAGATGGTGGTTACATGGATGTATTAATTGTGTGAAAATCCACAGCTCTATACTACTTCCGATTAATGCACTTTTTTGTATATATGTTATACTTTAACAAAAGATTATTTTGTGTTGTTAAATGGGTATAGAGTTTCAGTTTACAAGATGAAAAAGTTCTGGAGATGGGTTGCATAACAATATGAATACACTTAACACTACTTAACTGTATACTTAAAAATAGTTATGATGGTAAATTTTATGTATATTTCACAATTAACAATTAAAATTGTTTACTTTAGAAAATATGAATGGTATCAAGAAATTAATGTTAAAGGTTGGTGAATCTAAATAACACATAGAAAAAATTCAAGTCAGAAACTTGTAGCCCACGATTAGAGAAATTCTGCTTCCCTCTGCTCTGGGCTGAGCAAAATTGTTACAGTGATAACAGATGGAACACTATACTTAGAAATCAAAATTCCTTAATTTTAAGGCAGTATTCATCATAAGATATATCACTGATTTAATAATACCTTTTGGGTGAAAAACCCCACCATATTTAAACTTACCTGTAAACATATCTGAAATATAAAAGTGTGTGTGCCTTACAATCAAGAAAATGTGGGATATCTATAAAAATGAAGAAAGATGGACTGGTTTGCCTGTCCTTGGAATGCAAACCCAATGTCTCAAGGTATGTCCACCCCTTTTCTTAAGGGATCTTGACCACAAGAGTATTCAGGATTATGGTAACAGAATCCAAAGAACCTGAGCATTATAGGGGATAAATTTTATTCTAGTACTATTTTACTTACATATTTATTAAATAAACATGAACACACACTCTTTAGTAGGCTAATTATTGGGGATGTAAGAATATGAGAGTAGCCTCAGTCCTGGAAAGAAGCTGGGTTTACAGGCATGACATTTTTGCAATGAATCTGAGGTGAAATCATCCATTATCCATAATGGCATGACTAGATGAGATGATTATTAGTGCACAAGTGTACATTTTCATAAAGAAAAATCTACTCTACTCCTTCAGCCAAGTTGACCGTTGCATGCCTGCTGGTTGCAAGGACTATACAAGTTTTGTTGTTCTTGATTGAAGGCTAGTTACGTTGGCCAAAGGGCCACCACTAACCCATGAAGTGTGTTTGTACTCTTTGGACAGATTTAGTCTCTCAGGCACATGGCTTGTGGAATGAATGCAGCCGGATTTTGGCCCCAGTTACCCGGTGACCTGGTGTTCTTGTGTAGGGCACACCTTACACAAGGGTGTACAGTTACCCGGCCTGGACATACACTGGCTTAGTGGTAAAACACAGTTGCCAATTTTGCTGGCATTTGTGGTGATACCTGAACAGCAGAGCCTCTTGCATTAAGTTTCTCAGTATGTAGATATATCCTAATGAATGGCAAGGAAAGAGAGGCTTGAGAATGGATAGTGATGCATGTGACACTGGAAATATACACTATCTCTGCTCCATAGATGAACAATACTTTGTTTTTAAAGAGATTTAAAAATACATCCTGTGAAGTTATATTTGAGACATTTGAATAGGTTTGTCTTCAAAGAATGATATAAGCATGGAGAGGAAGAGGGCTTCAGGGCTTCAGGCATGGCAATATACTCCTAACAGAGGTATACTAATATTAATAAATTCTGGTACTTTTTCATGTCAAGAGTTGGCAACTATAACATTTGAGATTTACATGTAAATAAACTGACTCTTTTCTAAAAGGCTGTACACAGAAAGTCCCTTAATGTTTGCAACAGTTATTTAAAATTATATAATTTATATCTTAAAAATATGAGCATTGAGAGAAGCTCCCAAGTTTTTTCATTCAAAAACAAAGGAAATTGACAGGTTTTTTTTTTTTTCTTTTTTTTTTGGAGCTGTAATGATTCTAAATTATTTCTGATTAACAAAGAAAATGGTCTGCTACTTCAGTGCCTATGATTACATTACAGTACAGTGGAGAAAAGTCACTAATGGGTACCTCTGAGGTCAGGACTGAGACTGCAGCATTCAAATTTGTTTATTAATGAGCCCAGGACAGGGCTCTCCTAGGATGTCAAGATTTGTTAATAGTACAAAATCTGAAGTACTGTTGAAACCTTAAACAACCAGACTATCTAAGAATATCGCCCTAATGTATAGCGTCTGAAATAAGTAACCCTCTTCCAAATGCCTGGGACATGTATGGAGGGGAGAGCTTAATCAGAGGAACTGCTATTCTTTCATCAATGGCAAGAGGAAAATGGGATATTCAAGATGCTGAAAAAAAGTACTGCAAATATATGTGCACTTTTGGTCACTGCTTTTTGATGAAGAAAATATTGTGCATAATAACTCGAGAATGTATTTAACATAAATTATATTTGCATGAATTATGTTTATTCATATGGTCAGATACATAATGGCTTGCTTGATAAATGGCTGATTAGTCTTATAATCAGCCCAAGAGAGACCCGCTTCAAAAAACTCTCTCCCGGGGGCATCTGACTTTCTAGATATTTTCTGTTTTGGCTTTAAACAGTGAAACGCTGCCAGATTTGGGCACCCCAAACAGTTTATTTCCAGCTTCCAGTATGCAATCTGGAATGTCTAGAAATATTGGACAATCACTCGCCATAAACCTCAGAGTTCCAAGAAGTACAACCAAGTGGGCAATGTGACGCCACTCCAAGAAAAGGGGGGTTTCATAAAAGAAAGCATTCAGGGGAACCATGAATTCTTTCTTTAATAACATGAGGAGAAATAATTACTGCAGATGTCAGCAGTTTTAATCACTGTGTTTTGATGATGAGACTACTCCCTCCACCTGAGACTCTGCATGACATATTCAGATGTGGAAAATGTCTTTAATTTTAAGGAAAAAAAAAACTGAACTATTTCTCTATTGTTAGGTAGCCTTATTCTGGTGAAACTGGCTGTATTCTTTCACTTCAGTAACAGTCCCAATTCTTTTGACCAGCTCCTTCCTCAAATTGACCTGGATTGTCACATACTCTGGGAAGATTCCCCTGACTGACCCCCGCTCTGAACTCTCAGTCTGGATCTGCAGTCCTCTTATATATCCCCATATCAACTTACACTCTTCTGTATCATTGATTACACTGTGTTGTAATGATCAGGCTATTTGTCAATCTTTATACCTTCTTTTTGGGCTCCCCATATTCTAATTTCTTGGAGATTAGCCCTGGGCGGTGTTTCTTTTCTTGCAAGGCTAAGCAGAATACCTGCCCCTTATTTGACATTTAACTAATGGTGAATGAAAGAACGAAGTCCTTACAAAGCAATTTGCCTCTATTATATAACAACATAAAATACCTCTACCCTTTGATATTTGGTATATTGATATTTGGGTATCAAATTCGCTTCTTGTTCTTGCCATTATTGTAAACTCCTTTCTGGAAAGGAACTAAATCAGATTGTAAAAAAAAATGAATCTTCAGTAGTTTTAGGTAGAACGTTTTGAGATCAGTATTATTTCATTGGAACCATAGATCTGTGTTCAGGTAAGTGTTTAATACTATTCTCTTTCTGATACTATAATGAAAAGGGTTTGTGGGTTCAAGAAAATAGAAAAATTAAGATAGAGATGTAGTGGCTAATTACACACAGAAAGTTAATACCATAAAGCCTGTAGCAAGAGAGTATTATAATTAAGGTAAAGAAATTAAAACAGCATAGGATTTTCACCTTTATATCAGTTACTAGGCACGAATGACCAATTAGCACAGGTACTATACAATCAATTTTATGAATCATAAGGGTGCCTATTCCTATTCTGACTGTTTCCTCATAAGTTCATTATGTTATAAATAATATGCACTTTTTTTGCAAAGATGAACTGAGTTTTAAAGGTTGAAGTATTGTATTTGAAACCGCTATTTCTAATAAAATGTATATGGGGGTACAGTGTCCGCCACTTCTTGATTTTGACTCTTGTTCTGCAAGTAGTTTACAATCCTGAAAAAGTATCTTTACCTAGCGAATATGAAATATGTATGCAGGTACATACAATGGGGATTTAATTCTACCTGCTGGCATTTAAAAACTAGCTAAAACTTCAATTCACTCTAGAGTTTCACAGAAGTTGTGCTCAAATAGGAGGTGTCAGTAATGACTTATTTCGACACATGTATATTCTTGAAAATATAGACTTCAATTAAATACCTGCCACCTTTCAGAGGCCTTCAGTGAAACACTGGAAGCAAAATTTTTGCTCCCCAATGCTTGTGTTTTAAATCCCATTATTAGAACTGGCTCTCACTTGTTATTCTGTTTTTTGCAAACTTCTTGTTTATTTAGTTTACCTTACTCTTTTGCTTTGTGTATAGAGTTTGTTAACAATGGAAGAGCTTCAAAGTGAGAATACTCAACACAGCATCTTTCCCTGCATAACAATACATTCAATCTGCATCCATTTGCTAAGCTTCGTTGAAACAAAGCACTGATCAGGCAGCTGGG
This sequence comes from Balaenoptera borealis, assembly GCF_965194805.1. Taxonomy (NCBI): domain Eukaryota; kingdom Metazoa; phylum Chordata; class Mammalia; order Artiodactyla; family Balaenopteridae; genus Balaenoptera; species Balaenoptera borealis. The sequence goes on along the minus strand of NC_138864.1, from coordinate 94,742,545 downwards.
AAGAATGTGTAATACTACCAACTGTAACTGACAACCTAATTAAGTTGGGCATGGGGGTGAGGTGGGTAGCCCAATGTAGATGATTTGCCTAAATGGAATCTCCCATTAACCCCACAGGACACTTAGTAAATTTAGTATGTGGACTTGGGATTTTTTTTTTTCTTAAAACAGCTTGCATTCTATATACTTCATTATATAGAGGAATTACTTAGAAATTATTTAAATATTATAATAAACTGATTCTTGAAAAATGCATGTTAATATATATGGTTAAAACAGGCTACATTCTGATGCATAACAATAAGCCAACTATGTTACTATTCGTTTTTGACGTGTGTATATTTGCAACTTCGGTTTTCTGAAAGATATTTATTTCATAAAATAGATCCTTCTAACTTCAACTAATAGCAATGCTTCCAAAATAGACGCGGAAGCTTTTTTAGATAAATTATGTGAAGATCTCCATAATATTTAAAGGACTGTCTTGTCGATATGTAATGGGTTGACTGATAAATATTTACTTTTAGTGTCTATACTTTTTTAGCATAACATAAATAATAAAGGATAAACTCTATTTGCATTGCAAGCTGCTTCACTACAATCTAGTGCATTTGAATGCTAGTTAAATTCTTTTTAAAATTCTAGTAATTAAATATGATATTGCATAGTGTATAACAGTGTCTCCCAAAAATGAGTGACAGGAAACAAGATACTCTGCACAAGAAGGGATCTGAGGCCAAGTGAATTTGGGAAATACTTTATATGTAAAGATTTAAAATGCATATTCATGATTGGCTTATCTAGAAACATACAAATAGTCTATAAACATGAAAAACTAACTTTTTCAATAGTCAAGAAAATGCAAATTAAAACAATGATAAGGAATTAGTTTTTGATTGATCATATTAGGGAAGACAGAAAAAAAGATAATCTTCAGTGTTGGAAAAGAAATGGGGAAATGGGCATGCTCATATAAAGAATGGGCAAGCTTGGCTCGTTCTGTAAACTGGCACTAACTTTCTGGCTAGGGTTATGTACCAAAAATATGTTTACATTTTGAGCCAGCAATTCTTTCATGACTGCAACCTAAAAAAAAAATAAAAATTAAGGATGTGAACCTAAACACACACACACACACACTCACACACACACACAAACAATCTAAGTTTGGAATTTTTTTCTGGGCTATATGTGGTGGGATAAGATAGATATACCTATATCTATATATCTGTATTTTTTGATTATCTGTATTTCTTTTTTCACAAATGAAGTTTTAAAAAGACATGTAAAAATTCCTTGAAAAAAAAGATGTTTGAAATCATTTAATGTAAAACTGCATAGCAAACTTTAAAGACTCTAAAAATATCTGGAAATAAAACCAAAGAAAAAACTGTTCAACTTTATGATTTTTAACAGTCAATATTCTGAACCTTACCTTACAGAATTTATTGATATAGAGTCCAAGGAACTGGACAAAGACAGGTATTTATAACTGAGTGACCAGAACCAAAGACAATAAAAACAAAGAATATCTCAGATGACTTTCAAATGTTTTATCATTCAGTCCACAAAGCTGAACTTGGTGCCTCAATTTGTTGCAAGGAAAGATGAGAGCTAACTCATTATTTGAAGAAACCACTTGAAGTGAATGGACATTCGCAGAAATATCAAGCTGATGTCAAAAGATGCCAATTTTTAACAGAATAGAATGCTGCATTACTTTCATCTTCTTAGATATGTTACTTGTACTTCTATTATTATAATATCCATTGTTCTAAGACAATATATCCTTAAATGTAGAATCCTTAATAGTCCAAAGAGACAGGTTAAAAGTAGTTACAGACTATTATTACCACTACTTGAAAGTAAATCTAGAGAAGAAAGGCTAATCAAGAAGGAGGGCAATATTTACAGATTTGGATTAAAACAGATCAGTAAAGAAAATAGGACCTGATAGTTTCAACAGAAATGAGGAGTGATACTATCTCATGAGAGGTGAAGAGTGGAATATAAATTAGGAATAACCATTTGTATCTGCTTAAAAGAAAAAAAAGAAAAACATTATGTTTGTGGGAACTCTTATCTCCTATGGTATGTATTTCATTTTAAATCACATGTATTTCACTTAAAATCAAAGAATCTGTTCAACAAGAGATTATTCTAGTGATCTTAGATAAGCACATATCTAAACATGAGCTCCAAATAATAAAGTAAAAATATTACTGATGGGAATAATGCAAATGAAAATTATTTTTAGAATTTCATACATAACAAAGGCCATGTCTCTAAATAATTTCTCCAAGAACGCCACATAAAAGTAGAGGTGCTACTTCATGTAATCGTAACTTCAACTGAGAAAGTATTTTTTAAATAAAGAGAAATGTTTTACCATGTAGATTATTATCTGATTCAAATCTCACAGCAACTCTTTATATCTATGTTTAAGAAATACTATAATAACATCTCAGTTATTTCTATCTTGTTCCCATGCAGTCCAATACGAAGCCCTCTAGACACATATCATATATGGCTATTTAAATTTAAGTTTAATTAAATTAAAATTAGAGTAAACGTTGAGTTCCTCAATCACACCAGCATATTTCAAGTGTTCAAAAACCGCAAATCGCTAGTGGTTCCTCTGTTGACAGAGTGCAGATACATAATATACACAACATTGTAAAACGTTTTATGGAGAAGGCTTGGGAGAAACACAGGCCCCTAAGCAGCTTGTAGGCTGTGCCGAAAAGCCTCCTTCAAGACATAACCCTGTGCATAGCTTCTGGGATCACAGCCCACAGCGTGGTGAGTCAGTTCAGTAACGGTTATCCCCATTTTATAGATTAAGATCTATGCCCAGAGAGAGAAAATGCCTTTCCTAAGGTCAGATATGTAATACATGGCAGACCCATAAGCTGAATTCAAGTTTGAGGTCTCAGCTGATGAGAGATCACACTCTTTGAAAAAACCTCCCTATGTAGCTTCCACTCAAAATATAACTGAACATAATTGACTACAAGGTAGCTCAATACAACAAGTACTCCCATAATTTTTCTCAAACATTTTGTAATTATATTACTAAAAACTATAGTGCTGCCACTAACCTAATAGTATTTAAATTTACTGGATATACACAATCTCCAAAAATATGTTGTACTAAATTTTAGACAAATGTTCAGGGGCTAATTGTATTGATCAATACAGAATAACAGTAAAAGTGGAACAAACATGGTAAATCAATCATTTAAAAACCTACTTAACCAGTTAGATAATTTGGGTGAATGCACTATACTTGTCAAGTCAATCAGTATCCAATGCCCGGCCCACATATGTAGGCATAATGGAATTTAGTTGGGAAAATATTGGATATAAAACAGTATTTTTAGGAGCTGTTTGAGATGTGTGGACAGAAGGTGATCACTAGATTGGTTTGAGCATATAAAGCATTTTGAAAAAAGGCACTGTGTCAATAGTAAAACAATTTTGGAGGAGAAAAAGTCCTGAATGAACTTAAAGTTTGTTTTGCTGCTGAGATTTCTGAGTCTCTGACTTCCCTAGAAAAAGTACATAGGATAATCATAGAATCCTTTATTACAAACAAAATAATTACGCCTTATTTAAAATAGATTATCTGATTTTTTCCCTCTTTGTCTAACTAGGCATATGCTGCATGGCCAAGAAGAGAATACACACACCTACCCTTTATCGACCTCTTCCTCAATATTAATTCGTCCTTCTCCTCCTCAGCCAACCACAAATACCACAAATACCACAAATACATGCTAGCAAAGAACGGGCCAACACTTCTCTTGTCATAGAATTTCAGAGCAAGAAGGGCCCTCAACGTTGTAAATGGCTCTAATGCTTCTTTAGATAGATCTGTATCTAAGATGCACCTGCAGTAGCAACAGGCTTGAGAAATTCACACAGGACCCCCTAGGCAGCCTGCAGGCAGTGAGAGAAAAGCTGGTATAAGTACAACCCTGTGAGGGGCTTTCTGGTCCTGATCCATAGTTTGGAGAGTCAGGTTCAAGAAGTAGCATGCTCTAGGGTTTGCTACAGTGCACATTGAAACGGCAAAGCTCTTCCCTCTAATATTTGGTCAAGAAAATGTCTATACATTTTCATGATAGTCTCATTTATAGGCAGAATTTCATTTGGTTAAATTCGTAATACTAGAAGAAAAGTAACTCAAACTGTTTTTGATAGGAATCAAAACTACCTGAATTAAGTGAATAAAAGGAATAACAAGCAAAATTTGTGTTCTAAAAGGGATATTGCAAATCTGTAAGCCACAGTACACTCTGCTCTTTAGGTAGGGGAATGTAGCCTCAGAGCCCACAAGATGGCATTTTGTAACATGGACATGTACATAGTAGGTGATCATGAATATGTATTGCCTATATGTATCATAACATTAACATACACACATTACTATATATAAAATAGATAATCAAAAAGGACCTGCCGTATAGCACAGGGAACTCTACTCAATATTCTGTAATAACCTATATGGGAACAGAATCTGAAAAAGAATGGATATATGTGTATGTATAACTGAATCACTTTGCTGTACACCTGAAACTAACACAACATTGTAAATCAACTATACTCCAATATAAAATAAAAATTAAATTAAAAAAATAATAAAAAGAACTATTGACTTCTGGTTTAGTATAATAGAGTAAGCACCCAATTCTACCTTCTTTTTCTACCTTTGTTTCAAAAATAGTAAAATTATATCAGTCCTGGGAAAATAAAATAAAAGATGTCAGCAGAGGACCAGAAAGTTTGAGAAACCAGGTATAAAGTGAGCAGATGAAAGCGCAGAGATTGACAAAAGAATATGGAAAAATGCAGCCCAAAATGCCCGTAGTAAATTCTTACTTCCCACAGAACACAAAGCGCAAGGGTGGGCCATGGTACAATCATCAGGGGAATTAATTAAAATCCACCATTGAGAATGGGCAGGCCTGTAAAACACCTACTCCTCCTACACACTCTCCAAGTAACAGAGCAAGGCTTCTCACAGAAATGGCTTTTGCCTTCAGGATAAAGTCTGAGAAGTGCATTATTAGTCTAAGAAAACAAACTATCTGTCTGGAGAAAGCACCCAATATGGTTGTAGGAATGCAAAAGATAAGCAGAGCTGAGTTGAGAATTAATGCCCCGACTCAATTACAGATTTAAAAGTGACGCAGGCCATGCATGCTTAAGGAAGAGCAGCAAGTAGTGGTGACAATAAAGTGAAGACCCAAAAGTGAAGCCTGCCTTTCAACACATTCCTGATGATTAAGGGAGAAGTTTACTGTTGAAAGAAATCTACACAACTGTGCAGAAAATTTACCCCAGCTACCAATCCTACTAATGAGCCAAGTCCTTCACTCATACATTGAACCAACAACCAACAAGCATCAGACATTTGAAGCAAACCAACAGCATAAAAAAGAATGAAAGAGACTAACAAATAATTTGTATGCTCAGAAAGATTTTAGTGGCTCCATAAAATAAAAATAGCCTGCTAGCTGTTTTTTTTCTAAAGAGTTATCCTTTATAGCAGAGAATCAATAGGAAAAAATAGATATTTAAGTTTATTATTTGAGTAATAAAGATAACCACTAGAAGAGCTCAGAATAATAGAACTAGGCAAAATTGGTGTTAGTGAAAAAAGACTAAATTCCTATTCTTTTTATAGCAAGAAGTCAGAATATTTTATCTGTAGTTGATAAATCAAGAAACAGAAGCAGTATGTTTTACATAATAAATGCTGTAGGAGATCAGGGGAAACAACCAGTTATTTGGGGGACAAAAATGGCATCGCTTGAATTCAGTTTAAGAGTTTGGATGTGGAGACAGCCAAAATGTCCTGCTAAAGAAAAATATTCAGGGCTCCTTTTCAGTTCATGAGCTGGCACATCAACTAGCATCTATTCAGTATGCTTGGAAATCTTTCTAATGACAAATCTAAAGCAGTAATCAACCACCTGTTTACTGCTGAATGTTCCAGAAAAGCAATTCCCTTCGCATTCCAAAGAGTAATAGTTGGGAAAATATGAATTGTAAGTTTCCTGAGGGCAGGAAGTCTATCATTTTCCATTTTCAAGGAACCTAAAATCATAGAAACCATAAAAGATGCTTTCTTCTGGAGCTGGGGGAGAAGAGCCACTTCTTAACCTTTTGGACCATTTTATACTTTTTTATTGTTGTGCAGGCATTATTTAATTGTTTTAAAGTATTTTTAAAAACCTAATTCAACTATGGGACTGAGAGTAGGTGGTTAAAAACTGAATGAGCTTAAAGTAAATATTAAAGACACTTTAAAATGAGGATGAGACCATTAGAATATTCAATAAGACGCTAAGAACGACAGACTTTATTCTTTCATGTTCACCAAATCAGCAACTGATATGAACTTGGAGAACTTTACATAACTAGTGAGAGAATGGTATCCTCTTCTTATACAGGTTTAGGAAATACTTCCATATTTCTACCCTTGCCTATGCCTTTACTCAAGTATTTTATTCACATATTGTTGAAAATAGAAATCAGCATAACCTAAATTGAATTAATCACAATTTCTCAATTTTAAGAATTACTATGCTTATATGTGTTTAAAGTTGGTTCATTCACACAATTAAAGCTGGAATTTAGTAATAATAATGAAACACCTAAAATTTAATATTAATTAAATAATGAGTACCTACCAAACTTAACATTTTAATAGTAATAATTAAAAAGGCTTTAAAAATACTCATAGTACTTTGTTAGTAAAACTGTCTTTATTAGTACAAACTATGATTTATAAATGCATTGCAATAGCAAGAAATTTTGTGCTAGTTTAAGAGAAATTATTTACAGTAAGTAATATATTGTTAAAATATATTTAAGCATGAAATAGAAGAACAAGAATATGAAGTATTATTTGGAATCTTGACATCTGGAAGTATTTCAAATGACTGTTCTGGGGGAAAGCTTCCTACAAAAATCTCATTTAAGATGAAAATGCAGCCAATTGAATACTGATAATTAAGAGGCAGACATAATTTGATATAATATACAGAAGAACTTTATTTAAAATATTAAATAAAATCAAAGGAATAGTTAACCAGTAACACTGACAAGTCATTATTAAATGTATTATAAGATGCAAATATTGTTAAAATATATGTGCATATTTAATGCACGAATTAAAGTCATCAACATTCTATAAAGTGTCATTTAATTTAACAAATGATAATAAGGTATTTATAAATGGAATCTAAGTAAAAAAGCAAACATCACTAAAAATACTTCCAGTAACTCGCACTATAGTAAACCTTTTTTTCCTCCCTACATCCCACAATCCTTTTTACTTCTGAAATACAGCACATATCATAGACTAAGTGATATAAAACTTTTTTAACATCATACTATAAGTAGGCCTTCTTCAGTTCAATCATCATATCTATCTGATATTCATGAGTTGCCAGGTGAAAAATTCAGTCAAGCAAATTTTGTAGACAAAACCCCAATAATATTATATTACTGAAACTATCTTACTTTTCAACTTAGTTTACTCAAAACAACTGATGGGTGAAGACACAGTTTTGCCCTTCACAGACACATACAAAGCAGCTAAATAAATAGCTAAAACAATGTTGACTATAATCACAGAGCATAAACTGGGGTGGGACCTAAGATTCTGCATTTCTAACAAATTCCCTGGTGATGCTGGAACACACAGTGTAGGGAGGGTCTAGATTAAGTGTTTCCTGATCGTGACTAATCCTCTGAATCACCCAGAGCACTTGGGAGAAGAAATACAGATTTTCTGATTTTCATTGAAAATAATAAATCCCCATGTTTGAGTGAGACTCAGAAAAATGTGGACTAGACAGCTAAATTTGGGAACACTGATTTAAAGACTGCTAAAGTTTAACAAAAACTCCATTCTTTAGTCTCACTGTTCCCAACAATATTTACATATTTCAGAAACTTTTCTTGGTCAGTAAGAAAAAAGACCATTAGATGGCAAATGGAGAGAAAAAAACCCTTGACTATTGCTTACCATTATGTTTTCACTCAACACTGTACTTCCTTCCTGATTCTATGCAGAGATATTTAAATGAAATACTATAAATGACAAAAGAAAAACAAAATTCCACAGAAACAAAAGGAGATTACTCTTTAAAGTACCTACTGTATGCCAGCCCTTCTGCTAGATGGCATGTGTGGACATTTCTCATTGGGTAGCATGGAGAAACGAAATGGTGTTTCCCTCAGTCATCACAATCTAGCTAAGAAAAAGGTGGAGCAGCCTTCCATCCCGTACAGATTTTTACGGTAGCAAGATATAACTACCTTATCCAGGAAGTGATGAACTCTATGATCTATTCTACCCCAGGGAGCAGAGAGGAGGGAAAGACTTGAGTGGGCAAAGGTATGGAGGTGGGAAATGCTTGGGTATATTTAGGGCAGAGTGAATATTTTGATTATTTTTGAGAGTCAGTTAAAAATAGGGAATGACAAGACACATGGCAGGAGGGGGAGATTTTAAAAAACAGCACAGATTCAAGAATGCCAAATAAGTGTTTTACTGTCCAACAGAAGATTTAACAAGAATAGAAGACGTAATGAGAGTAAAGTGTTAGTTCAAGAAAGATAAGGACATGTAAACTAATTGAAGAAATACAGAAAGTTCTCAGAATTGAAAAAAAAAACCAATCAAATGTTTGAGAGCATGAGTTGGAACACTGTCTGGTGATTGTCAAATCCTTTCTGTGTTCTTGTTTGAAGGGAGTGGAGCTGGAAATCCCTGGTTTATAGGAGGTGGAGAGAGAAAGCAAAGGCAAGGTGTTCAAGGCAGCTAAGATGACTCAAATATTCAGGTACTCCTCCAATGTGAGGGCGGGGGAAGCTTTCTTTAAATAATGTTTGTAGTGGAGTTATAAAACAAACTAAAAACCACCAGAAAAATGCCACAGGTGGTGTGACATGAAGGAGAGATCTTGGAGGCAGACAGACATGAACTGGGATCTTGGCTTCATCCTTTACTAAAATGTGACTCTAGCCCAGTTATTTTACTTCTTCTCAGTTATGCTCAGCTTCCTCAAGAGAAAGGAATTTTTTTCCCTCAAGAGAAAAAAGTAGGTGTAAATAGGTATAATAAAAATTATGGCAAATGGTTTCTATACCTAAACGAGTGGGCTTGTGCCAAAGTGACCACAGTGCTGTTCTGCCTTGTAAAACCGGACATACTCGATACTTTCACCAACACCCCAGTAAAGGGCAAAACAGAAAAACATTTTAATTAAGTTTGGAGAGCAGATTTGTTTTGCAGGGAATTTAGATCTTAAAAAAGGAAAGGGATTCACTTTCAGTAAGAATGATGTAGGAACTCCTCCATCAGAAGTCACAGAACTATTTGGAGAGAATATACGTCCAACCGTTTACCACCAATTCCTGAAATCTTACCATTTAAAGTCCACTTTGTAAAGCAGAAATATTTGCTGTTGTAAATGGGCTTCAAAAGCAAGGTCTCTATTTGTGTCTGTCTTCCTTCCTCCCTCCCTCCCTTCCTTCTTTCCTTTCTTACATTGTTTTCCTCATACTTTAGTTTTGATTTTATGAACAGAAAGAAGGTTTTTTTGGTTTAGGGATATGTTACTGTGTCATATCTTTGTATCCATGCTGCATATACTACATGCAGAATTAAGCAGGGGCATGTATGTCTAAGAGCAATTTCAGTGGTTGGTTTATTGGGTTGCTCTTAAAATTTAAAACTGTCAGTATAGTGAAAAAGAGACTATCATAATATTTCTGCATATATTTCACCCCAGTTACATGTTCTGTTTTCACTAAAATGTTTTTCTAAAAAGTGAAGAGCTATATTTTATTAATTACTAAAAATCAACCAATTACTTAAAAAGTTCAAAATCTTAATGTATCTAAATGTTTCATAAAATAATTAATGTTCTTCAGATTTATATTAATCCACCTTAAATTTCGGAGGGGAAGGAAAGAACACACATTATGATTAGGTTATTAGAGTCTCTTATAAGAAAATAGTTGCTAAGTTTTAACTCTAATGAGTAGTTATTCTTTTGGCTAAAAATATCATAAAGTATAACAAATATGGTGAGAGTAAAGCTGTCATAACTAGAAAATTTTAACAACCATGAATACACCCTTCCCTTCTTTCATACAGTTTGTCCGAGAAACAGGAATCCCTGAAAGGTGATGATACAAAGTTCAAACTTAGATGTCAAGACACTAAGGGAGAGAGACAAGATGGTGGTCACAAGCCACAAACAGATTTAATAAATGATATAAAGAGAGGTACTAACCTAGCTATGAGTTTACTCATTTTCAAATTTCTGTCCATTTTAGATGAAAGTGGGTTTCAATTTCCTTTAGAGATGAATTACCTCCACCTATGCCCTTGATGCCAGCACTCTCCCCCAATCATCTTTCAGAGCTTGTTTCCACTCTATTCTTTTCCTTCTTGATGTTTTAATCTTTTCAACTCCACTGCCCCCTCCCCCCACGACCCTTCCTCAATTTTACTCCCGCAAGCCCCCATCCTATCATCTCCCTATTAATCAGTATTTTTCTCAAAGGACTAGTACACTACTTATCTACGTATACTCTTTTAGTTACCACTCAAGTCACTGCCAGGGACTACATTCTTTGAAACTACTCTCACCAAATCTAATAACTTCGGTCATGTCTCACCCCACAGGCTTAAAACCACCCTTCAGTCTGTGATAATGCTTTTTAAAAAATCTCTTCTATTGCTCCTTGACTGATCTTGCGAATTCTCTGTGGTTGTCTTCCTTTTTACAGTCTCCTTCAAAACAATGGACTCTAATTTCCTGCATATGGCCTGACTTCTAAAGATGCACCATCTCCAAGTCATAGCTGTCTGCTGAACATGGATATCCTACCAGCAATGCAAATACACCTCCCAAACAACACTTTTATCACCTCTAACTTCCTATTGCCCACCGTCAAACCTGCTATTCTTCCTGTGTTCTAGATATCATCAGATTCCCAATCAAACAAACACAGATACCCAGGCACAAAATTCCAGAGATCTCAATTTTTTATGTTCCTCTAATTGCCAACATACCTTTTAAATCAAAGTGTTGTTTTCTCCCTTAAATCTGTCCTCTTATTTCCTTACCCTGTCCTTCCCCTAGTTAAGATGACAACATCTTAATTGAACAACATCCAATTACTTTTTTTGGAAAACATCCTCTTACCTAGACACATAGACTCCACTATTTTTCTATTCCAATCACTTCTTCCTATTGTTCCCAAGGATATGTTTAAATATGATACTCTTGTTATGTTACATCCACTTTGTTGCTCAAAATCTTACAGAATATATAAGGGTTTTTTTTTTTTTTTAAAAAAAGCCAATTAAAACTTCAAATTCTGGCTGTGGTCCATATATTTAAAGACTATGCAACAACTTTTCCCCATAATGTTCTCCAATTCCCAAGATACAATACACTATGCCCTAACTTGAAAACCACCTATCCTTTTTTTTTCTTTCTGTTCTATAACTTAGCTTATTCTGTCCTCATCACCTGGAATGTGCTCTACACTTCTAGCGTGATGAATTTCTGTTTCTGTTTTTTTTCTCAAAACTTCACCTCTAATAAACCTCTTCCATCTACTTGCCCTCAATTCCTCAGTACAATGATTAAATCTTTTTTTACAGTTTGCATTGATTTTTCAGTCCTAAATTATGTATTTTCCACCTTCACAGTATACACTTTTCAAATGCAGGTGATCATTATTTTACTGAAAATTTTTGTAGCATGGTGAGTTATACATAGAATGTGCTCAGTGAATATGTGTTGAATGGAACTGAATGTCAGGGGCTGTGTAAGAATAATTCCAAAAGTGTGGAATGGATTAGTATAGACATACAAGATCAAAAGAGTGATCAAACAATGTGGAGTACATTGGTGAAAGAACATTCCTGTGGGATAGTAATTGAGCTGGACCTTGTATAACCAGTAGAATCTGATAAGCTGATAAGAAAAGAGAGGAAGTTACAGAGTGATAATAACACATGAAAAGGAACAGAAAAAAATGGAATAGTGTATGTTTGTGAACAGGAAGTAGATATATCAGTTAGAACCCAACATTTTTATTTGTGCAATAATAGGGCATAAAGTTGGGAAAGGAAAAGAGCCCAGTGGTGGGGCAACAGAATTGCAAGGCTGAGGTTTGTAAAGTTTTATCCAGCAGACACTGGGCAGCCATTAAAAACTGTAAACAAGTTATGAGAAAAGGAAACAGGAGCAATTATTTATCCTATGATGGTAACAATAAAAAAAGGGTTTATGTTCTAATTAACAATGATAGCATTGATCGTTCCAGGCACTTTGTAGGACTTTTCTAGAAGCACAGTTTCTCAATAGACTTCTAATCTCTGTACTCATTTCTATAGCTTTAAGTAGTCAATTTACAAGTGCTATGAATATTTTTACAGGATCAAAGGTGTATGTTAGTCACTTAGCATTTTCATCTGGTCAATTCAAGGATCCATTCTGAACTTTACCTATTTAAATGTTTGATATTTCAATATCAGACTTAAAGTATCAATATTATGTCATCCACTTTACTTTGTATTTTAAAGTCAGGATGACCCACAAATGACTTATGTTCAATTGTTAAGACATAATATTTGTCCGATGGATAGTAAAGAGACAACCTGAAAAGCCAGGGAAACCCTACAGAGCAACTGATCTTGCTTGGATGTGTAGGGAATAAATAAAAGGGGATAAAGGGAAAATGACTCTAAAAGATTAAGACTTTGTAACTATTAAGCTTATGCCTCTAAACATTAGCAGATAAATAGCAATGCCCTGCATAACTTTAAAAAATAAGTCTTTTTTTCTAGCTGAAGTCCTAACAAAAGAATGTAAGCAATAAATCAACAGTCTGGGATTTCGCGATTCACTTTAAAACATTTCTGGGGGAATCACTAAAGATCCTTGAATTTTTCTTTTCTAAAACCTCAACCTATAAATTAGACTGTCTCACAGATCTGATTGAGACGTTAAAAGTGTCCTCAATTATTTGTAGTGAGGTGGATGGACTTAGAGTCTGTCATACAGAGTGAAGTCAGAAAAAGAAAAACAAATACCGTATGCTAACACATATATATGGAATCTAAAATTTAAAAAAAAGGTTCTGAAGAACCTAGGGGCAGGACAGGAATAAAGATGCAGACGTAGAGAATGGACTTGAGGGAACGGGGAGGGGGAAGGGTAAGCTGGGACGAAGTGAGAGAGTGGAATGGACATATATACACTACCAAATGTAAAATAGATAGCTAGTGGGAAGCAGCTGCATAGCACAGGGAGATCAGCTTGGTGCTTTGTGTCCACCTAGAGGGATGGGATGGGGAGGGTGGGAGGGAGATGCAAGAGGGAGGAGATATGGGGATATATGTATATGCATAGCTGATTCACTTTGTTATACAGCAGAAACTAACACACCATTGTAAAGCAATTATACTCCAATAAAGATGTTAAAAAAAAAAGTGTCCTCAAGTAGTCCGGTAATATGCACGGTAATTTCAAAAGTGATCATGAAACTGATCCGGTTTTTGAAACCTGATTATAGGTAAATGTGATTAGCAACATTTGGAAAAAGGGAGTGGTTTCTTTCTTTAACAGATATATAGAATTAAAATTAAAGTACACAGCTTGCCAAAACTAATATATATGAACCGTGGCTCAAGTCTAAAGAACTATCAGATCATCAAGAGTTCTCCTTGAATTCAATGAATAATGAAGAGATATAAGGAAAGTCACCTGGATTCTTTAGTTTTCTCAACTGTAAAATAAAGGAGTTGAATTAGATGAATCTTAAGGCTCTTTTAAGCTAACATATTCCATCAGTCACTACAGGATGGAAATGCATGTGGATTAGACACCCTCGCCTCCTTATTTTGGCAATGCACTAACAGGGCACAACCCCTCCAATAAAGCAGAATACTACATAGGTAATATACAGAAAGACAAGGGTAAACATGCAAAAGAAGTATATTTTCCAGACTTAATATGCAAATGAAGTATGTTTTTCACCCTTAATATAAGAGAGTATAAGAGAGATGCAACTTACAGGCAACAACAATTTAGGGAGAAATAAAGATAAAACAACAGTACACGTTATTCATATTGTTTTACTTCTTTTCATTTTATATTGATTACCTATGTATCAAGAAAATATTGCATATATAACATTAAATTTCTAAACCTTTAAACTTGTTTATCAAATTTTGATATCATTTTTCCAACATTCTTTCTCTCTCTAAAATTACACAACCACATGTGAATTTATGAATTATGTTTAATTTAATGAGAATTTATCTCTGAGATATTTACTTGATGCCTCCTTTTCACTGTAGTATCTCTTAAGAATACTCTTACGTAAGAGTACTTAAGTAATATCTCTTCAGTTCTCTCTCATTCTATACTGTCTGTTTTAAGCCCCACTAAATATTTTACAACTCAAATCCTAAATTAGAATTAAGATATTATATTGTTATTCTGGAGTGTCACGTTATAACACACTGAATTTGAATGGTAGATTACTTCTGCCAATATTCCAAAATATCTCACACTATCTCTCTTAAGAGAGAACAGGAAGAAGGTCTGCTGGAATGGTAATGACGACTTCAGGGAAAAGAGCTTAGGAACATGGCTGCAAGAGCCGGAGCATTTCATGCTGTTCCTCAATGTTAAATACAACAAAAAAGTTTCATCTTGAAAAGCTTAACTTGATATAAGACTTTATTCTTTATTTTATCAGTAGCATGAATCTACTTGCACCAAATTTATTACCATTCTGATAAGGAATATAATTAATTGGAAATAAGTGCAATTTCATCTAAGATGTATGGTGCATTGTATGATTACAGCATGACCAAATTCTGATAATAGTAAGCTTTCTGAACCCCGCTGGATAAAGATTTAAAGTACAGTGTGCAGTTTCAGGTTTAAGTTTGAATGCCAATGGGAATCATGTACTGTTTAACATGATATCCTATGTATTAAAATATATGAAAAAGAAAAATCTGGTTATTTAGAAATATCTTTAAGTGAATATATTGCCGCATGAATGGTGCCAGTAATAAAAATTTGATTCTATAATTTGTCAATCATGTGCATAACAACTCATTTGCCTAATGAAAATTACAAATGTAAAAAATTTAACTTCAAAAAGAAGAGAAAGAAAAACGAATTGCAGATAGAACTCAATAAAAACACATGGACATTCTTTTACATAATTGATCTTTCAGCTATGTATGTGTATGTATGTTTGTGTATGTGCGTGTACTCATGAGCTGTGAAAATGTATACACTAGGATGACTTGATTTTTTGTGCCTTTCACTTATTATTATGCTACAATAAATGATGTGGAAACATACAAGGAACAGAAATACAAATAATAAATACAGAATACACATTTTACCAGTGATGTTTAGAAATATGCAAGAACTATAGAGTGAACTGTTAGAAGTTAATACAGATTATATTTCATATTTGTAGAGACTATCACTAATAGCTCATTACAAATAACTTTAAATGTGAACGGAAAAATACAGTCTTCAAATGGGCAACATAAATTCACATTATTGCCACATATATATTCTAGTGTGTGTATCAATTTAGTTGATGAAAAATATATTAACAACAACAAAACCAGATAACTAAATAAATAATCCTTTCATCAGCCCCTGATTTCTGTCATACTAATGCTTTGGTGAATCATCAAGGGGAGTAAATTATTCATTATAAATTTCAAAGAGGAGTCCCCATTGAAAAAGCTCTGCTACTGGTCCTTCTTGGAACCAACATCAAGAGAATTCATGGCAGTCTCAAATATTGCAATAAAATAAAAGGTGAGAGGCAATCACTCAGGAGAGGTGTCTAGAATGAACTGAGCTCAGGGAGCTACATCCCAGCTGAGTGAGGTGTGTAAAGATAATTACTAATATCTTGAGTTATACTAGGAAAGAAAAAGATTAATCAAGGAGTTGCATGCAAATGTCAGTCAAGGCTTAAAAACAGAAACCTTTATTCTACTTGCAACGGAGAATCTGGAAGGTTTTTAATAGTAGCTCTAAATATGGTCACTATATTATAGAGTTATGGCATTAACAGAATCAGCTGTAATATAGGTGTTTGAAATGTTTGATTATCTTAAGGTTTATTTTAAATCAAAGGATCTAGCACAATACCAATCCCATTGTAAGAGTGAATACAAACTACTCAAAATGAACATGATGAATTAAGAAATCTGATTTTTACTGCTTCAACATAAATTTAAAATTTTACTAACACAACTTTGCATTAATAGCAAAGAGTTAAATCTTGCAATATAGGTTTTATATAGAAAGGACTCTCCAAAAATTTTTATCCCAGGTTAATTGTCTCTAGCTTGTTAGTTAAAATGATCAACGCTACTAATAAGTAGTAATTTATCTCTAATTCTTGGTTAATCTCTGCCAATACATTTATAAAAGAGAAGGGAAGAAATAATTGGAGATAATCTGCCACTACCACATGTATTCCCTAATTTCCTATCTTCACGTGTTCTGGTTGGATACAGACAGTTGAGAGCACAATCATTTTCTTAACATTCTTTAGCCATGATTTTCCTTGACTGCCTGAGGACATCATTTAGCTCTGGTGAGGCAGGGTTCTTTCTCTTTCACTTAGCTTAACAAATCAGAAAACATCTGGATAACTGATTTTTGTGAGGGAAAAAGTCAGTGTTCAACTTAAATTAATGAATATAAAGACTTTCCTCTCAGGAAGGAACATTTCCATCTGTTTTGGTCATGGCATAAGGTGATGCCCAAAGCCCCTTAGTGTTAATACCAAATGCATATTTAAATTTATGTCAAACAGAATTGCCTCTTTGGTCCAAGCAAGAGTATATTGATGATACTACAGA
The DNA here is from genome assembly GCF_965194805.1 of Balaenoptera borealis. Taxonomy (NCBI): domain Eukaryota; kingdom Metazoa; phylum Chordata; class Mammalia; order Artiodactyla; family Balaenopteridae; genus Balaenoptera; species Balaenoptera borealis. The sequence goes on along the minus strand of NC_138864.1, from coordinate 94,725,579 downwards.
TACTGACTCAAACACCTACTGCACACTTCCTATGTGTTAGTCATCATGCTAAGTACTTTTGGGGGTTATCAAATGTAATCCCTGTACCGCCCTATGAGGCAGATACTATTATTGTCCTAATTTTACAGATTGAGAGCATGAGGCTAAAAGAGGTCAAGTAATTTGCCCAATATTCAATCTAGAAAGCTGATTCCAGAGCCCACGGGACAGAGTATTTGGTACTGGGCAGAATTTGTTTAAAGCCTAAAAAGAGAGATGAATTTGAAACAGAAAATAAGAGATTCTTAAAACTGTCACTATCCTCTTTTCCTTTTTTCCTCCAATCCACAATTCCCATCAAAATAAAACATTCAGGAGTCAGTCACAACAGAATCAAGATCTGTAGGGTAAAAGATGACACTGTGGTCAATAGAATTTAATTTGAATGTGATATAAAACTGCTAGACCAAGACCAGCCAAGTCTTTATTTTTAATTTATAGGTCCAACAAATTTTGTTCATCAAGATATGCATTTGACCCAGTGGTAAATGTTTTGAAATTAAGATCCAGAAGACAAAGACTCTGAGCATTCTTGTAATTGCCTTAGCACTTAGAGCTAACAGGCAGAGTCCTATGTAAAATAGTATTCACATAGGTGTAAAAACCTATAGGCAAGACTAACAATAATATTATCTGCAGGTAGGTGCTAATAAGGCTATTCAGGCAGATGAGATGTCAACAAGGTCTACTTCTTGAGGAGTGAACTTGGGTTGCTACTGTGTGGCAGGGAAGCCAAAGGTTGTGAAATTTAGGATCTTGACAGAATTAGCCATTTGTAAAGCTGTTTGATATATCAGGGAAAAAAGAAAGGCAACAATTCCATTACTAAAGTTTGAAAGAAAAGTAAAATAAGTGAAGATTTTTCCAGATTGGAGTTAAATATACATCGTTTGAAAAAATTGAGGGTGAAAAGCAAGTATCGAAAAGAAATCTCTTACAATGATGCTCACTTACACTCATCTTCTTGTCTTTTAAAGCCAGAACTTAATGCTTTTTCCTATAAAATTCAAACTTATAATAAGAATATTAAATTGTTACTCTTAGAATATTAAATGTACAACCTCTGGAGCCCAAACATTTCTTTTAAAAAAAACAGGGAATAGAATTTAAGATTACAATTTTTAGGTAGACATGATGTGAGTACAATTACTACTGCCCAGTACTGCAGTGAATTAGTAGAGGCACAATAAACATAATTAGTGAGTTCATAAAAGTGTCTCTACTGTTCAACAACATGATAATAAGGAGACACAATACTTAGATGATGGCCAACATCTTATGGCTACTTCCAGACCGAAACACCAGAAAATACTCCTCTGAAATATATTTTCATTGCATCTTTGGTTAGGAACCTGACACCATAAATACCTGAAAGAGGATGATATGATAGAGAGCTTTTGACATCTGTTTAATCTCAACTATGTAACATTACTATTTCTTTAAGATAATTTGGGCTTTAACCTACATTTGGTGATTGTAAGTGGCTTTCCTCCCCTGAGATTTATAGTACTTTATTTCAGGCTTGTTAATAAACTTATAGGAGAGAGGGGGTAAAATTAATTTAATCTGCTACTTTAGAACACATGCCTGAAAATTTTGTTTTTTTATTTGTGAAGGTTGATCAATCATGGAAGTAATATGTGTGATATTAAGTTAATCCATTGATAGAGCATTATGTACGGTCTCTTAAGAATTTAGAAAACTATTACAGTGGTTCACAATTTATTATAAATGTGAGGTATATAGATTATAAAGGGACGGGGCTGGTTTTAGATACACCTATCTATCCTTTCTATATCTTTGTTCCTTCCATCCCACCAGCAATCTCATGGTGCTCAGACTTAGTCGAGTACCACCCCAGCATACTAGTACTTATAAAATTTAACAAATACTAAGAGAGAGCGCCATGACCATCACATAGAAACTGTCAACTATGAATAACAAATAGTATTTGTTTTAGTTTGCATCTTGGTTTTAAATCACATTATGTAGCCATTTTAGCTTGCAGAAAGTTTAATATAATCAATAAAGGAAATAAGCACCTACTTAGTATTTAATGTTTCCCTTGTGCTGTGAAGTCAAGAACCATCATTTGCAAAGTCACTCAGTGACTAATTTGAAGTATTAAGTTTGGTGCACTGCAGGGATGGAAAACACCTGATCTATGCACTGCCATGCTCTCTCCCCCCACCAACCACAGCGGACCTCACTAATTTATCCTGTTGTTCTTTCCGTCTTGGAGACTAACTGCAGTCTCAGACACACGGCACAACCTCAGCCTCCTGTTCAACACTGCATTCAAGGCAGCCATGAACAATGTGGCATACCTCTGGAAAGACCAATACATTGGTGATCACAAACTTGGGCTATAGATTCAGGCTTGCCATTGAGGAACTGCAGGGCACCTGTGAGTTATTCATTTAATTTCTCCATGGTTTGTTTTTACTCTGAAAACATTTCAGTGAAAATATAAAGATCTGTTGCTGTAGATGTATTTTTCCATCAGTAGAGAATAATTTTTTAAATGGTAGAAGTAGATTTACATAAAGAACAAACACTATTATTGGTTAAGCCATCTCACTCTTCAGTCTAAAGAAAACAATTTTTCCACTGAAATTATTTTAGGAAAAAGTGTTACCAATTAAGAATACTGCCTGTTCCATTTTTAATGCACTATTTTTTTAAGTATAATTTTGAATGAATCTTCTTTACTAAGTTAAAATATAGTTATTTTTGAAGTGTAACTTAAATTTATTTTCTTCAAAACATAGAGAAAACCTAGAAATTAAGATTATTTTAGTATTTCACATAAATTTACATAATTTCAGCAAAACTTAACACTACTTTTTAATTTTTGCTATTTTTTTCAAATGTTATTATTGTAAAGAAAGCTTAGGAGGGCAAACACTTTAGAATTAAAATGAATGAAATCCCAAACTAGATAATTTCAGATCATTATGAAACCTAATTTCATGTGCAAAATTTATTACCAATCTCCTGCATTCACTACTTCCATAAAATAGTACGTTACTGCTGTAACATTTCCATTTCCATTTTTGTTTTGCATCTAACATTTAAAAAATGTTAAAGTTTATATATTTTCCACAAAGAAGAGCATTCCATGTTAATTTGACACTATTTTTATTGAGAAAAATCTTTCTTTTTTTCAACTAAGGTATGAAATTATATATTTCTTCTTCATTCAGGAAGACACTGATTATTTGTCTATGAGTCTTAATTATGTTGTGTTCTACCAATCATAAATTAGGAAATATGTATATGGTAGTAAAAAAAATAAGTTTTGGGTGAGTCAATTTAGGAATATTCTAGACCATGGAAACTAAAAAAGTACATCAATTCTTAAGGAAACAGCAAAAATTCTATATATGAAAATATACGACTTACATATTTAGAGATTCCTTAGGAATACAGGTAGTATCCATGGTAAATAGAAACATGAAGTTGCTCTATTTAAAAATTCTTGAACGGCCACTTCAGGATTGCTATTCATTTCCAAGGCTAACCGGTATGTGAACTGGGTCATGGAAGCAATTTTCATTGGATATTATAGTCTAAAGAGACAAATTACACTCTAGTGACAGAATATGTAAAAAGAGGCCTTGGTATATTTATATGGTAACTTGCAGAACATGGAACAGCAACTTTTCCCTAAAATATGTATTGTATCTATCCATAGTCTCAATGCACTTATTTTATGCATATCAATACCATCTCATCAAATTATTCCTAAATCTGTTCAAGGAAAGTGTAGTGGTTCAAGAAAAGTACAGAGGTGAAAAAGCCATATGCTCTCATATATATAAGGTAAACTTTAATGCCATCAACTCACAGAAACTGTGAACTGTATGTATATCTGATGAAATATAATTGAAGTGAGAATATAAGAAGTAACAGAAAACAAACTAATTACATCTGTGCCTTAACATTAGTCATCTCTTGATCATCTGCATCAATGGAAGGCAGTGGCTGATAGAAAATCACAGACCATCTCTTTAGCAGGGTTGGGTCTATGGCCTTGTGCATAGTAGCTGAATTACTAATTGCCCAGTGTAACTTACTGCAAATGTGTTGTGAGGATGCCCATCACCAGAAGAGTGGCCACAGACACATAATTTTGTTTCTGGAAGCAATTCCTAGATTAAACAAAGAGAATCAGGAGTTGGCTTTTTTTTTTTTTTTCCAGTCTTAAGGTTTACGCTAATAATGTACATTATCATTTAAGAAAATATTATTTGGATTATTATCTTGGTAGGTTGACCTAGGCAAGACTACTCCACCTTTGTCTCACAGCTAATAATAGTATTAAATATAAATTTAAAAAACAGGAATAATTTGGCAGATGTTAATTTGAATATTTGAACATATGAAATAACCACTAGCCAAAAATTATCGATCATCTACCAGGATGTTGACTTAGGAGCCTCACTTCCCACTTCTAAGCTAAAATTATGGCCGATGTTTATTAATAAATATTCCTATAGCTTTAAATGGTACTGTGATTTTAGAGTATGGGATGCTATTTGTCCTTAAAACTTTATCTCTTTTTGAAAAAGCTAACTGTTGACTTGTAGTCAATTATAACCAATACGAATGAACATAAATCCTGTCTTGTCATGAAATGTGAGAACAATCACAAGAATCCCTTTAAATAAACTGCCTTGGCTCTGCATTACTATAACACAAATATTGCCATTAAATACATATTTAAGACTATGGAGCTAAACTCAGTAATCTCTGTTAAAACCTGTTGAATTGTGTCCTTTGTATTGAAAATTACTCTATACACTCAGATGAATAGTTTGCATTTTTATCTGTAAAAGCAAAGTGATTATTTATTGATAAATGACATGGAATGTCATTTTTTACCTAAGTAGCATTAGACATTTCAAAAGATTTTGTCTGAAGGGCAAAAGGATTACACTGCATTTGAGTAGACCATGTGACAACACATCCTTAGACTTCATGTATGATATGAAAGGATGATCCCCATTCATAAGATACACAAGGGAAATTATATCAGAAAACAAGAAAAGCAAGGAGGGATGTGGTAGGGGTGTCAGGGAGTATTTGTAGTGGTTTGATGCATGTAAATATTACATCTTATAAATAATTCTTTTCAAATACATCTCTGAAGTTCAGGGGATCTGTTTGAGAAACGGATTGTACATGCTTTACATCACTATATGCCATTTTCTTCAAGATAAGAGCAACATTAATTTAAACAGAAAAAAAAAATGGCTTCCAAACTACTCTTTCCCTTCAATTTCCTATGAAGAAGTATGTTACCTGATGCTGGCAGATGAGGATGAAGAAAAAACGTTCAAGTTATATTTTACTGTCAGAATCCAACAAACACTTTTTCATCTAAATTATTTTTGTCAACAGCCTTGTAGTACCCTTGCTAACCTTACTTGGCACCAGTGCATAATTAGATACACAGGGGTGTGACTCCAATTGAAGGTGTTGGCATTGAAGCACTCTGTGAAAATATTAACTATGAGGTTAACTCCAATTTTCTCTTCTTTAATTAAATGCACATGGTACTAATGAGGTAACCTACTGTTCCTTGATAGCACTAATTAGCTAAGAGGAGAGTACACTCTCACACTGCAATTTAAACCTAAAAATAAGGTTGAAATATGCTAATTGCAGGCAATTTAAAACAGTACAAGTTGAAGAACTAGTCATAATAAGAGAAACTGACTGCTTTACAGCTAGGCAGCTGTAACTTTGGTTAAAATCAAAACAAGCCACACGATTTTTGGACTGCTATTTAAGGAGGTCATAAGCATCCTAAAAAAAAAAAAGAAATGAAATGCTACTCCGTACTGCAGCAATGAACCAGACTAACAAAAAATCCTCAGATCGACACTCATCTACCTAAAACCAAAAATCAGTGAGCATCGTGACAACCCCAAAGGTGCCACGACACTGTATTTAGTACTGAAAATGAAACTTCATAAATAAGCAACATCATCTTAAGCTCTTTCAAGAGCACCCAAGTTAAATATTGTACTTTGTGTCTAACATAGACAAAACACGTCAGGTGCTGAAGATCTGCCATCGCAATCACAGAGTCTGAAGGGAGGATACAGAGACGATTAAGAAACAAGACATTTCCAGACCAGGTACAAGTACACTGATAAAAATACACAAAAGATGCTATGAAATAAAATGCTGTAGGCATCATTTAAAGGATACAGGTACCAAAATTATCGGAAGGATTTCATTATAAGAAGGAGATTTTTGCTACGTTTCTTCTACAGATTAGAGCTCTGTGATGGGAGTAGCCTGAAGCCTCACTGTGAGAGAGAATGTTCTCCATTCTCAGCTCAAATGACTCAGAAACATAATTTCAGTAATTCTAAGTATAATCCAAACATATCTTCTTTAATTGTGTCTCAAACATTTCCCCAATATGATTTTAACTGATAACCATTGAGATAACTTTGACATAAAACAAGATTCTGAAGGACCTTCTGATGCCATGACATATTTTTGTTCATCAGAAACTTTGTTTAACCAAAGCAATCATTGCCTGACAATGCCAAATCATTCCTGTTACCATAGATAAAAATACAGCACATTAAAATGATACTGTCATTGTCATTAATCTATCCTTAGGGACAAAAGAGATAGGACTGTCCCACACTAAGGACTCACAGTGACATTTCTGCCCTGTCATTCTGCATGCAAAATTATAAGATACATACAGTTTAAATAATCAAAAGAGTTGAGCAAGGAATAAAAATAGAGTTAACAAGCAAAATTTATGAAAAGAGAAAGTCAACTTAATCTTATGTTTACTGAAGAACAATACCCTGGAAAAAAGCAAACCATTTGAAAGGCACAGGCTTTTAAGTAACTCCCAACTAATAACTCCAGGAGTTTAAAGTATGTGAGAATAAACTTTGCACTGCCATTAGCCCGTCATCATGTCTTGCCAAAAAGCTTGGTTGAAGAAACTGCTTTGAAAAACCTACCCAGCTTCTTCTCCTGGCTGTCCTAGAGCTTTCTACAACAGATGGAGACAGAATGTTGGCAAGAGACGTGCTAATCAACCTCCGACCAACCATGCTTGAACAGATCCATGAAGCTGCAGGTCTGTGAAGGAGTAGCAAGGCGAATGAAATCAGACAGTCATTTAGAAATGGGTCTCCTGGAGGAAACCTGACATAATCCAGCAAATCACAGGGAAACACAATGTGAATGGATGTTTTAAGTGTTTGCATCTGTTTCAAATAAGCACCAAAGAACCTTTTAACAGTGAAAAGGCCAGGACAGTGTACTGGAAGGGGCTTTCAACATTAACTTCAGAGGGAAACTATTCTTCCGTTAAATATGGATCATTGCAATTTTCTGTTAAAACAATAAAGACTTTAGTGTTCAGTGCTGGAAATAAGAATACTAGCTCTGGAGACAGTCTGCCGGGGTTCAGATCCTGACTCAACACTTACTAGCAGTGTGACCTTGAGCAAGTTACTTTGCTCTTCTGGCCTCTCTCTCTAGAAAGGGGGTAGTAAGTAACAACATCCTAGGGTTGTTAAATACATTGACTTATAAAGTACTTAGAATCGTGCTGGTACCCATATACTTAATGTTTCTTAGCTATGTAGTTAATATTTATTAGCTATCATTATTGCTTCAGAACATTCAATTTCTTTCAAATAAAAAATTTTTAAAGTTCTACTGTGTATAAAACACACTGTAAAGGATGCAAAAATTCCCAAGACATTCTATCTGCGTTCAAATAGCTTTCCATCCCTATTGGACTTCATGATACAAATCAAAGCCTCTTCCACATGAATAAAAAATATTTTTTCTCCTTAGAAACCTGGTGTGGCAAAGCAAAAAGTTAACATGAGGGTGTCTGCATTCAGTGACAAGGTGAAGTGACTTCTAAGAAATAATTTAATTTTTGCAAAGCTGATGAAGGTATATTTTCATAGAAAAATAGGAAAGTATTATAAATTGATCTTTCCTAACAAATGAAAATATTTTTAAATTATAATTTTTCTTGAAGCTGGCTGAAAATGGGATCAAATTTTTCTTTAACATGTTTAAAACTTTAGTGTCTTATAAAATTTGGGGTAAAATGATATCTGAATGGAATAGTGATCTACATTTTAAAGGTGCAAAAATTTTAAAACAGTGTTCAGCCAGCCAAGAAATGTGGATACTCTTGACCTAGTATGAAACAGGAATAAAATTAAACGGTTAATTGGCCTTTCCTCCACTCTAACTGTTCTGTTTGTCGGCTTGGTTGGCTATCTTTAGGCCGTTCATCACATCTGATGGAAACTGTCCCAGGGACAGTGTGGCCAGAGTTGTGCCAGGATAATATGTGTTGGCTTTGCAAATTCAAATTACTTCGTCTATCCCCAGCCCACCTCTGAAAAACAGACTAAAAGCTGCCTAGACCTGACAGAGGAGGTGAAGAAAAGAGAACTGCTGTCTGGCAAACATTATTTCATAAGACCAGTGGATCTGAGTAGGTGGTATATTGTTTGGAGTCAGTCAACGAGGTGCAGGGACCATGTACCCCACAGGACGAAACCAATATGAACACATGCCCGAAAACTCTTCATTCTTCATTCTGAGCAAGGAGTAAGTCCTGCCTTACTTCCTTCTGTGGCACTGACTACAAAACCCATATGATATTGAGGAGAACAGGGTGCAGCCATTAAAGAATCACTTCGCAGAGAAAGAAAATAGAGCCCAGGGAGCTGAAATTATTTATAAAAGCTCATGCTTTTATTTATTTTTTAAGGCTGCTGTGCATCACAATAGCCTACTGGAACAGGTTCTCAAACGTTAGCATGTAAAGGAATGTCTGGATAAACTGTTATAATTGAAAATTCTACACTTCTAGGGACTCAGATTCAAAAGATCTGAGATAGGGCCCATGAATATGCATTTTCACAAGCATCTTGGTGATTGTGATTTAGAGCTTCCATGATTACACTTTGAGAAATATTGTCTTCTGTATTCAGGATATTTGTGGGACAGGTAATTTCTCATTCTTTCATTCCATTATTCAGTCAGTGAACATTTTTCAGTACCTACTGTGTGCTATAAATTATGTTAGCCATGTGGATATAAAAATGAATGAAAATTGTCCTTGGTTTCAGAGGAGAGTGGGAGGAAAGCCTTGTAAACTAGGATACAACTAAGTAAGTGCCATTTGCATCTTGAACCCTTTGACACTCCATTAAAGTCAAGAATGGCCTCCTCAGAAAAAAATTGAATTGGATAAAATAAAATGTAAGAAGTTAGAAAGGAAACCAGTTATGTTGAAATTCAGTTTTCAAAATATTTAAAAAGCCACATTTGTGCAATATTAATAAATGTGCTTCTTTGTAAATATATTAAATAAGAATATACAATGTCAGGTTTAATAACCACTATAATTTTTAAGTAGTAATAAGCATAACTAATACTTCTAGATATTTTTGCCAACAGATGAAAACATCTGTAATTTTTTTTGAGGACAATGCCACAGATACTGCCAATACTATTGTGGTTTGTTACCTACATTCATAATAGAAGAAAATATTAAGTTTTAATTAGAAGTGAAAGTGAGAATACTCTTTTTCCTCCATTCATATTCATAGACCTCCTGAATTCTACCCATGGATCCTAGGTTGAGACTCAACATTAGAGAGAAACGTATTGTTGAAGAGGTAAAAAGTACAGTTCCATTGCATTGGAAGAATGTATTAAGAATGAGGAATTTATTACTCGAAAAAGAAAGACGTGGAAAGGAAGAAAGGGGGAATCCAAAAGATTTAGAATTGTACTTGAGAAATGTGATCATGTGGGTACGGCTGGAGTGTGGTGTGGATGAGGACGGGGGTGAGAGAGAAGACTGGGAAGCTCGGAGTATGAAAAGTCCTGCCCATCAGACAAAGGGAACTTCTGTCACATACTGAGGTAAAGGGGAGGAGCAAATTTTCTTTTAAGGAGACAAGAGAAAAGCATGAGGGTGTGGGCTTAGACTGGAATTGGGAAAAACTGGTAGCTGGTAGCCTAAGATGCCCAAAGGTTCACTGGAGAGTAATTTATGGTCTGGGCTGAATGAGGAGCAGTGAAAGTAAGAACAGGATATACTCAATCTGAGGACTGGCTAACTTCCAAGGATTGCAAGACTACCTGAGAGATAGAGTGAGAGAGTGAAGGATAAGGGACACTGGGAGTAGGCTGTTATGTCACCAGCAAGATAAGAGGCTGCAAGAGAAAATGGTTTTTAAGGAATAGAGGAGAATGTGCTTTAACTGAAAATACTAGAAATACTACACTAGAGCTTACTGCAGGACATCCAGGTAGTTATTTCTAGCGAACATTTGAGTAGAGCATAAGCCTTAAGTTCAGGAGACAAGGCAAGATATATAGAGATCTGAGACCTTATGTGGTGGTGACCCCACAGGAAGTGGATAAGTTCTGTCACTGAGATCATGTAAAGGAATGGTTCTCAACCTGTGCCATGTGCTAGCATCACCTGGGGAGCTTTGAGTCAATACTGATGCTGGGCTCCTCCGCCTTCAGCTTCTGATTTTATTAGGCTAGGATGGCGCTCAGGCACCTCAGGTAATGATAATGTGCAGCCAGAGTTTAGCACCACTGATATAACAATTGAACATAAAAAGTTATGGACAGAGATGAGGAAAGCCACCAAATTCAGAGGACTGGTGTCAAATGTCTCAAGTGTTCTGACAGGGTCTAGTAGGATGGGACTTTGACTTGCATACAACTCTCAGAGGTTGTCAGTGATACTCAAAAGAATAATTTCAGAATGGGAATGGTGATAGAGACATAATATAATAAGTTAAAAAAGGAATAGAGATTGAAGGGTAACCAATTCTTTCCAAAAGTTTAATGATGAAGGAAAGGAGTGGGTTAGGAAGATTGCCTGATATAAAACAAGGGTTCAAATAAGATTTTGTTTTGTGGGTGTCTGGTTTTTAAAGACAGGAAGATTCACAGAAAATGGCAGACTGAAGATGCAGGAAAGCAGCTGTGAGGCTGACACGACAAGGTCGTAGGAAAGGCTGGGCAGGGCAGGTATCAAGTTGGCCTTGGAGAAAAGATCTCACTGTGATACAAAAGGGCATAAAGAGAGGTGCCAATATGAGTTTGTTTTAGGAGTGGAGATGAGAGAGGCAGAGGGAGATCTTAGTTGGTGGCCTCTAAATTTTATCTCTGAAGTAGGAGACGAAGCCACTGGGAATAGGGGCACGGTGTGAGATGTAGGAGCTTAAAGGGGACAGTTAAGGCAGGAAGCTGGTGTAGGGAGGGGGGGAGTGAGGAGTTTAGAAACAACTGCTAAACAGGGATGAAGGCTAAGCTGAAGTTGTGGACTCAATACTGCCTGATACCGTGATTTTCTGTAGGAATATTCAGTAGCTTGCTTGGGAGTAGGAGTAAGGAAAGCCACAGTTTGGAGAATGGAGAGCAAGGTCAGTGTGAACAATACAAAATAGCGAGAGTTTCTTTAATGTCATCATTAATCATGGGATACAGTTGGATCAGGAAGCCATGTAGGTGGGCGGCGGGGGTGGTGATGTGGAGAGAATGACAAGGAAGAGCAGTGTTTATGATCAGAATGGGGATTCCTTAGGTCTGCTAACTCAGATGATTTTAAAAAATTGGTCCAAGGACATACAGAATATTGTTGAAGGTACCGATTATTAAAAGTTTATAATTTTCTGCCTGTTCATGGATCAGTGTAAATTTTTAAAAATAGTATACTTTCTTTTCCTTGCTAAACATGCCAAATTATACCATTCACTGGTAACAAACTCAACATGAACATCCAAATTTATCAAATTAAATTAGGGATTCCTATTTCCTTAATTATTCAAAATAAAAATGTAGTTAAGGTTGTATTTATTTAAACAGAAAGAGAACTCATCTAAAATAAATTTGATTTTTATATAATCCTTAGGAACATATGTATTAGTGAATCTTCATGTACAAATGTGTTACTAGGTGCTATTTCCCTACAGTTCCCTATTGCTTTGTGTTTCCTTACTGTTGAAAGAGTAGGGTTCTTTGAGAAAAAAACTATTGTCGAGACCATGCTACAATCTTGTAGCAAACCAGCTCAGTGACTACAGAGGAAATCTGTTGATCTTCCCTACCTGGAATCTATTCCTCTTTCTGCTAACAACACCAAAGTTTTTCTTGGGGGACCATGCCCATTCTGCACCCCAGCTGCCAACATCATATGCAAATTGGTAGGACTGGCTCAAGGGTAGGTGGCTGCTACAAACAGGCCAATCAGATTCCCTCTCTCAATAACTGATTCTTGAGAATAATAAACAGGAATTCATCCAACCTAATGCTGGGACCCCACAGAGCCTGTCCAACGATCTTGCTTTTGCTTCTTATCTTTCTGTGACCAGATTTTTGTTTCATTTTTCCTTGTATTTTGTGACCAATTCTGTATCTTTGAATAGATCCCACTTTTTTGTTTAAGTTTTATGTGTATTTCTGTGACTTGAAGCCGGAGAAATAAACTAACAAGAATACTTCAAAATGTTTCAATCAATGATCTCACTGCCAAAATTAGGATTAAACTTTGATAGCCTTTAAATTAAGTTTTGGAGCAAATTTTAGGTTATAATTCAAAGACAAAAGAGATAAAAGATAAGGCTGGAAGTCATGATCTTGGCCACCTCATGTTTTACTAGTTGCAAAATTAAGTGAAGTAATCACAAATTGCTGTCATAATGTCAGCTTTATAAATCTTTTCCTCTCCTAAAATGTCAGCTTGTATAATCAGACTTTCTATTCTGCAAAACACAGTTTAATATATAAAAATGGCAAAATAAAATATTAGGTTAAATTTTTAAAATATCTGCACAGGTACATTTATTAATGTATTGATTCTTGATGGGCATTAGGATTTTTATTTTTATCATAATTTAAGATTACATACTCATTTGTTTTTCCTTGTTCAACAGATTCTAAATTATTTCTTTTCTTTTCTTCAAAAAAGAAAGGGTAGGTAAACACTAGCAAAGAAAGTTTAGTGATGGCTATTGTCTCAATCCACATACCACATATTTGGAGGATTTGAGATTTTAAAGTACTTAACATTAATCAATTAAATCCACTGACATTTCTAAAATAAATTCGATCCCCATTTCACAGCTTAAAAGAACTGAAGAATTAACAAAGATTACACAATATAACAGTGTCGAACTCAGATTTTTCACCCTGGTTTTCGTCAATCCCCTTCTTATTCACCTCAGAAAGCCGCCATCATAACTGGCACTAATTGACACCCTTGTGAGAAACCTCAGCAGAGGAGCCAGGAATAGAAAAGATACGGACACCTCTCATCCACAGAGCCCAGATGTCTGCAGATGTCTGCAGAGGTGAGGCTGAGCTCAAGGATGGGGCAGATGACCCGGAGCTGCCTGTGAGAAGAATAAGACCTACACCTGTCCACTGACTACTTAGACAACTTGCATCTCCAGGGACGTTAATCAAGTATCTTTCATGTGCCTAAAGTCATTGGAAAACAAAAGATGCCTGTAGTGCTCCTACAAGTGATGTACTTATTACATTTTAAGAGGAGATGAAGACAGCAGTCAACAGACACTTCTGGCATGAGATACTCATGCAGAGTACTGGTAGAATATTCTATTTTTGTTCTATGCTTGTTTGCTTTGTTCAAGAGAATATGTTAAGCTCTTCTTAAAAAAAAAAAAAAAACAGGGAGCTGGATTTCTCATGATCATCTGGAGAATGGAAGACAGCATTTTAAGTTATACAGTAATTACTTAATAGATAAAGAAGATGGATTCTATGCGTAGGATTTTCCCCCTGGGTATATTGGGGCTAGGCAGAAATAGCTTACGCTCACATAAGAGTAACAGTCCTTAGGTTTCTGCTCTTTTTTTGCTGTAGTCAAAAGAAAATACAGATGTCTCTTGTTGCCTTAAGGAGGTTAGGTGAGGTAGTAGAAGGTAAGAAACAGGTCCGGGTAAAACAACTTTCCTTATTGAATGAGAAAGCATTAAGAAGTGGATGGTGTACAGGACATGTAGGTGCTTGAAGCTACCTGTTGATGATGGGGGGCTACTGACTGACTGTAGTTTGTTCAGTATTTTATTCACCAAAGATTTAATGACCATCTAGTTGTCACTTACAGTAAAGGGTCTGACTCCATTTCTTATTTGACTGTTGACTTTTTAGGCCTCAACCTCCCTTTCTCCTATGGCTCCACATCTGGACAGAAAACTTGTGCATGCACCTCCACCTTTGCCACCGGAGGGAAATTTAAAACACTTGTTCAAGGGATCTTTTCCCCAGCTCGCCCCATAGCCATTATACAGCCCCAGCCTACACCCTCTACTATCCCAAGCCAGCCTGGACCTGCTTGTGTCCCATTGGTTCTCCCCGGGCATCTCCCATGTGAGTAATCAAATTTCTCTCAAATTCTCTTGGTGTGCTGAGTGTCATCAGCTACGACATCTAAACTAAATTTTGGGTGGGGTTCTCTCTCACTTCTGCAGGATACTATGGAAAACTACTTACTAGATTAAGAATGGGGATGCAGGGTTAAGTAGGAGTCCCTAACCCAAAGAAGTTAGAGACAAGTTGGGAAGACAAACTACTAGTGAAGGGTATCATAATAAGTGCTATGACAGATAGATGCACAGGTTTCTATGGGAGTATAGAGGAAGGGTACTTGGTACTTACATGGCAGACAGTGGATAGCAAAGTATTTTAGATTAGGTGATAATAAATGGACATTAGTATACAAATAGGTGTGAGGTGAGTGTAGGTGGAAAGCATTCAAGACCAAAGAAGCAGCCTTTATGAAGGCTTGAAGGTATAGGGGCCCCTGCATCATTCAGAGAAACACTGATAGTCCAGCAAGGTCAGAGAAAAGAGTGCTAGGCAAGAGAGGGTGGCAGGGATGGAGACAGAGAGTCAGAAGCCAGATCTTCAAGTGCATCATGGAAAGCAAAGTGGCCTTTAGGTGCTTCAAATTTCTCATAATTACATGTGTACACCACCTGACTTTCTCTTGGAGGATTAAATGAAGGGTCAAATACATGAACACATTTCTTAGGTATTTAGAGTCATATTACTACAATCTTGAAGTAGTAACTGTGACCAATGCAGAAGAGCACAAGATATTCTTTTAAATCTCAATGATGGCAAGAAATAACTTTTTTTCCAGGAACTCCCCTTCCTCTTCTTTCCAGTCAGTTGCTTTCCTAGGACTTTGCATATGTTTTATTCCTTAATATTCTTCCCCTAATTTTTTAAGTACACTAGTAAATTATAGTATATTTAAAGTCAGTTCAGTAACAAAATTCCACTTGGAAAATTCTGCTTGCAAGAATACAATGTACTAAAATGTAACTTATCTGAATTGTATTCCCATAAAGGTACCAACATAAACTAACTTACATTTTGTATTACCAAGCAAAAATTAAGAAAATTTTACATAGCAGGGTAGTTTCATCTTCAAGAAAGTTTTGTGGTAAGCTAAATGGAAAAATTTGGAAAACAGAAAATCTCATTTCAATTTTATAGTGCAGCACTAAGAGAAATGAAATAAACATTTTAAAATTTGGGATTCAGGAGAAAAAAGGAATGCTTCACATTAGATTTAACTGGATACTGCCCCTTTCTTTGCTATTTGGGGCATTCAGAATACAATTTCACAGATGATATATTTTTCTTAATGTGATTTTCAGAGTACATCTAATGGAAAATGCCTGGTTAGGATTAAGAGACATAGTACAGATGTTAAACTACATTTGCATGCAATTATTTCTAAAACAAATGCCAGGGTACAGAGCCTACTGAAATGCCTTTCAGGATGGCTGGCACATGTATTAAACCAGCTTCCAATCTCTGAGTAAGTCTATATTCTGAATATTTCAAATCAGACACTGAGCACAGAATAAATCTTTGTTTTTTACCTTGAGGCACTGTCCAGGAACGTATGGACATAGGGTTAGAGCCCAAGGATTCAGGGTAGGGACTTGGCATTTCTTAAAGCAAAAGCTTTTCTTGCTCAATGTAAAAACTGCATTTCACGTATTAATTTCAATTGCTGAAAAAGTAAAATGACTACAAAACAACTTAAAATAATAATATGGGGAGTAAAACAGAAAGTAATAGATTAGATATACTGTATAGCTTTCAACTTGCTTTGGGTTTTTCTTCAAAAGGCAATACAAAATATCTATAAAGTTATTAATTTTTTTTGTTAGTAGAAATCTCACTTTAGCTGATGGTCTTGCAGCAATATACTTTTAAGCATCAAAGTAGAAGTAAGAAACTCCTGTTCAAAGTACTTCTGAAATGCCTCTGCCACCAACTTTATCAGAAATATCAAAAGCAGTGAGGGTACAACAAGGAAGCATTCACTGCTTTGCTTATGTAGGGCACTGTACCTTCACAGAGGCACTAACCCTAGATGTCCTTGGAGTCTGTGGATTGGGCAAGATCTATAACTACCTTTTGGTGATCCTTCCCATGAGAATGCATTTTTGGACTAGGACTTGAATCAATGAATGAAGCATGAGGAGCCATTGCTATATCTGTTATGTATCAAAACAAAACACTGTATCATACTTTCATTTGTTCAAATTCAGAAAGTACCAGCATCTCTTTTACTGTATGCTTTACTCCTTAGGGGGGAACAATTCAGATCATGGTCACCCCTAGGAATTTATGAGGGGCCTGAAGGATGTGGCAGTTCCTTTTCTGATCCCTGCAGGGCAAGCAGCAGCAGCCCTTGGATCAGCTACTTTTTATCCACTGTTGGTCTCAGTGGCAGCTCCTTTTCTTGCCAATAATGATAACTGATAGACTCTTTAATGAGGAATAGAGACTGCAAGCTGCACTTACAGAAGCTCATCTTGTTGGCAATTCTGATTATCATTCTCTCCCCATCAACCCTTTCCCCCCTCCTGATCATGAGGTGAGGTAGAGAGGCAACCTGAAGGAAGAGGACCAATTATTAAAAAAACAGCACGCTTTCCAACAGAAAATCTCTTACCATTTGATATTAAAACTCTCAGGACACCAAGAAAACCTCCAGTAGAGGTTCAGGACTGCCACTCACTTTTTTTTCTCCGTATCAAAAGATAATTCCCCACATTCGTGGGTGAATATCTAACTTCATTACCAAGTCCCACTGCCTTCTTAATAGTGCTTCCCAACAGCTGGGGATGATGAGGTATAGGAGAGAAAGGAATAAAGGAAGTCAGAGTCACTCCAGTAGAATCTTCTAGTGGTAGTGGTGATGGAGACCGCTTTCATGGGGGAGGCCCCACACATCCCTCCAATCCCTTCCCTTCATCACCACTGCTTTACCTTAACCACAAATTGATCTGGATTCAAAACAACAAAGACATTCAGGAAAAGGTAGTTTTCACATTTGTCATCCCCCTTATTTTGATCATGTTTTCTAAAAACAAAAAATCTGAGATATTTTAAACAGCAATTAAGGGATGCATGTTATCAGTGATTAATGGCAAGGTAAGAGGCGCAGGAATTGGAATCAGACTGATTTGAATTCACATCCCAGCTCAAACCACCAGCTATATGACCTTAGATAATGTAATTTAACCTTTCTAAGACTCAGTTTCTTATTCTGTGAAATGAGAAAGCAGAAAATACATTACCAGGTATAAAAAGTAAGCCTGAATATAGGTCAAGTGAAAATAAAATCATAAATGCTTTAGGACCTTTCTTTTGTTAGAGAAAAAGAGGCATTGAAAAAGGATGGGAACCTAAGAAATGTGATTTCTCTAACATCTCTGGTTGACTCCTCAGCCTTCCTTTTCACTGGCCTAGTCACCCACATTATATTCAGATATAATGGCCAACAACCTTGTCACTAAGAGGCACAGGAGACCAGCTACGGACTAAGATAAAGCCCTTTTTTGGGCAGAGCTGTGTGTGTATCATGACATTGGGCACGTATAAAATCCTCACACAGATACATGAATGAACCAGTATTAAAAGCCTGCTCTGTATTCATAAAACATGGTTTAAAATACCAAAATTAGTGTTTAAACATTTCAAATATTAAAATACAATGGAAGGAAACTAGATTCTATGAGGTAAGATTATTATTAAATTAAATATAATGCAATTTCTCCAAAGAATATATTTCTTGAGCGTTTAGATCCATAAAGATGGAAAGCTGAGATGAGTTCTGAATTAGAAAAGACAGAAGGAGATCAAAAGCTATCAGAGTAATCACTACGTACCACAATAAAAAAGAAAATAGTAGTCTCGTGCCAAAATGAACTCAAACTTACACAAACCTCCATGACTATATACGTACTAAAAATAATATAGAATTGTCATTTTTTATGTGTGAAAGAGTTTACTGGGAAAGAAAATGTCAGATTTTAGAATTGTGTTATTGTCTATTAGAAATTATTCATTTCTAAGCCAGGACCAAGTTTCCATTACCCAATAGCTGCTCTCAAGAATGAAGCTAATTTACATTTAAAATAGTACAGTCTACTCTTTAAAAGCACAATGGTAAACACACCAATTTGACAATTACATTAATATGAGTATTTGCATAATCTGTCTCCCACACCTGTTCTTAATTTGAAGCAGCTGCAGGACAAATCACATCATACTAATCTCAATGGGTACCTACCTGCATGTTCCAAACAATAATGCATGCATGTTATTTTTTGAAGATATTTTATTTTTTAAATGTTTCCTGACTTAAAAAAATGGTAAAAGTTTTGTGGAAGCCGTAATCTTTATTTGGTTACTATTAATTAGTGGAATAAGCATAATACTAAATAATGCTATCCCTTACATTTTTGGTCTCCTCTGTTACTAACTTATGATAGTGCTGATTTTTATCTCTGGAGTTATTTTTCTTAAATAATATGTATTTACATGGAAAAGGATTAAAAAGAACAATAAAAATATAACTAGAAAACTTCAGTAAGGAATATATTCCTTATATATAACTAAGAGCAAATGCATTAACGGAGAATCACGCAAAATCTGCAGATCATCTGGAGATGTATCTGCAGCTCAGATAATTGTGGCATCTTTTGGAACACCTTTTCAAAACTGGGTTCCATTTATGTTTTAACAATAATACATCAGAGTTTAACAAGCAGAAATTTACTTTCATCCTTTAAAGGATCCAGCTGTGTTTGTGGGTATTCACATGCTCAGTGCCATCAGAAAGGAAGTCAGTTTATTACTAATACATATTCTTGTACTTCGTGTATTTAAATCATTCACTAGATTCCAACTGGTGGAATATAAGACACCCATGTAATCTGTCAACAAAATTGTCTGTCTCTAATCTTCTATTATGAATGGAAAATGAAGTTAGAGCTTTCTAAAGATGTTATTTATTTCCTGAAAAATGAATGAGAGCATGCACAGTAATGAACGGGAGCAATCAACAAAACTGATCTGTGTATTTAGATGCTGTCGACCTCTGAAGAGGTAAACACTGACTGGCTGAATTCTTAGTTCACTATTTCATTCAGAATTTTACTTTTATAAGTGTTTTCATTCTATTAGAAGGAAAAACTACTAAAGAAATTAATTGTAGCTTACATTTCTATTGCATTTTCATGCACATTATTTAGCAATTCTCACCATATAAGAGAAAACAGAGAGTCAGAGGAGTTAACATGATTTGCCCAAGTTCTCACAACACTGTAACAGTGTTATGGTCCAGGCGTCCTGACCCCAGCTCTATATTCCTTCCCATAACTCATGGAGATTGATTTGAATGAATAATAGCTATTATGATCAATAAATTGTAGCAAACATTTTTACTAATGAAATAGTTTAAAGTTTTTTTTTTATTTCACAGTATCTGAAGTATTTCAACTTGTGGCTTCAAATGTACTAGAAAACACAGTTTCAAAAGTGACTATAATAACAGAATTGTCTTTTATTTAGATAAATAGATTGCAAATTCTTACTAAGAACCAAGACTAGTTACTCTAGGAGTATACAAATAACTTTTATTACTATATAATTTAGGCAATAAAGTCAAGTTATAGTGATTGTGAGAGAAGCAATTTTCACAGTTGTGACCTCTACATAATTATATTTCTAAATATTCCTTATTTTATTTTTCTTCATTAGAAACCTTACGTATACAATTGAGCACACAGAAAAGTACTCTAAACAGATAAGCTGGCATGTCATGGGGGGGCATGTAGAACATAATGGGATGAAAACTATATTTGTGTGTGATGAATATGCACATTGTATAATATTCTAACAACAAATTTCACTTTTTCTCTGAGTTATCAGAATATTTTAACTTCAGTAAATGAGTCATAAATTTCCAAATTTTAAAATAATCTTGCTTCTTTTTGTCTGTGCTATTAAGGCGAAAACTAACTCGTTATCAAAGTTAAAAGCTTTCTGACATGTAATAAAGAAGGCTGATTTTTCTGTAAATATAAGCTGCTATAAAGGTATATACTTTTGCTAAAAGCAAAGCATTGGGATAATAAATTTTTAGAGCTAGAGACGAGTCAAATCCCCTCAGCTGACAGAAGCGGAAAATGAGGCTCCACTGCCCTGCCTTCCCCAGGGTCATACAGTACTGAGTGCTGGAGTGGGTCCTGGAACCCAGAGTCCCCCATATAGCAGAGTCTGGCCTCTTACCTTTACAACAAAGCATGAACCGAACAACAACAAGTCATTTACAAACAGGCTCGTGCTTTTCCATGGTCCTAAACGAAGCTGTACGCCAACGACTGGATGCAAATGATTCTTATGTTTAAAAAGAAACTACAAAATATAAAACTGCATTCATTTCTAGACTGGCATGATGATGTCACGTGGATGCACCCACAAATGCTGGTAAGCACATAGGTAAGTGTTAATAAGATCACTGGGAGGTTGGAATTTGGGTGAATTTGAGTCCTTCATATTCTTCTGTGGTTCTGAATTATTTTTGTAAGCACACATTGCTTTAATAATCACTCAAAATGAGGCTATTTGCAAACTGAAAACAGGACTTAGAACGGTGGCTATAAATGTTTTTCATCAAACACGTTAACTCTTAAAAACCTTCACTGACATGAGGATTCGGCATATAAGTACTCTGATTAGTCTTATTAAAACAGAATTTATATTCTTACCTTAGTCTCAGTAATGAAAAAAAATAAATGCCTACTACCCTTGGCATGATAATTTCTTTTGAATGTGAAGAAATTATTAAAATACTTTTTTCTCCCTTTTCTTCTTTTCAATCTGGGTAAACTCCCTTTGTGATCGGCTCTCCCATTTTCCCTTTAACCATCTCTATCATATTACTCGTTATCCTTAGACTCGTTTCCACACTTCAATATCCCTTAGACTCTGGAACTCAGTCCTAAACAAATTTTAAAGAACCACAAACAAAGCCTCAGGAGGCACAAAAAATGAAGAAAACCTTACTCTGCTCAGTTTATAAGTGATGGCTGATTCACTAAACACTTAAGAGTGGGAAAAAAAAGGCAATTTATTCCATAAAAAGCCATAACTGTCAAGGAGGTTTTTTATTTTTAACCTTAAACCACTGAGTTTTGTTTAAAATGGCTTAGAAGAACGGTTATTATCTTGAATTTTTTATCTAGCCAGATTGCTAACTCTCTGAGGATAGGAACATCTTTGAATCCCCTATGGTACCTGGTGTCTGCTTAGCAAAGTATCTAATACACGGAGGGCATTTAGTCATGTTTCTTTGATGGATTGATTGACTGAGGATGTAAATTCTAATACATGGAAATACTGTAAACCAGTTTCGAATTCTTACTGCTATTTTGTTTTTAGCTTGTAGCTTTTGCACTGGAGCATGATAATTATTTGTTTCATATGAAATTGTATAAAGTAGACTTCTCAATTTATTTCTACATTACTCCTGAACTCTCTTTTTATTAAATAAACATCTCCTTGAATAGAATAGCAAGCAAAAAGGTCGGGGGACGGGGAATAAAATATATTAACTAACCTGTGCTCTAGTCCAGCAGTGCTGGAAATTCTTGAATGGAATGCCAAATACCATAACTGCATCAATTGCTTAAGTACTCGTTTCCGATGTAGCTCTTAAGAACTAGTCCGCACTATCAATTAGTCCCAGAACAGATGTTTCTTTTAAAGCAATTTGTATTTGGTATGACACTGTTAATTAATGCTATTTTGACCCTTTAGTGATGGCAAGTTACATCTTAGCACTGAATAACCCATTTAACAGTCCTTCATCAGAAACTTGATATCTCATGCACACTGCTTCCAACAAGTTCTGGTGTCCTCAAAGACTCAGGAATCACTAACCAGAAAGTACTGAGTCTTTTTTACTTTATGTATATGCGTCTCTGTATTTCACAGATGGATTTCAATGTTCTAGTGTTTAAAGAAGGGGTTGCAAAGTGGGGCCTGAAAGCCAGAATATGAGAGGAAGGGAGAGGGAAAGGAAAAGAGAGAAAGAGAGAAGGGGAGATGGAGAGATTTAGAGAGGGAGAGAAATGAATACTTCTTCAGAGGGTAAATGAGCTGTCAAGTACAATCTATTTCCTACTCTTACCTTGCACCTAGTCCGCCATATACCTGCCTGAACTGACAAAGCATTGGAGTCTGATTTGCCTTGTCTAATGATATGCAAAATGCCTATTGCAAATGAATATTAGAAAGAAAATTAAAAGAAACCACATACAGGTAGAGCTGATAAAAAATAGCTAGACATCTTTAAACATTCACAATTTTACTACAGAGAACAAAAATAATAGGATTATTTGGCTTACTTTCTTCGCTTCCTAAATTTATGATGTATTTCTCTGAAGAAAAGTTCATTATACTATTTCTTTTGTTTGCAAGATAAAATCCAATTGCACTAATTCCATAAATCACACACTTTAAGAAGAGGATGGACTCTACTTCATTTTAATTTCATTCTGGATAATTACCAGAAAGCATGCTGGACCTATTAGAGAAGGTGAGATTATTAAAAATCACTATGCATTTACAGTATCTCAGATGCAAACTGATGATTAATTTCTTATTCTCATGGAGCCCTGGATGAAGTGATGACAAACACTCACAAGAATAATCCTGGTTTGGTTGGGCAGAATCACACACAGCACAGGGACCTCCCATTCTTACTCCCCAGAATGGTGAGCCTTCCACCAGACAGGCAGCCTTCACAGAATGAGGAATGTCTGCCTGTTCTGTCCTCCTGCCTGTCCTGAAGTTGAGAATTCCTGAAGAAATGATTCATTCATTTCAAATATAAAGGATGGTGGAAAAAAAAATGTTCTGGTAACAAGACACATCTGACAATCTGCCCTGGCTCCTTGGGAAAGTTACTGAACCCTTCTGGTTCTCTGATCCTCACAGGTAAAATAGGGATAGTACCGACCAATTCTGGGGTTTACATGGAGATAAAATGACCAGTCATGGGCAAGGTACCTGGCACTTAGAACACAGCAGGAACTCATGTGGGTCCGTAGGGATGGAGGTGAGGGAGAGCAAGAAGGGTTTCCTTGGCAGTACCTATTTTTCTAGTGTAGTTTCTTACAATACAGATTACTGCAGGAAATATAGAAAAAGTATGGAATACATCTCTTATCTTCACTATAGCTGGAAGGAAAGTGAGAACTTTCTTTAAGTTTCCAGCAATATGTAATAGCCAAGTGAAAAAAAAATTTTTCTGACCTTAACTTGTTTAAATTTTACCTTCTATGACTATTTTTTTCACTATCCTTCAAAAACACTTGCTTCTGTACTTGCAAAATATGCATATGCTTCATTTATTTAAACTTTCCAGTGTTTGTTCCACTGCCTATGTATGTTCAGTTGGGGTACCTCACTAGTGCTGCCAAGCTTCGGTAGCAATTTCCTGGAGGGAAAGAATTACCTCTGCTTAGTTGACTTTGTATCGTGCTTTACCTAGTACTCAAAATATATGGAGTCTTTAATAACAGTTTAGTTACAATTAAAAATATTAAAACTTAGAATAACGTCCTATAACTAACTGACCTTTAATCACATTAATGCCCAGATTTATGTCTTTCTAAATTTTCCTAGAAGAAATTTTACCAAAAAACAAAATTTCTTGTCACTAAAGTATCTCAAGTCATAAAATCTCTTTTCTTGGGGTTTCCTACATAGCAGAGAAGCTCCCTTACTGCAATCTATTGAAGGTCAGCCCTCAACACAAGGGTTTGTTTTTTAATTTAAACAAAAATCTCTTTTCATAGACTCATTAGGCCCCATGAGGTACTAACAGCTATGTTAAATTGTCGTTGGCAGACACTGTTAAGATGCCTATCTCAGAATTCATCCTTCTCTTCTTCTCTACCAAAAGAACCCAAACTTTGTTCAATCTGACGAAAGGCCTGGTTGAATATAATCAGCTTCACAGACTCAGATGAAGCAGTGAGTGTTCATATGATACTGTTCAGGCCAATGAAATGGAAGGAGAAGCTACTCTGTGGAGCTTCTGGGAAAACTTGTTATTAAAACTCGTTATTCAGCTGACTTGCCTTTATTTGTATTTTGTCTTCCCCTTCTTTCTACCTGGAACATGAACATGATACCTGGAGAAGGGGCAGCCCTCTTGTGACCATGAAGACAGAGGCTATACAGGGGCAGAACAAGAGGCTGAAAGAAACATTGGTCTTTTGCGTCATCCTTGAGCAGCTGTACCAGCCAAATCTGGACTTCCTCTCTATGGAGTTCATGTTTCGCAGGAAAAATAAATCTATATTCCTGAACAGAGCAGCTGATAAACTCCATAGTAAATTTAGACAGTGTTTTAGTCGAAATATCCAAAATCCCCATGGCTAAAGCAACAGATATAATTAACTCATAAAAACTATATACCAATAAATCATGTAGAACATATAGTTCCCTGATAATATTTGAGAAATCCTCATATATCATCTGTATCCTGTACATTTCCAATATCATTTTATTGAGCAGATTTCTTACTTCCAGTACCCTAGTAAAAGTATCATTGATATTTAGTGGGGTTAGAAGCATGCTTAGTACAGAATTATGAAGCAGTATATCTTGTTCAAAAGAAACAGACTAAATAAGGAGTAAAGGGCTTATTGAAAGCAAAATATTTATATGTATATACAATTCAAAAACCAGAAGATAGAATCAGGAAAGAAAATATTTAGGTAAAGATAAAAGGAGAAAGAGTTCATTGTTATTGTTAAATAAGTATATTACATGTTATCTACCCAGGAAAAGGAATCAATTGAAGTATTATTCATAAACAGACTGCCTAACTAGAGAATAGACAAGATGTGTTAGTAATGTGAGAGCAGGGTGGGCTATGCAGCCTGAATCTGGTCTTCTAATGATACTCATGTCTGCTTACAAGTTGCTTTCTACGAAATACAGAGAAGCTGATAAATATCATACCTTCATACTTGTCTCATCAGGTTGAAAGAAGTGGTACCTTGAACTTATTCTGACACAGAAACAGCAATTCAATTTGCCTAGTTCAATTCAATTCTGCAAAGATTTATTTAGCATCTACCATGTGCCAAGCATTATGTTAGAAATAAAATGTAATCTCTGACCTCAAAGGGCTTGAGTCTGAGACTGAGCTAGAGAAGTAGTCAAATAACTTTAATAAAATATGGTATAATCTACCTTTGTAAGTAATACATGTAGAATAATAAAAAAGTATGGTACAGGTTCTGAAAATATACATGAGTGAGGGGTTATTTCTCTGCGAAGAGTCAGAAGACTCAAGGGAGTAGGATCTTGAGGTGTGTGTAAAGGTTTGGCAACCAGATAAGAGGGCGTGGGGCTGACATTCTAAACAGATGGAGAAATAGGAACAAAAGCAAATAGGTGTCAAACTTCTAATAGTTCATGATGCCATGCAGAGTGCCTAGTATATAAGAAGTGAACTACAAACATTTGTGAATGAATGAATAAGTGAATAAACAGCATGTTCAATAAGCAGTGAGGATTAAATCATGGTTATAAAGTAACAGGTGTATGATAATTTATAGCCTTTTGTGCCATGCTGAGAGGTTGAAAAACAGAGTGATTTTCACATTATGGCAGAGGAATATGGCCCAATCAAATTAAAAGGGTTTACAGCTGGAGACTGTAGAACAGAATTCAGAAAAGTTAACAAAAACAAGTGTGGGGAGAGATAAATAATTTCAGTCTGAGACAAGTTGAGCTGGGTTGAGATGCCCCAGTAGGCAACTGAAAAAAACACTCCTTGAGCCTAGGAGAAAGGAGGAATTTGATAGGGCTATAGACTAGCACTTGTCTATGGACTCCACGCATTCATGCAAAATGCACCATGGGGCTTCCCTGGTGGTGCAGTGGTTGAGAACCTGCCTGCCAATGCAGGGGACACGGGTTCGAGCCCTGGTCCGGGAAGATCTCACATGCCGCGGAGCAACTAAGCCCACGCGCCACAACTAAGGAGCCTGTGCTCTAGACCCCGTGAGCCACAACTACTGAGCCCACATGCCGCAACTACTGAAGCCTGTGCTCCTAGAGCCCGTGCTCCGCAACAAGAGAAGCCACCACAATGAGAAGCCCGCGCACCGCAAGGAGAAGTAGCCCCCACTCGCCACAACTAGAGAAAAGCCTGTACGTAGCAACGAAGACCCAGCGCGGCCAAAAGTAAATAAGTTAATTAATTAAAAAAAAAATACTATGTACCAGACACTGGAAATGTGAAGATGAATGGGATAGTCCTGGCCTTCAAGGAACTTATAGTAAATATGATTCAGTGTGATACATGCAAGAACAGAAGTATACCTAAGACATAGAAATAATACATAGATAGGAATAATTAATTCTACATTGTGTGTGTGTGGCAGGTGAGGGTTTCAAAGGAGGCTTCATAGAGTACCTGACAGTGATGATTTAAAAGCTTCACAGAAGTTTTCCAGATGGAAAGGCAGAGAAGGGCATACTGACAAAAGAAAAGGGCAAGGTCACCTGTATGGAGACATGAAGCAATTTTGGAGGAACCATAAGTAGTTTGATACTGCTGCTCATATAATATGTAAAAACTGGGTGGCGGACAATGAGATCAGCATGCAGGACCACTGCACCGGACAGCTATCTTTGAAGACAATGAGTTTTTTTTCCTTAAGGTTTCTAATATCTAAAGGAAGGCCAGTTGGGCATAGCGGACATATACTAAGGACTTTAGAAAGCAGACATTATTTTTTAAAAAGCCAAAGATAAGATCTTATAATTTTACCTGAGAACTAAGGATAGTAAAAATAAAATTCTCACAATGTTGTTGGAAATGCCCCTGGAAAGAAGGAACAGAGAGAGGTATCTCAAGAAACCCGCTCAGGGACCTTTTTAGTTAGCTCAGATTTAAAGACATATATAAAAAACAAGCAAACAAAACACAGGACTCAGATTAAAAGACTGCTGAGTCTGGAAGGAAACTGAGATACCACTAGTTTACAGTCATTTAATTCTGTAGGTTGGAAAACTGAGTCCCTGAGAGGAAAAATGACAGTATATTAATAAGAATTCAGACTCAGTACTTTTTATTACAGGGAACCACTTTCCTGTTGCAGAAGAGTTGCAGGGTTCCTACATACTACTCTACAGACCAGCTGCATTAGAATCTCGAGAGTTTAAAATATTTTGATTTTCTAAGATCCCATCCCCTCAAATTTTAACTCAATATTCTTGGATGAACCCAAGATTCTCCATTTTTAAAAGATTTTCAAGTAATTTCTTAGATTTAAAAACTATCATTAGCCTAAGTGAACTCTAAGACTATGTAGGGGAGTGGCGATGGTTATTGATTAAGGGAAATCAATTCTCCTGGAATAAAACAAAAAGTTTAAACGATGCCCACATTTTTGAGAAACTAGAACTCTAAACGTATTTTAATCACCAATGAATATGTTTTAAATGTCTAGGGGTTTCCCTGGTGGCTCAGTGGTTAAGAATCCACCTGCTAATGCAGGGGACACGGCTTCGATCTCTGGCCCAGGAAGATCCCACATGCCGCAGAGCAACTAAACCCGTGCGCCACAACTACTGAAGCTCACGTGCCTAGAGCCCACGCTCTGCAACAGGAGAAGCCACGGCAACGAGAAGCCTGCGCACCGGAATGAAGAGTAGTCCCCGCTCGCCGCAACTAGAGAAAGTCCGTGCACAGCGACAAAGACCCAACAGAGCCAAAAAAATAATAATAATAAATAAATAAATTTATAAACCAAAAATGTCTATTACATGCTTGGTTCTATGGGAAGAAGGTGGAATAGAGAGAATGATTTTCTCCTTTGAGGTTTTTTGTTTGTTTTTACAAGGATATTTTATTGAAGAATTTACTCCAGTTTTTCTGTGAGACAACAAATTTTCCTCATGTCAGCACATCATAATGTTCAATGTGTTCCTTGGTTTGTCACTTTAGAATGTGCAGTAGCACTAGCAGCAGTAGAAGATATCAAAGTGGCAGCTTTTACAGCAATGCAAGTGTTAGCATTAGAAGTGTTAAGAATTTATATACTGTGCAAAGGAATTGTCTGTTTGTTTTGTGTTATCAAGATGCTTAACTACTAGGTCCTGCAGGTTTTATGCTTATGATGATAGAACAATAAAAAATCGGCATGATCAAACAAATCCTTTCTTTTTAAATAACCACCAAAAACTTTTAGCCAAGCTGGATGTGATTCAAGACCTTCAACTGTGAACTGAATCTAAACAGAGGCTCCCTAATTTGAGGGATAAAATACCAAGCTCAGAATGTCGGGGCCAAACCAGTCGACAATCAATGGTTACTAAAATAAAGCTTCTACTCATTACTGAACTTCTATGGGGTCTCTTCATACCCAAGACACAGCCTTCCCCCATGCCTTTCAAAAACGTCCCAGGCAACTTTTACTGTGAAGGAGTAGCCCAGGTTATCTACTGATGTTATTGGATATTTACAAGTAAGAAGGACAAAAATATTAACATTAATATTGAGTACCTCTCTCAATTCTTCAAATAAAATATCAGCAGAGAAAGTACGGGGAACTTGTTTGTTCACTTTAGATTTTCCTCATTGATGCTACATTGCAAGATCCTAAAATTCACTGATGTTGAGGATTGGTCTGGTTATTTTCCAATTACCCCAAAGTTCCAAGACATTACACCTGTGGAATTTGTCAAGCCATGAAACTAAATCAAGCATGCTGGGGGGCTGATCTAATCTTTAGATTGCTGACTCTCACACACACAAACTAACTCCTCCACTCCTGTGGCTCCTTCCATCATAAATATAGCTTTGCTGTTCTCTACCTGTTCTCACTGATGTAGAAAAACCGGTGATGTGAAAAAAACTGTTTCATTAAAATAAACTGACATTAATCAAGAGGTAAATTTTACTGAAAGTTGGAAAGTTAACTTGCGTTACACTCTGCACGTGACGATGGTAATTTGATTCAGAGTAAGGACAGTCTTTGGAAGAAAGACTGCACAGACCTCTCATGTTTTTGAACTGGAAATTTCTTGAATTTGAGGGTTCATGAAGATCTCAGGCTGCATACCCTGTGAATGTCAAGGGTCTACTATAATTAGTTCTCATGAGTGGTTTCATTCTCATCTAATCAGAGAACATAATCTTCATCTTAAAATACCTACTACACTATAGCAATTTATTAACATTTATTAAGTGCCTTTGGGAAAAATAACTTAGTGACCAACCATAATTTAACTTAAAAATCATGTTAGATTCTTATAATGAGCTTATATGCTTTTCATATTAAGGTACAGTGACAAATATTTTTGAAAGAACAATTCATTACACTTTTGTTTGATCATTTCAAATGCCGTGCTTCCAGATTCACTGTTATTAAAATTATCATGCACACCCTAAGATCTGTTTAGAAAAACTGGCCATTTAATACAACCATCCCAAGCAATTCTAGTTTGAATTTCTTAATAAGTTTTCTGGGAAGTCTGGCAAAAGGATTTAAGGAAGGAAGGATAAAACCATTTTGATGGTTGACTTTGAAAGAGCCACCTATACATGTCATCAGTAACAGGAGATTTCTCGCACTACATGAAATGCTTCAGGTCCTCCTAAGTATCTGAGATATTCAAGGGTAAATCTGCTTTCATATTAAAACTACAATGTAAAATAGCATAAAAGAAACTATTCTATTCTTGGGGCAAGATAAGAACTAAAATATTGGATACTGGATTTTAAGAAGTCACATAGTTTTACTATTTTGTTAGTAAAATGATATGCTAGAATACCTTTTAGGTTCAAGATAGAATTAAATAATTAAGGCACTTAAAGTTATTCTTTTCTCAATATGGGGCCTGAAGGGACAGAGATTAAGTTAAATGGACAAGATTACATGATGAGAGGAAAGAACGGAATGGCAAAGGAAGAAAAACTACAGTGGAAAAGGTGAAGGTAGCAGAGAAATTTTAAGAAAACCAAGTAGAAATGGAGAATGCAGGATTATAGATATGAATAGAATCCACAGAGGAAACACAATGCATCTTAAATGTAAGTGAATTTCAAAATAATTTCACTTTTTGTTTTTAATCATGTACTGACACTGTTCTTCACTTTGTCATTCAATTTAGCTTGTACAACACCTCCAAACATCTTAAGGTAAAATTTGCAGCCTAAGTCTTAAATCCTATGGAGACCTCCCTTAACAATATTAATGTTCTATTTCTTTCTTCCTCTTACTTTAGTTAAGGAAGAGAAGTCAAGGGAATATATACTTAAAATCCTAATGGATTACAGAAAGAGGCAAGTGCTTGGGTAGCTAAGAAAAGAGAAAATGTGACCTCCTAGAAAGCAGTTTTCTCCCAGATTTAACTTATGGGAACTCAGTATTATATATGCAATATACATTTGCTTATATGATTGGAAACACAGCAATCAGGGAAGTAAAAGTACATTTATTATCTATCTTCTATTTAACATTTATATTAAAGTAAGGTTTTTTCCATTCATTAATGATAATATTAGCATTGCAGATCTTGAGTTACTAGCAAATGATAAAAAGAGGAGGGTTAGAAATTATCAGTGTTGCAGTTCAACAGTGCATGTATGAAAATGCTCATCCTCATGGTCACTGTTTGATGTGGTTGACAAGCTCTGTGTTTTAAAAACTCTCCCCTTCCTTGACCTTATTCAATAGAGTAAAAGCTAATTTGATTCTTCTTTTCCCCTCTTTACTTTCGTCTGTTTCTTTTTCCTCTTGCTTTAAAAATTGTCGATGTTAGTGAGCTCCTCTTTAGATTATCTTTCTCAGAAATCTCCTCTGCTTTCGTGGATTCATCCATCACTTCTGGATTATTTCACAAATATTTGTCTCTAACTCTGACCTCTCTGCCAAACTCTAATTTTCTAAAAGCTTGCTCTTTCCATTTACTTTCATGCCATCACCTCAAACTCAACATTTCTAAAGCTCAATTCATGAAATGCCAGCCTCAATAATTTTTTAAAGATTACCTTATTCCAGATCTCTCACAACTCCCTTCCCCCAAAGCATCCTCCAGATGCACCACTGTTGACTAGATCTCCACAATACACTGCTTTCATTGTGTCACTTCCTCATCAAAAACCTTTAGCAACCTCTGCTGCCTAAATCACAAAGTACAGACTCATTAGCTTGACATGTCAGGCTGTATACAATTGGCTATGTATACGTCTAGCCCTCCAATCCATTCGTTATTCCTTTAGTGTGACATCTCTATGCTGGTCAAAACAAACTACTTACTCTTGCCTGACTAGACCTCACCATTTCCCATCTCTACATCTTTGATGACATCTTTTGAAAATGTCTCCATCAAAAATTGTCCTTTACTTTCTCTATCTACCAAATTCCCTCTCTTTAAGCCTAAAATAAATGCTACCTCTCCACAAAGCCTTCTCTGATCACTTGAACCTGAATTAATAATTTTCTTTTTAAAATGTGTATAGCCTCAACATCACTAATCATCAGGAAAATGAAAATCAAAACCACAATGAGATATCATCTTACACTTGTCAGAATGGTTATCAAGAAGACAGGAGATAGTAAGTGTTGGTGAGGATGTGGAGAAAAGGCAATCCTCATACACTGTCAGTGGGAATGTAAATCATGGCAGCCACTATGGAAAACAGGATGGAGGCTCCTCAAAAAATTAAAAATAGAACTACCACACAATTCAGCAATTCCATTCCTGGGTATTTATCCAAAAAGAAAAAAAATGAAAACATGAATTCAAAAGGTTATATGCACCACAATGTTCATAGCAGCATTATTTATAATAGCCAAGCTATGGAAACAACCGAAGTGTCCATTGACAGATGAACAGATCAAGAAGATGTGATTATATTAGCCATAAAAAGAATGAAATCTTGCCATTTGTGACAACATGGATGGACCTGGAGGGTATTACACTTAGTGAAATGTCAGAAGAGAAAGACAAGTACTGTATATTTTCACTTACATGTGAAATCTAAAAAACAAAA
Source organism: Balaenoptera borealis (assembly GCF_965194805.1). Taxonomy (NCBI): domain Eukaryota; kingdom Metazoa; phylum Chordata; class Mammalia; order Artiodactyla; family Balaenopteridae; genus Balaenoptera; species Balaenoptera borealis. Next base: position 94,693,055 of record NC_138864.1, on the reverse strand, counting down.
CAGATAAATATAACACAACAGAAACAGACTCATAGATACAGAGAACAAACTAGTGGTTACCAGAGGGGAGAGGGGTAGGACGAAGGGTCAAAGAGGTGACTGGGATTAAGAGGTACAAACTACCAGTTATACAATAAGTAAGTTACAAGGATGTAATGCACAGCACAGAGAATATTGTCAATACTTTATAAAATAACTTTGTATGGTGTGTAATCTATAAAAAAAAAATCAAATTACTATGTTGCACATCTGAACCTAATATGATATTGTAAGTCAACTATACTCAGTAAAATAAAGTAAAATACTTATAGCACTTTCTGCTTTTCTGATTCCCATAGCACATCCACTGTGCCCTGATATTTGTGTGCAAGTATTACTGTCTCCTCAACCAAATCATAAGTCCCTGAGGATATTACACATAAATACTCAGTTTTCACTGAATGAATGAAGCTTTTCCCCCCTCCAGCCTCCTCACACTCTCCACTCAACACTATCTCCCCCTCATTCATTGTTCCAGCAGGTATTTACTGAGCTCTATTTTTCACCAGGCACTGTGTTAGGCACTGGAAAATGAGTAGGACATGCATGATCCCTGCTGTCACAGAGCTCACAGTCTAGCAGGGAAGACAAACATTATAAGTTTATGTGTGGCAAGTGTGACATATACATGGTGTGTAGGCCTATAACAGGGGGACATACTCTAGTAGTACCTAAAACACTCACTGTTGCTTTCTCATAAATTAGGCACACTTCATATCATAGTGAATAGTGAATTGTGACAATTATGACCAAGTAGAAGGTAACATATTAGAGAATATTTATCATAACCTTGGATTAAATATAAATTTCCTGGAGCTGAGTGTAACAGAAATTATTTATTAATTCATTATAAGTGCAAGGATTTATGCTAGCTACTTTATATAGTATTCTTTTTTGTCTTCACAACAATCTGGCAAGGTGGGTATCCTTATTCCTATTTTAGAGATAAGGAAACAGGCTTCAAGAGATCAAGTTACTCTACCCAAGGTCCTACTAATTGAGGGCAAAGATAGGCTTCAGACCCCAAAACATATGTTCTTTGTCCTCCATGCCATGAGTAGATCGTTCACAAGTTTTCCACACAAGCACACTTAGCAACGATGCACTGGATGTCCCAGACCCTCCTCCACAGGGTGTCAGCCCTGTGCATCTGGCTACAGGTGGCAACATCATAATATTTTAAGAATGATTTTATTCTGTAACATTCCTACAAGACTGTCCATTTCACGCTGCCTTTTAAGAAATGTTTTTTACTGGAATGGGAAAATGAGGACCACACAAGGCATAGTCTGTCCTTGTTAGTAGTTTTTAAATTAAGCTCTTTTTAAAATTTATGATATAAAAATATAATACTGCTTATTTTTCTGATATACAGAAAATATAGACAGCAAAAAACAGCTTTTAAAAATTCTTTCTAAGTTTTCTGCATCACAGTAGATTGCCCTACTCAAACCCATATTGCAAATTTCTTGCTTATGTTGCTTTCAGTATTTGGAACAAAATGTGTTTTAGTTTCTCTCTAATTCTTGTAACTAGAAATCAAATATTAATGTTGGAAAGGAAATATTCAATTTCATTCTTTACCACTGCATGAATGGACTTTAATAATTTCCTAAAACATATTTATCAGTGTCCAATTCTATTACCCACAGAGTTAGTATTTTAACCCAGGATAAATATTTCATTATTTATACTTTATTTTTGATTTTTTTCCCCTGGAACATGAAATTTTAGAAATGCTGATTAGTTTACTGCAGAATTTCTTGTTTTGTTGGACAATGCTAATTTTAACAATTTGGAGTGAAGTAGAGGATGGTAGAAATTTGTTAAATTGTATTATATCACAACATATTTTAATGTAGTTTATTAAGTAAATACATGGTAAAATAACTCCTTGTGTAACTTAGATTTTCCCTAAAAGCAATTTATAAAATTATTTCAAGGCATTAAACAAAACTTCCATAGGTGTTATATAAAATGATACTTGCACCATGGTTTTCAAACATATGGGATTTGATACTTTGATTCCAAAGCATTATTTTTGGCTATGGTATGTTAATAAAGTACTTTGTAACTGAAAACAAATGAATAGGCAAACATAATCCTTAATGCATAAGCTAACATCCAAGATACAGCTTTTCCTGAAACATTAAGATGCCTATCACTTAGTTCAAAAAAAAAAGTGAAATAAATTTTTAACCATAGAATATTATATTTTGTCCATCAGGTATCCCAATGTCTTTATTTTAAAGATGTTGAGTGACTTCCTCAAGCTTATATAACTAGTTTGTGGCAGAGTCAGAATAAGACCCCTTGGTTTAATTCACTTTTGCTTTTTACTATTCCATTCTTGAACTATTTAAAACAGAATTATATAAAAAAAAAAAAATTACCTATTGGAAAAGAGAACCTTATATAATTAACCTACAACGAAGGAAGTGATTACAACGCTATATACTAATATTCATCTAAGATAGCAAAGCAATGGCATTTACCTTAAATTTACGTCTCTGCTCTGCACAGCTGTTGAAGAACCACAAGTCTGTCTCATGGCTGTAAATGTAACAAGAACAATAATGCGACCAATTTTCATACCTAAACTAAATTAAGTAGATTTGTCATAGGCTAGAAAATTGATAATGTATTTTACAAAAAGTTTTAAAATTACAGATTATGGAAGTGTGCATGTATGTATATGCAAATGCATTTGTGTGTGTGTGTGCACATATGTGTGTGTGAATTTACTCTTTTTAATAATCTGGAAATTAGTTTCATGAAATTGAAAGCATTACATATTCTCTTTGGCTAACTTTTCTCATTACGGAACGCTATGGGTATATCAAGTATAGAAGTGCCAGGAGTAGATACAGATAAATAAAACAAACTAAAATGAGAGGCTGTCTTCAGCTGTTATTATTAGGTTATGTTTTTCTGGGATACATAGTAAGAACGTAAAGAAGGAACATCTAGTAATGCTTAGTTTAATATCAGCTCCCATTTGCATCACAATCTTTATATATTATTCATCAATATGTCATTAATCAATGTACCTACTGATTGGACCTATTCAATTGGTGTTTCATGTAATGAACAGAATATGTAAACAAGTTTCAAAGACATATATTCAGATATCTATACATGAAAGTGAAATCACTACTACAATCAGTACTCAAGCTTGTCAGACGTGATTTTCTTCTTTCCATTTTGCACTAGATATGCTACTATCTATGTTATCTGTAGTACAAAAACCTGAAAAAGTGGAAATGAAAAATACCTGCAAAGATAAATACTAGTCTGCTAGAAATATTCTCTCTACCATGTCACACCTCAAATCTGGTCACCACTTTTAAACATTTAAAAGAAATTCAGTTGAATATAACAAAGCAACCGAATATTGTTCTTGTGACTTGAGCCATTAAAACAGATTTTTAAGAAAATCTGTATTTTCTTTCAAATGTTATAAAATAGTTCTCCATCAAAACTATATTTTAAAATAAAAACCACATAGTATCTCTTTTGGTCTTCTAAAAATATGTTATGCCTGATAAAGTACAAGCCACCATGATCTATTATTAACACCAAATACTTTGCCTTGCAAGTATAGCTTTTGAAACATTTTCAATTATCTTTTTTTAATTCTAAAAGATAATCTACACCAACTCTATTATGAAAAGTTGGTTAAACTCTTAGGTAAGTAGAAAAAGAAGTCGGCTGTGAGAGAATCATAGAAGTTAAGTGTTACTTTCATATTAAATGGTTAAAATTTTTAACAAAGATATTCTACTCTCTTCTTTAACATAAGTGGCAAATAGTGCAACTCATGTTAAATAGTATTTGTAGATGCAAAGATAAGCATTACCTAATATCCCCCTTTGACAACATGTGTAAGCTAGTATAAAATGCTATCAGGTTTTTATTAGATTTTCAATACAATCCCAGCATGTTTCCAGTTGCAAAGCTTATCAAGTACTATGAAACACTAAAACTGTAGACTCATATTAATTGCAGTGTATATTTTGGTGAACAAATAAGTCTTCATTCATTATTTCTAAATTCTTATTCATAAAAACCAACCAACTTTTCATTCCTATGACATTTTGGCATTAGATCCCACTAAAATTACAAAGTAATAATAAAATGCTACAGTTTTATAATATGTACAATGGATATGTATTCATAATAATATGAGTCACAAAACACTAAATATAAGTGACACAATGGAAGTTTGTGGTAATGGCTAGCAACTGAAATTGTTAAAAGGTATTTATAGTACTATTAATCACCCTTTGGTGATAAAATAACAAAATTGAGGAGTTCTGCTCAAACTTTTATATAAACATTTGGTACGGGAGCAACAATTTCTTATTTTAGAGTCATTAATATTTCCACATTATATGTGTGTGTGTTTTCCAAGAAAAATTATATATATTTTAGTTGAACGAAGTATCACATTTTTGCCTTCCAATACAACAAAAAAGGAAAGTAGAAAAGCTAAAGCCCAGCCATTCTTTCCAGAGATACCCTGGTAACCAGCAATAAAGAAACTTCTACTGGACTTAGCTTTGGAGAGGAACAACTTATTATTTTGTCTATTTTGTCAAGAGATATGATAAAAATAGAATTAGGACAATATACAGTGTTTTTCAGATATTTGAAACAATAAACTCTTTCCTACCTTTGGCTTATGCCGTCAGCATCTAAATCTCCTTTGCTATATCAACAAGAAAGCAAAATTCCCAGCCTGAAGCCATAGTGAGGATAAACATTTCATTTGCTATCTGTGACTTCTATGTAAATTTCTCTCTGTCATGTAAATGTATGGAGAGGCTCTCATGGAATCAGATAATTCAATGGAAATACTCCAACCACCGTTATCACTGGTTATTACTTGGGGAGGGATATGATAGTGAGGAAAGTTTGTCACTACAGAATTACTGAGTAGTTAAAACAAAGAATGTGAAATTTATTTTAAAAGAGAAAAAAATTAAAATGAATCTTAAACTTAGGCTGATTCAATATAACTTTCATTTGCAATCATGGCAGACATCGGTACGTCACACCCCCTATCCCCAGGACCCCTTCTTCCCATCCACCCCACAAAAATGGTTTGTTCCCAAGAATATATATTCTCATCTCATATTTGCCTAGGGACTATGCATTTAATTCAGTTTTTAGGTAATGAGTAGCTTCTGGATTGTGTAGATCAGTAGCCAATAATTCTGTTACACAAACTAAGCTTCAGTAGGGCACCATGTAAGACTTAGTTACTAGCATCTGAGAGTACACCTGAAAATGAAAACAGACAGCTAGGCCATAAAAATTTTTTTTTCAAGATTGTTTTGTTAAAATAAAGCAATAAGAAAGATGCTGACTTTTTAAAAAAAACTAAGCTTGCCTTATTAGACGTGTACATAACACATGATTCAAAAAAGAAAGCATTGCTTATCTTTCAACAGAACTGATAAACATTTTGAATAATGTTTTATACAATTCCAGATTCTACCTTCCAAACATTTCAAAAATACCTTATAAAAATGTTTCTTTCCCCTAATGTCCTATATATTTTGGTTAAAGCTATATAAAACAATGGTTGTATTATGTAACAAAAAGTTACTTTAAAAGACATACATACTATCAGTTTCACAGGACAAACATAGTGAATAAGGACAACAAACTCCAGAATGTGTTTTTATAACTGTAGCAACAGCAATAACTCCTTGGCAAACTCAAACAGTTTTTTTGGCAACCCTGGAGGTTTTCTGCATTTGTCACTTGGATACAACTGCAAAAGGGCTGTCTAAGACTGCTTTGTTTCTTCCCTACCATTTTACTATAACTTTGCTTTTAAGGAAGACATTTCACATTTTAACCTGTTTGTGAATAAAATTTCATTAAAATCCCAACAAGGGAGTTTTATACAAAACTCCTAATGCCTATGTATACCAAATGTCCCTACATAACTTGTCCAGAAAGTGACCTTGTAAACTTTTGAAATCTATGCTAATTTTTTCTCTTTCAGGAAGATAAAATGAGTTCTCTTTTTGAATTAAAATTACTTACATATGCAAATGTAATAATTTTCTGTATGTATACAACTGGGTCTGCACATCTGTAATCACTACAAACATCTTTTAAAGTAAGATCCCAAGGATAGGAGTGCTTTACTAACCTGCAGTGGTCTCTGTTTGTCACTGCTCTTAGGAGATTTCAATCCACTTGTTTGCTGCTGTAAGAGAAGTTGTCTTGCTGCTTGGAGAGCCTAGAAGTGAAAAGTGAGCAATATCTAAATATTTTGTTGAAAGGTAAATTATCAGTTATTCCTTAGTTAATAGTAATAGGCTTTAATGTATGAGAATCCCACCTCCTTTCTAGAGAGAATCATTAAATATTCTTTTTCTTCTAATGTGAAAAAAATTCACATAACACACATATACACAACTTTACTTAAAATAACAGAGATGCATGTAATCCTGCAGAAAATAAAGGTAATTTGTTTAAAAGTGCTTAAAGAGGAAAAAATCATAAACTGCATCAATAACCTCATTTTCACAAGGAACTTGTCTTTGAGTGTTCAACTAAAATGCCCACTCCCTTTTAAATTATCAATCAATTTGCATTTTCATATTACAATTTTGAAGCAAAAGCAGTAGACTTCAAGTATTACCGGAAGCTGTAATTAAATTTGACAAATCAACATCAGATTATCTTGAAAGTGAATTAATAAGGATTTTCACTAAAGATTAAAAACACTTTTTTTGTACTTACAATTCAAGGGGAAACCTCTCCTTTGACAAAATAAAGTGCAGTTTTAATGCCAAATAAAATTGAGTGGTTTTCATTTGCATTCTTAGCAAAATCAGAGAACAAAGAAATTACTACTCAACCAATCAGGTTTGTTTCTATGTGTGACAGAATACCAATCAAAATAGAAGATGTTTTCATTTATTTTTATGTTTTCTGTCCCACTCAGGAAAATAAAACTTAACATAAGAAATTAATGTAAGCATTTCATTTACTAGAGGAGGGACAGTTTGGTGAGTGGGCTATATAAACTTATCATATAAAAACTAATGCCATAAAAAATACATATTGAGACATTTTAAAGGTAGCAGTGCAAACTAATTTAAAAAAACTTTTTCAGAGACTATAAACTCATTGTTTTTCTCAACAACTGAGTTCAATGAACACTGATGATGAAATTTTTCAGCACATAAAACTAAAATAAATCATTGCCCTACTTTGTTATTCACTGTTTTAGAATACAAGGCAAATTTTTCATGATGGGAAAAATATCTTAGATCAATATTCTTCTATAATAATTAAGATTCAAAGCTGATAAAAGTACAATTTTGATTGGAATCAATGATCTGGTTTTTAAGAGAGTTTCTAGTATCCATGACAACAGTTGCTTTGACAAGATGTGCATATGGCATTACACTGCCAGCTGGTGTGAACAATGTTTGAACTACTGCATTGAGATGCTGAGCAAACAGAAAAAGTTGCCACGTCTTAACCCTCAGGGAAGGCAGTCATCCCCTGATCAATTATGAAAAGACAGAGAGAGGGCTGCTACAGTCTGGCTCCAAGCAAGTTTTCTGAGAAGGCAGGCAGACATAGAAACCAAAGTAAACAAACTGAATGCCCTAGCACATCTCCTAACAACATTGATTTGTCTTCCCATAGCAGGATCTGGCATAGTTTGTCAAGCACACTTTTTACATTTGGAGACACACTCATTTACAACAATCTTCCTTTTGTTTTTAATAAATTTCAAGTAATTACAAGTCAGCCTAAATGTTTCTAAGGATGGCACATTCCAGTGAACTCAGGCAATTTTATTATAAAGTTCAATTGGAAAAAAAGACCAAAGAAAAAATTCCATAAATATTTTATGATCACAAAATTCAGTTTAAAAAATTTCACTTGATATCCTAAATAATATAGTTTTCTTTTTTTTTAATGGCAACTCATAAAATAATGACAAATGATATTTTTCAAATGGAAATTACTATAGTGTGAGTTAAGCTGTGTCTATGCGAAATTCTCAAAATCAAAAAAATCAGCTATTTTCCCCTGTAATTCCAAAAGCCACACAAAGTTTGCCTAATTTTTTTTTCATAGAAATTTTTCCCTTTGAATTCATTATTTTGTATATATATATGTACACACACACACACATCCTTATATAGTTTATATTTAATTCTGTAGTTGTTTATTATTCTTAAAGACTTCTAATGAACATAGTTTACAATCCTGGAATCATGAATGACGAGGACTAAAAGCAAGCTTAGAAATCATCCAATCTGACCCCCTCATTTTAGCAAATGAGAAAAATGAGGCCTAGAGTAATCAAGCGCTTGTTTAGGGTCTCCTGGCTTGCAGACCAGAGTGCATTCCAGTGTGCCATACTGTCTCTGTAAAGGTACCATTAGAGGGCAAAGAGTAAAACTCTGGTAAAGGAGAACAATTAGTAAAGTAAAGGAGAGCTCTGGCACCATAATAAATTATTTTTTACCTGTAAAGAGGGCATATATATTTATCAGAACTTAAAAGGGAAACTACAATATAATCTTTTTACAATTTGAATTTGTGTTTGAATAGAACTATATCACAGAATATATACTGCTTTTAGGGCTAAGTGTTCCCACCATCCTTGACTTTGATTTCATTACACACTCTACCAATACCTGATGGAGCTCTAAACTCTTGTAAAATTCTGATCATTTGACCAGTTTTTACTAGAAAAATTACTGAAGAATTCTAAAACTGGACTAAACTTTAAAAATTGTTTAGCCTAGCTTTCACATTTTGTAGTCAGGTAACTGAAAAACCAATATTACAATAACTTGACTAAAGTCACAAAGCAGTAGCAAAGTCTGGTCAAAAGCTACGGCTCTTGTCTCCCAAACCTAGAACCCTATCTCCTTCACTACCTTGCGTTGTATTCATTCAACTCAACCCAAACATTAACCCAGTGGAATATGTAACACCTGGTGCCTGTAGAAAGACATTAGAAAACAAGATATATTTAGAACTGCAGCTCATGAAAATATCACTAGAAAAAATGTATACCATTTTTAAAGGAGTTATAATAATAATGGAATACCACAAGATAGCTGGCTAAAACATGCTACTACTTTCAAAGAACCTTGGTTTTCATATGCATTTACAGTTATCTTTAAAATAGTAAAAAATCACCTTTCAAAATAAACTCTTATGAAAAAGAACTACTTGCCTATATCAACATTCTTTTAGTAGCAGTAGAGATTGCTATAGTAAACATAAAAGATGGGAGGACAAAAAACAATTCCAAGAGATCAGGAATGATTTAAAACTCATAAGCAGAAATCTTTGGCAGTTTGCATTCTAACTGCAGGCATCACATGACACTTTTATTTCCAGTATTCTGGACAACATTTTAGGACTGAATTTCAATAAACAAATGCTCAGAGGCATTTAGTTCATCTTTCCAATTTATTATTGTAGCTCCTCAAATGATGAAAGATTATGAGATAAAATACTGCCATCAATATAAGGTGTTAGGGGTCAAATTATATAAAATATTAATTTGAAAATTGCTTGTCCACTTCAATTGGTAAATAGAAAAGGGCTATTAATAAAGTACTATTAGCCATTTAGGTATTTATATAATCACCGTCGGCAAAAACAAAAAAAAGAACACCTAATTTAGAAAAAAGGCAAAAGATGTTTGCAAAATTTCCTTCAATAATGACTGAGTCTGATGCAAATGAATAACAAGAAAGGTTTCTAAGACAGCCAAGCCATATCTAGTTTTCAAAAACATATTTGTTGTGAATTAAGGGCGCACTTCACTTAATGAAGTTATTTAACTTTAGTAAAGCTAAAGAAAACTAAGATAGGACACTTTAAAAATTAGAATCAGATTAAATTAAAATATTTTGAAAAGATGAATACACATCTTTATAATAAAGGTATACTTTTTGTTAGGCTGCAGGGGTGTGGGAAAGTACATGTTTTCCAGAATTCAGTGCCTTTTGCTATAAAATATTTATTGCAAATATCATTCCTAATAGTTGCTGTGTAATTTCAAACAAACAAAAATTTTGTTAAGCAGAGTTGAAGCATATCACCCTTGTAAAGTAGTAATAACTTTATGTCAATTAGGAACCTCTTAGACAAAGGGTAATTGTAATGAGTGGGTCGTTATGAGAATTAAGAGTGAAAAAACTTTGGAACCTGCCAGATCAATACATTTTTTTCTTCTTGAAGAACACTGAAAACTCTCACCAGAAGTAAAACTGTTTGAGAATAGCTTAGAAACAACCAGTGAAACCAAAAATGTTAAGTACTGTCAGGTTTATAAATAACTTTTTTTTTCAAAGTAAATATATGTACATTTTGGAAAAAAACAGACATCACTCATATCTCTCCCCATAAAAATAGGAATGCTTAACCTATCAGCCTGTTGCATTTGAGACATTAAAATGAAAAATGACATCTACACCCATTAATATCTTCAATGTATAAACAGCACAGCGTGACACATTCTTGAGAGCTGAAGGCTACAAAACCTCTCTGAAACATAAATAACAAAGCACTCAGAAGCATATTTGATGTTGATACTCATCTCTGAGAAAAACACTGCTGCCTAGGCTTCTTATGAAAATAGATGCAGCCCAAATGGATCTCCTGTAATTGGTTTCAGATAGCGAGGTCAGAAGAAATATGATACAAGAAATGATTATGTGGAACAGGCGAAACAAGAATGTTTACACAGGCACTCCCTACTTAAACTGACAAGGGGTGTATACTTTGCAGATAACCAGAACCAAAAAAATTTTGCCAGCAGGATACCCAGAATTTTGCTCCTCAAACTCACATATTTTAACCTTTAACATATGACATCTTTAAAATGTTACTTTGAATACTGAGCAAATAGTAAGTTTTCAAACAGAATTTCATTTTTAAATTATTTTCACAAGTGTAGTTGATAATAAGTATATTCAGAACCTTCCACAAAGGATACAAATTCCTATTCTGTTTGGTCTTCCTCCCATTATGTTCCCACTAAAGAGAATATACTCATAAATGTAATCTGAAGTCTCATAATGCTATTTAATAGAAGAAAATTAATCATCTAATTGTCATAACCTATTTTCGAACAGCAATCTATCAGAGTGAAATTATGCATCTGTAGTGATTGACCTTTCATTTTATCATGTCTGATACATAATTACACTAAGTTTGTTGGGGAAAAAAAGCTAATTACTAGAAAATATTTTTTTAAATAATTTTTATTTTCGTGTTATGGTATATTTTACATAAAGTTAAAGAATAAATGTGTGGATACGTTGTGTTTATATTGCGGACCACTATGGAGGCCAAACTGAGAAGCTACAACCGTTTATTTTATGGTACTATAATAAGGGTGAGTAATTAATAAAGCATCCTATTTACCAATCAAATGTCAGGCTATATTGGCTAAGCATTCATGATGTAGATCCAAAGGAGAGAAAATCAGGGTATTGAATATGTTATGGAATGGATCCGCAAGTCATCCTCCGAAGCTCTAACAAAGTCCTCAGGGTTCAGGTCCAAACCCAATACTCAGTATATTCCACTATGGCTCCAAACTCCCAGATGAGCTGAGGCAACCTTGCATAAAATAAACCTGTGAGTTAATGGTAACTAATGGCTAAGACAGGTTTTGTTTTTTCAGGTCTCGAATCATACACTCAGTTTAATGGAATGAACACATTCTCCTCCTCTGAGCTGGCATTCCACAGGCTGCATTAAACAATACCAAGTAGTGTGGTATTCATATCTCTATTTCCTTCATTATTCTGCTGCTAATGATAATGAATTGCTAATGAAACACATAAGAAACACTAACATAATCTACAGCAATACTAAATGTAACTCTTGTTCACATATTAAGGAATTCTGTCCACCTTAAAAATTCTGAAATATGAAAGGTAGAGATGAATTAGAACTAATTTTATTAAAATTAACAGTTTCACAGCATTTCTTTTTCATGGTACATGTTCCAGGAACTACAATAGCTTATGTGTATTCTCTCAGTTATTTCTCTTTCTGCTATAAAATAGTTTATTATTTTTTTCCAAACATACTTTGGATTTACTTTGTGTTTCTCACATACCATCACTTTTTTGTTTTCTCATTATGAGGACAATATCATCTTTTGCCTGGATATGGATTGAACACTCATTACTGCTATATTGTTAAAATTTCAAATTGCATATTAGAGATTAACTGAAAATACATGCTGCTAAATTATAGTATAATACCTGAAAGTAAACTATTATTTGAATCCTATATTCTGGATTTTCTTTACAATTTAAAAGTAAGATTGCAAAAGAGATATAGCGTTTAGTAAAATATTTGTAAGAATAAAATACATCAAACATTACTTGTCATTCAAAATTTTTTTTGCAAGTTTGTCCCATGTACCAAGCAAAGAACTAATAAGCATTGCATGCTTGCAGAGGTAGGGGATGATGTGACATTGTTTTTACCATCAAAGAGTTTACTGTCTAATAAGAAACATGTAGTGTAATGTCAAAAGGCCATAAAAATGTTTTTAAAACATTTCAGGAGTTCGTAAGTAGAAGAAATTATTTTCAGTTGGGGAAATCAGATAAAACTTTTATGGGGATATAATATTTGGGCTGAACTCATATGAGAAATAGTTCATCTTTTGGAGATGACAGAAGGTGACCATGTTAAATAGAAGCAAAGAACATGTGGGGTCATACACAGTAAAAAGAAAATAATTGATCTTGGATAGAAAAAGTGCTTAATTTAGGAGTGTTACCTCATGGGAAGGTTGGCTGGAGCTAATTAATGAGTATAACTAAAGAACAAATGGCAAAGAGACTTGACATTATTTAGCAGGTAAGGGCAAATGTTGCTGAATCTGGAAATGATGGGATGCACCTGGCCCAGGTCAATACTGAAGTCATGTTATGAAGGGCAGATGAAAAGTGATGAAGAGAGTGAGGAAAGATACGAGGTAGAAAGACCACTTAAAACGTATGTGCAACTGTCCAAATAAGAGATAATAAGAATAATAAGAAACACTTTAGTTGAAAACAAGAACCACAAGAGGAATGGTCAAAGTAGAATTGGCAGGATTTAGTAACTGGGTTTAGGGTAAAAGCTAGGAAGGGGGTAAATGATGACTTCAAATGTTTAAGTCAAGGGTCAAGTATAGTTGTGTCACTATTGGAAAAGCGGAAATGAGAATATGAAACACAGGCTTTGGAAAGAAGATGATGCTGTTTTACCTGCTGGCAGGATAACCAAGCAAAGGTTTCCTTAGTAGTTACGGGTAATGCTGAGCTCTATGTTGAGAGCGTTCAGGCTGACAACAGATTCCCAGAAAAGAGAGAGATGGTAGTTAAGACAAAGTTAAGACAAAGAGAGATAATTAGGTTGCTGGTAAAGAGAATGAAGACAGAGGAAGAGTCAGGTCCCAAATTTGGGGAACATCTACGTACATTTTGTTTAGAGAAGATGAGAAAATAGTGAAAAAGGAAGGCAATGAATGGTAAGGAGAGCACAGTAATAGAAGTCAAGAAGTCTTCTGGAAAATGTTGAACACGGAATTGCCATATGACCCAATAATTCCACAACTAGGTATATACCCAAAAGAAATGAAAATATATGTCCACACAAACAGTTGTGCATAACGGCTTTATTTGTAAGAGCCAAAAGATAGGAAAAACCCAAATGTCCATCAACTGATGAATGAATAAACAAAATGTAGTCTATCCAAATAGTGGAATGATATTCAACCATAAAAGGTTTCTACAACACGGATGAACCTTGAAAACATTATGCTAAGTGAAGGAAGTCACAAAGACTACATATTGCAGGATTCATTTATATGAAATGCCCAGATTAGGCAAATCCATAGCGACAAAAAGTAAATTAGTGGTTGCCAGGGGCTGGAGGGAGAGGAGAATGGGGAGTGACTGCTAATGAGAATGGGGTTTCTTTTTACGGTGGCGGAAATATTCTGAATTTAGATAGTGGTGATGGTTGTGCAACTTTGTGAATATACCAAAAGCCACTGAATTGTCACTTTAAAAGGGTAAATTATAGCATGTAAATTATATTTCATCAAAGCTGTTATATATTTAAATAAAAGAACTGTGACGTCAACTCAAGGAAGTTGAGTTGATATATCTCAAGGAAGCTGAAAAAAAATAAAAGAGGAAAGAATAAAAAGAAAAGAATTGTGAAGGTAGAAGATGAACGAGTTCTCAAACACCGAAACCTCAAAGAGACTAAGGAGTAATGAAAGTTCTTTTTGAACTTGTTGATAGTTTGCATGTGACCTACTGGATATCAGATCCCGTACAGCATTAAAGCAGAAAGTTAGACTGCAGTGAGTTATTGGGGAATCAATAGGGGAAAATCATGGCCATGAGTGCAAACAATTCTTTTACAGATAAGTTCTGTAAAGACCAAAATAAAAGAGAACTATAGTCTGAGAGGTTTTGTTTGTTTGTTGTCTGTTTCAAATAAAGAAAACATGATAATGAGCTGGTCGGGAGAAAGAGAAGCTATAACAAAGATAAGAGAAATGAGAAAGTCACTAGAGGATTAAGCAGAATTCCCTGTGCTATACAGTATGTTCCCATCAGTTGTCTATTTTATACAGTATCAACAGTGTATATGTGTCAATACCAATCTCCCAATTCCTCCCACCCCATCCCTTTTCCCCCTTGGTATCCATACATTTGTTCTCTACGTCTGTGTCCCTATTTCTGCTTTGCAAATAAGGTCATCTATACCATTTTTCTAGATTCCACATATATGCGTTAATATATGATATTCGTTTTTCTCTTTCTGACTTACTTCACTCTTTGTAACACTCTCTAGGTCCATCCACGTCTCTACAAATGACCCAATTTCGTTCCTTTTTGTGGCTGAGTAATATTCCATTGTATATATGTACCACATCTTTATCCATTCCTATGTTGATGGACATTTAGGTTGCTTCCATGTCCTGGCTATTGTAACTAGTGCTGCATTGAACATTGGGGTGCATGTGTCTTTTTGAATTATGGTTTTCTCTGGGTATACGCCCAGTAGTGGGACTGCTGGGTCATATGGTAGTTCTATTTTTAGTTCTTTAAGGAACCTCCATACTGTTCTTCATAGTGGCTGTATCAATTTACATTCCCACCAACAGTGCAAGAGGGGTCCCTTTTCTCCGCACCCTCTCCAGCATTTATTGTTTGCAGATTTTTTGATGATGGTCATTCTGACCGGTGTGAGGTGATACCCCATGTGGTTTTGATTTGCATTTCTCTAATGATTAGTGATGTTGAGCATCTTTTCATGAGTTTGTTGGCCATCTGTATGTCTTCTTTGGAGAAACGTCTATTTAGATCTTACACCCATTTTTTGATTGGGTTGTTTGTGTTTTTGATATTGAGCTGCATGAGCTGCTTGTATATTTTGGAGATTAATCCTTTGTCAGTTGCTTCATTTGCAAATATTTTCTCCCATTCTGAGGGTCCTCTCTTCATCTTGTTTATGGTTTCCTTTGTTCTGCAAAAGCTTTTAAGTTTAATTAGGTCCCATTTGTTTATTTTTGTTTTTATTTTCATTACTCTAGGAGGTGGGTCAAAAAAGATCTTGCTGCAATTTATGTCAAAGAGTGTTCTGCCTATGTCTTCCTCTAAGAGTTTTATAGTGTTAGGCCTTACATTTAGGTCTTTAATCCATTTTGGGTTTATTTTTGTGTATGGTGTTAGGGAATGTTCTAAATGGGAGGGAAATCCAAAAGGTACGGGATATATGTACACGTATGGCTGATTCATTTTGCTGTGCAGTAGAAACTAACACAACATTGTCAAGCAACTCTACTCCAATAAAAATTAATTTAAAAGACAAAAGAAAAATTCTAGATATGGATAGTGGTGATGGTTACATAACAATGTGACTATACTTACTGCCACTGAACTGTACACTTAAAAATGATTAAAATGCTAAGTTTTATGTATATTTTATGCCCTCAAAATCCCCAACTCCCAGGATGCCGATGTCCTCCATGTACCCCTGCCTAATAAAGTAACTTGTGCAAAACTTTACACTCAGCCAATGTTGGCTAAATGGAATTTAATGACTTGTTTGTACTAAAAGCCTAACGGCATGATTTCTGAAAGCTTACACTTACTTGGGCAATTCCCGCAGTAAACGCATTAAAGCCAAAAAAAAAAAAAAAAGAAAAAAAAGGAAAGTCACTTGAGGAGACAGAGGCTCAATCAAGAAGCAGGCGCAGGTGGCAGGTGATAGTCTTGTGGGGGGAAGAAATGCATCATGCCATGAGACAGGCTGAAGAAAAGAAAGGGATGAGAGGTAATTTCTCTGCAGAGGCAGGAAGAGGAAAGAGTTCATACTGGACAGTCTCAATGAACTCAGAAGATACGGAAGTGAAGTTATCTACTGAGAGGAGAGAAAGATTGGAACTGCCGGAGACACAAAAGTCAGGAAGCTTTTCTATCATTATTCTGAGAAATATAGCCTGTAGAGTAAAACCGGATATTTAAGATGTTAGGGTATATGCCTCCACACACACTGATCACATGTCGATACATGGATGTCTTCTGGAATGGTGCCTCCAGAAGTGAATGAAGAACTGTCTACTTTTCCATTGCTCTAATTTAGTATCATCACTACTCAATCAGAATCTGTTTAAACACTTTATCTGGCCAAAGGCCCTGGCACCTCCAATTATATCAAGTAGAAGAGAACAAGTCACTTACAATATATGTAATGTTATTGTGCATCCTAACTGTTATCTTCAGTTTTTGAAAGACAGCAAAATAAAAAAATCCATCTGTAATGCTGCTACCATTGGCCTGACCTTTCAAAAGCTTCCATCTGCAATTAGGAAAGAAAGTACGGTGTAATGGTATTGACTAGATTTCAGAAGAGATCTTTTTGCCTTTTACTCATTGATGAACTTGGACTACTTAACATCACACCGAGCCTTAATTGTCTTGTCTACTAAATGCAGTTAATAATATTTCCCTTTGCCTATAGGTGATTTTTCAAATCAGAGAAGATAA
The DNA here is from genome assembly GCF_965194805.1 of Balaenoptera borealis. NCBI lineage: Eukaryota > Metazoa > Chordata > Mammalia > Artiodactyla > Balaenopteridae > Balaenoptera > Balaenoptera borealis. The sequence goes on along the minus strand of NC_138864.1, from coordinate 94,675,926 downwards.
TGTATTTGAAAATATTTTAAAGTCTAAAGTATAATGCAGTATTATTTCAAGTCAAGACTTTTGAAATTATATAATTCCTCCAGTGGATATCAGTTCTTCCATGTATCAACAGAAGTACTGGTCAGTTGAGACTGACTCCTGCTTTTTAGCTTTATAGTGACCTTGCTAAATAGATATGTGCATTTGAAATAATGGGCCTGTCATACTATAATTCCTGAAACTTTAGCTCAGTATTTATTTAGTTCTCTGCAATCTATTCAAGCAGAAAAATGTCCCATTGGATAGGAAGAATATCTTACCAGCTTCATGTCCTATTATATTTTACAAAGTTGTCTCTGAAGCTGAGTGAAAGGGTTTATAACTTTATGAATGTACTGTTGAGCTACACCCTCACCTCCTCCAGGTCCAAATCACCACATCTGCATGAGTATACACATACACAATGCGTCCTGTGCTACCCATCACCTGTCCTTAAGGATCTTTTAGTATAGTAGGAAAGATAAAACTATATTCAATATAACCACAGTGCAAAGCAGAAATGTGCTGCTTGCCATTAAAAGCAAGTACAAAAAGTGGCTATGTGGGCTCAGCCAAAACAAAAAAGAAGAAAGGGAGAACAAATGCTTCTTAAGTACTCATTACATGCCAGCTATAATTCCAAGTCCTAGCTCACGCTATCTCACTTCCTTCTCCAACACCCTGCTTTATTGTAGATGTGTAAACTGAAGCTCACTCCAAGTAGTTAGGTTATATGTCCAAGCTATTTCACATATCCTTGAAATGGCATAAGAGATTTGAATAACTATCTGGCTGACTTTGAAGCTCTTGCCCTTTCCACGAAGGGTGGTCAGGAAGAGTATCTCATTGAAGAGACTTTTATACAGTAAAGGACTTAGGTAAAAAACTGCTTGGGGCATAAAGAGAACAAAATAAATTCTGAGTCACTAGCAGCATCGTTAGTTATGCCAACTAGAACAACGCAAAGAATTCCAAGATACAATTCAAACTGTTTTTCTTTTTCCTTATTTTTCATGAGGAGAATTAGCCATATAAGATTATATGCTAAACGGAATTTACTAGCCTTAGAAGACAGTGTTTTAAAATTATTTTATTTATTTATTTTGGGCTGTGTTGGGTCTTCGTTACTGCGCGTGGGCTTTCTCTAGTTGCGGGGAGCGGGGGCTACTCTTCGGTGCGGTGCTCGGGCTTCTCATTGTGGTAGCTTCTCTTGTTGCAGAGCACAGGCTCTAGGCACGCAGCCTTCAGTAGTTGCGGTGTGCGGGCTCAGTAGTTGTGGCTCGCGGGCTCTAGAGCACAGGCTCAGTAGTTGTGGCACACTGGCTTAGTTGCTCCGCGGCATGTGGGATCTTTCTGGACCAGGGCTTGAACCCTGGGTCCCCTGAATTTGCAGGCGGATTCTTAACCACTGCGCCAGCAGGGAAGCCCAGAAGACAGTGCCTTTGAAGTTATTAAGCACTTGATTCAGGATGTTGGTTAAAGAGAAGACAAAAACTTTTAATAATCATCTTCTATCACAACCAAACACAAAAGAAGCATGAAACAATACGTACTATGTTCTCATGGATTCAGAAGTAGGATTGCCAGATAAAATAGAGGATGCCTGGTTAAATTTGAATTTATTTGTATTTTTACTTGCTAAATCTGGCAACCCTGGCTAGAAAAGTTAGTATTTCAGAAAATGTTGCCAAGATACCGGGATTTTTTATACCAAGTTTTTCATTGAAAGGTAAATACTATTTATCTCATCAGAGGAAATGTTTTGCAGTCCTAATAAGTAATGAAGTCATCTTAACTATATTTTACAGGTTAGCTAGGGGAGTGAGTTGAGGGCTTGGGCTGCTTTTCTGTGAGAAAGAATGCTCGTGTGACCACTAAGACATGGCAAAAGGATGAGGTGGACCCCTCAAAGGACAAGTAAGTGCACCGGTTTTCAAAACAGCCAGACCAAGCAAAGCAGAGGAAAAGTTTCTTTTAGAGTTCCTATTTTAGCTTCCTGCAATCAAGACACAGATAAGAAAAATGCAAAACTTTTGTTCTCTATTTACCCTGCCCATAGCAAGGATGAGGATCAGTAGCCAGGAAGCCTAAGGCAAAGATTATGACCCTGCTTGGCACCAAGGGGAGGAGACGCTAACAGGAGAGCTGAAGGAAAGAGCCTTGAGGCGGGGAGCCTCTGTATACTAACCCAGAAGCTAACTAGGCCGGTGCCAGAGGAGGAAAGAGGTGGTGACAGTAAAACCATTTGAGAAGAGAGAGGCCTTGATTAGTTCAGGTGCATACACAGTGGGTTCAGAACCTGTAAAGGAAAGCTCCTACAGCTAAAATTAGAGTGTTCTTAGAAACAAAATGACAGAGTCACCAAAGAGGCCTCAGAAATTCCAAGTTCTAATTGCAGCCCCATTCCAAGTTGCTGTAGGACCTCATCCCTATCAATGAGAACTCTGAACAAATGTCTTCTCCCCAATAGCTTACAATTTACCAGTCTTGCAGGGCGATCTAAAGAATGAAACATAAAACTCACTGGATAGAGGAAATGGTAGTCACTGACAACCAATTGCTGATGAAGCATTGTGATTATTCAAAAAATACTGATCAGGGGCTTCCCTGGTGGCGCAGTGGTTGAGAATCTGCCTGCCAATGCAGGGGACACGGGTTCGAGCCCTGGTCTGGGAAGATCCCACATGCCGCGGAGCAACTAAGCCCGTGAGCCACAACTACTGAGCCTGCGCGTCTGGAGCCTGTGCTCCACAACAAGAGAGGCCGCGATAGTGAGAGGCCCGTGCACCGTGATGAAGAGTGGTCCCCGCTTGCCGCAACTGGAGAAAGCCCTGGCACAGAAACGAAGACCCAACACAGCCATAAATAAATAAATAATTAATTAAAAAAAAAAAAAATACTGATCAAATGAATGGAAGAAGGAATATATTTATATTAAGAAAATAGTTGGAATCTTGTGGTTTTAGGCTATGTTATTCACAATGCGAATTATGAAACACATATATGCCTGTGTAATACATTATGAAGCTAATTCACAAAGACAGATTTTAGAGATCTTCGGCAAATTCACCTTAAGAGGAGCCCATTTTGTGAGGGTATTTCCATTTTGTGTTTCAGCTATTACCACGTTTAGGTTAGATTCTCCTCAGCAGTGGAATTGTAGTCATTCACGTTATAATGCGCACACAAGTGTTCTTTAGAATAAAATAAAATGTAAACTAACGGTGATAACAGTCATCACCTTAACACATCAATAATTATACATCTATGTATTTTTATGAAGTCTTCTGGGCTTTTGTCCTAAAATTCTTCTCAAGCTCCCTGAGTTTTTAAAATTTAACTCTATCAAAGAAGGTACAGTATAGCTCTGATTTAAAAATCATTTCTTATAGTTAATTGTCTGTAATAATGACTCATAAAAACATACGTATAAATTAAAAATGTATAAATATCCACATAGGAAATAGCACCCCTTGGTAAAAATCAACAGTTCAAGAACCAGAAGGTAGGAGGGCCCAGAAAGGTTTCCTGCTTGTAGGAAATGATAAGAAATAAAGTTCCTAAAGGTGACTATCCCTCTACTGTTTTCCTTTCACTCTCTAGCTTAGTTCCACTGCAATGAGACTTAAGACTAGGAAGGCTGGGAGAAAAAATTGTTTCTCCAACAAACTCTGGTCAGTTGCCCACTTGTTGAAGATATACGTAAAACCCAAGCCCAAGGAACAAGTCTCTGCACCTTGCTTTAGCAAAAGCAGCATTTCTATTCAAAAACCTAACTCCTCTGACAATCTTACTTGTTGGATGAACACATTCAGTTACCCTTAATATCTAGTACTCTAAGCTTCTTAATGGATGGAAATGTTTCTAAACAATTTTTATGTTTCCAAGAATGCACATTAGAGTAGCATGCACCTAATCACTCAAAAGACATTTACTTGAAAATCTTGTTTCTTTAGGCTTTTCTAAGCTTGTAAAACACATGAAGAGCTTAGCTGGCCCCAGATATTCGAGCTGTAGCTTGTAGGCTAAGGGAAGAAACCTAGCGTTCCCTCCAGGGAGAGCCACACTGCCTTGCACGTGGTGAGTCCCCTTCAGTCCTTCACATGTGACTCTGGACGCCTGACTTGTGATCTACAGCACTGAAATTAGCATAAATAAGACTTCTTTTCCTTTGTCTCGTTATGTTAAAATGTTTTATCCATGACTTTTCCAACATTATCTCTTTCATTTTTTTAAAAGTCAAAATCTAAAAGAAAAATTACTGTTGATTATCATAAAAACTTTATTTCACCTTCTTCAGTTAGAGTCTTTCAATTATTTTAGGGAGCTTGTTTAGGTAGAAAAGGAAATTATTCTCTAATCTGCCTTTTAATCATATGTCTAGAAAAAGAATCTACACACATGGGTATTTTTATCATTCAGTTTAAGAATTTGCTAACATAACGCAAGTATTTTTCATGCTCTTCTAGATTCAGTTACTTATAAAATTAGAACTCTATTGAAACCTTTTTAATATTTACTAACATCCATGTACACATAAAGAAATACTCTATGTGAAAGGATAATTTACTTAGGCAAAGACGATACAGCTGTTTGGAATTTTAAAAAAATTCAAATCCGGCAAAGCACACCATTACTTCCAATTCTTAGAAAGCTTATTTTCATTTAATGTAATTCTCCTCTGATTGATATTTACACTTTTCCAATTTTTGCAATTTTAACTAACACTGCAATGAACTTTCTTGTAATTCAGCCTCGCAATTATCTCTCAAAAGTTTAATTTTGGGGTCAAATCACACTCAGATAATAAATTTTGACACACATTATCATGCTTCCCCAGAATGGCAGTACCCATTTGCAATCCCACCACAGTGTATGAGAGTGTCCATCCATCAGACTCAACAATACTGTGCATTATCACTCCTTTGTAGTCTTTTTAAACTAACAGGCAAAAATACTTCATTTTAATTTGCTTTCCTTCCCTTATTAGAAATTGGTGTTTCAAAAAACATATACAACATCTAAATAAATGTAGATTTTTTTGGTAGTCTCACTTAAAATTAGTGAATTGGATGGGCCGCTGTATCAGATATTTCACTCATTCAACTAATATTTATTAAGTCTTTACTCTGTCAGATACTAGAGATAAAAATACGAACAGGACAAGCCTGTCCTCTCAGAGTTTGCCATTTAATCACTGACAAGTACACAATTACCTGATAGTGTTGCTTTTAGTTTTTTTGTTATTTCATTATGTTACACACTATATGACATAGATCACTAAACGTCATTGGTCATGCTCTGCCTTTAAAATGAATTATCCACAATATGGTACCTGAAAATAGTGTGAGGAAGAACTCTTCATTAAAAAACATAAAAATCCCACATGACGTGAACTCCATGTGGTTGGTAATTAAGAAGGAAGACTGTATTTTGAAATATGAAAAAGTAATGTCACTGCATTCCAGTAGCAAGTTTTCTATAAGGTAAGAGAAAAACCTTTTAAAAAGCAAATAAACCACAGGATTGATAAGGACTTAGTTACCTTATCCTGTGACAGAGCATGTGCTAAAATTTCTTTCAAAAGCAGCTAACGTTTTTTCATATATTAAGCTTCTGCCCAAAGGAGTAAGCTGTTTAACCATACATTTTTAAGAAAAACACTTTCCAATTTAATGTTTCTCCTCTTTAAATTAATCATTTTGGCTTGTTATCAGAAAGGAAGCATATGAAAGAATGCTTATAGAAAGATGGATAGTTAAAACTGGAAATTAAAACTTTATTTCTGAGGATCACACTGGGAAGATACTTTGCAATCTTGGAGAAATCCCAATTGGCCTTTGCTCAAAATGGCACTCTTCTCCCAATGTCTCAAAAGATATTAAACCTTTCATAGAAGGGGGATTTTGTTGCCCCCCGCAAAGGTTTCTTATGATTGCAGAATGATCTATTTAAGAACTGCACACTTTCTCATGGAGGACTCATTTTGGCACTCTCTTGTAATTATCTTCATTTACATACTGGCACCTAACAGACCACCCACCAGAGTGGAACAATAAGCTGCTCTTGCTCTGATCATCTTTACGTTGAAGTTAAGCCATTAACTGAATCCTGAGACATGCTATTGTGAAGTCCCCTGGCATTTCTACTGCTATCACTCGTCTGTTGTTATAGAAGAATGTTCACTGCCAGAATCCTCTGGCAGAAACTCAATTTCTGAGTCCAATACTAATTCATTACAAAGTCTGCAACAGCTGAGACACTGGTATACACAAATGAGGCATTCTGAAATTTGAGGACAAATCCAAAATACACACTCAGGACCTTCCTGTGACTCCATGGCCATGGATACAGCTGTAAAAAAAGGAGACCCTGTCAACATCTCACCCTGCCAACATAAAATTAGACCCTCGTGACTTGAGCCTCTATGGTATTGGTACCTCCTAGCTCTTTTTATTATGCACTGTTTTTAAAGGCCTCAGCTATGTCATATTTCATGTGCCTTGGAAACACATGAAGAGACGAGACATGTAATGTATGGGGATAACGTAAAGAACACCTTGAGCACACCTATCCACAGGGCAGTCACCATTCTGTGAAATAAAAAGGTGCCCCAAAGATGAGTTAGGTGATAACCACCAGGGAAAAGCCATGAGTAGAACAGAAGCATAGTACAATGTAGGAAGGGTGACAGTGATTTAAAAAAGTGACAAAGAACAGTAGAACATTTTAAATTTCTTTTATTTCTATGGCTACTTACTTTAAGAATGATATCAAGTTACTAACAAAGTGATGAAGTCCACCAAAATTTTCAATTCCTTACAACTTAATAGAATCTTTGGGTCAAAATGCCACTACTGTTATATGCAACTCTTAGAAAACTGTCTTTATTACATTGTGGTATCTGTAGAATATCTCATTGTCAAGTGCTATTTCCACTAAGTTAGTCAATGAACTAAAATTCTCAAACAATGAAAATTTTTTATATACCAGGAAAATAAGAACATATTTAAATATCAAAAATTTAACTGAATATTAGTGAATACAGATACTTTACAAATAGTATGTGAAATATTAACCCTTTGCTTAAACAATGAAATGAATATATTTCAAAATATATATTCAAACTTATTTTGTAATTCTATATACACTGGTATGAACAGGGAAAAACAACATGTACAGACATAGAAATATAATAGAGGTTCTTTCTATGAGTTACCTGTAAATGTTTTAAAAATCAAGTTAAAATATATACTCAGTATAAATAAAATATATACTCAGGGGTGGCCACAATGTCACAAATATTTTTGCATATCATAAATAAATCCTAGCAATTTTAGCCTCTATTTTGCTTTAAAATAGGCAAGAGTTTGTCATTTGCTATATGCCCTTTGTTGATAATCTCTAAGAAAGGATAATTTAACACTGAATATTCCCAATGAACATTTAAACAAGAAAACTCTAGTATGCCAGATTCTAAAAATTAGGACTTTTTAGCTGAAATTTACCTCTAAGAGGAAATGGTTTACTCTGCAGATTTATGTTTAAATAGGACTTCAGAAAGAATGTGAAAAATACTGAAAAACCAATTTCAAGGACTCCTCTATCCAAAAACTTTGTTATGAAAACTGCAAAGCATGCTAAATTCTCATTTCAATTCACTTAGGACATCTATCCTGATGGTTCCCTACCTAGGTAGTCATCACAATCACACAAGAGACTATGTTATAAAGAGAAAGTCTTGCACTTGCAAAGATTCTGATTTAATTAGGTTTGAGAAGGGATCTAAGAACGTCAATTTTTTAAAAACACCCCAAGTGATTCTGATGATTAGCCAAGTCTGAGAACTATTGCTCTACTAGGTACCATTTTGATACTCTTAGTAACTATAGTCATGTTTATTACTACTATTATTATTCACTATAATGATATCACAAAGCATTATACAATGCATAGGGGGGCCAAGACATCGCCGGACCATTCCTCGGTTCCATTCCCACCACATTTTACTCATTACTGACACTACTATGGCAGAAATCAAACATTTTAAAGCTGGGGGAAAAAAGGCTTTGAAAATATTTTATTAAATTCCCTCACATGGTACTGTGGAAGTAGGCCTAGAGAGGTTAAGTAATTTTTCATGGTCACAGCTTTTTTTAACAGTATTAATTCGACTCCAAGAATTTCAATTTTTTCTTTTTATCTTTCTCACTATCATAGCATTTTTAGAGGGGTGGGATAGGGAGGGTGGGAGGGAGACGCACGAGGGAGGAGATATGGGGATATATGTATATGTATAGCTGATTCACTTTGTTATAAAGCAGAAACTAACACACCATTGTAAAGCAATTATACTCCAATAAAGATGTTAAAAAAAATTAAGACTTTTAAATAATTCATATTCCCATTTAATTCCCAGATTACCCTTCTTCAAGATCCTATTCTTTACACATTCCACCCTCCGTAGAGAACCAAATCAAAAACCAGTGGGCAAGCCTTTGGCCTGGTCTCCTCATTCACACTTTGAGAAACTTCTCCCTGTGCTTCTAGGGGAATTGTTGTATGAAGCGACTTACATCTCACTCCCTTTACTGTCAGGTCCAGAGGGCCTCAGAGATCTGGAATCAGGCAAAAGGATCTAGAGACTCTATTACTATTATTTTAGTTACATTACGGTTAAATAAGCTTTTGAGGGTTGATATGGGATCATATACAACATTATTTCTATGAGAACAGGAATTCCTGTTTCTGAACAACAGGCTCAGAAACGGTTACGTGCAACAAAACTTATTAGTAAGTTGGGGACAGCCTGTTGGTATATCTTAGTTAATGAAAGCATTCATAAACATGCTTCTCTCATATCAAGGTCTGTGCCTTTCTGTTCACTTTGAAAAGGTCTTGCAATAACATAAATTGGAAAAACCTGTAAACAAGCATGAAGAACATGTTTTTTAATAAGTATAAAGCCAATGACCAATTATATTGAAAAAGAAGAGAATATCCAAATTATACTCAAACAAAATCAAACTCTTAAGTTATAACAATTTCCAGCTGATTAATTAGTAAAGCTATATAATATGGCTGAGCATTTAAACCAGAATTTATTCTACCACTTTCCCATTTACGTTTTGTTACTGCTGTTTTTAAAGTTTTTTCTTATAGGGACGAAGTATTTTATGCCGTATTACTGAAAATCAATTACAAGCATAATTATTTAAAAATACAACATATGCAAAGCAAATGATTATGCACAATGAAATTTTAGCAATTAAATGCAACCTCAGATTTATAGAAAAGGATATGTTGGCTTTCTTGAGAAAAATAATGTAAGCAAAAGTTAGTTGAAAAGACCACAGTGGAATATTCTTCTTTAAAGTTACTAATGAATTATGAATTTGATGTACCATTAGTAAGAACTAATGGTTTTTATTTTGTAGCATAACTGTCTAGCCATCAACCCCTGAAGTTTAACTTCTCCTCTATTGCATTCCAATACATGTCCTAAGGCAAGTTGTCTGATAAATTCTCCTCTGAAGATTTGGCTGGTCTTTGGTTCTCCACTGAATTTATTCCTTTTTTCCCCCAACATACGCATTGATGCAAAAGCTTTCTGTTGCAGGATTCTTTCTTTGATTCATATCTTTTTTCTCTGCACCAGCACACAACCAGTTTGTATCAAGAGACAGAGAGAAATGTCAGTATGTGTTTTTTAAAGTGCCCTTTATTCTACCTTTATATCCACTTGGTTCAAAAGATTACACATCTGTCTATGAAAAGTCTTAACTTGAGGAAAAGTTTGAAATTATAAAATCAACCTTCTAAGTTATGAATATGCAAAATGAGGGCTTTCACAGAGGCAAAATTTAAGTCTGAACTACATCTCTATTCCTATCTTCTTATCATCCTATTTTCATTTGCCATACACTTCCAGCCCATTTCCTCTGCTTTTCTTTACCAAGCCTTAAACACCAGATAATTGGCATAGCCATACAGAGATTACTTGGATGGAACAGACACTGGCCTTCAGGAATTTAGCTAAAACAGAATAACACATCAACGATGGAAGATGAAAACCATGTCTCAAACTGTGTTTCAAACTATGTAGTTTAATTACACTGAGCTGAAAATTTTGGTTCGTCTCATTCAGCAGGTCTCATCTGAAGACTTTCAACGTGAAAGTTTAAAATAGGACACAGCAACATGAATCTCACTTCTTGTAAGCCATGAAGGTGGTGTGGACAAAAAAGAACCGTGAGCTTCTCTCCCTCTGCTCATGTGTCAAACATGTTTCCCAGTTCTCATCCACCTTCCTTTTTCTTATCACTCTACACATTGGCTGCTACTTCTCAGCCTTCTTTGCATGCCTTCTACCCCCTCTAAATCTTGAAGTATTTTAAGTGCCCAGACATGTCTGGATGTCATCTCTTCCCTTCTATGCCCATCTCTCTCTTCTCTCACTCATTAGGTGCTCTTATTCAGACTCATGATCTTTAATACCATCTACATGCTGACAATGTAGATTTATATCTCCAGCTCCCATGCCTCCCATGAACTCAATGTGTACGTCCATTTTTCTTGATCGTGCCACTTGCCTCTCAAATAAACATATGGAATTTATCAATTCATCAACTGAACTGCCTCCAATGCAGTAACAAGCCCCCCCCCAAAAAACAAATGAAAAAAACAAACAAAAAAGACAAATCAAAGCCAAATAAAGCAACCAAACAAAGAAAAAAAAAAAACTGTTGCTCTTTCGCAACTCATCAATTTGGACAAACCCTAAATGCTGCAGTCATTCCTGATTCCTCTTTATCTTTCACATCCCTTCACAGCAAGTCCAAATCTAATCAGGAAAATATTTGGAACGCATCCAGCATTTGTGAAACTTCAGATCACTTCCGCTGCAACCAGCCTAGCCCAAGCTCCCATCATTTTTTTTCCCCCCGCAGGGTCCTGACATTCCTCCCCCACCCCCCCGCCCTCGCCCCGCAACCTGATCCTCTATCTAGGCTGGGCGGCCCAGACCCCTGTGACCAGGGCTGCTTTTCACAGATAACTTGAGGGTCTGCCCAAAATCCAAGTCCCTCCTTCAGCAAGTTTATTTTTGGGCATCCCAGAGTCTGACTCTGACGCAGTGACCCAGTTCTTCCTTGTGTGTGTGTGTGTGTGTGTGTGTGTGTGTGTGTGTGAGATGTGGTGTTGCTAGGACTAGCCCAGCACCTTGGGAAGGAGTTCGGCCACAGTGTGGTTTGAAAATGGACAACTGGAAATGTCCTTAATTAGGTGGCATGAAGGCAGGTAACATGGATTCTGGTGGCAAGGAGTAGGGACATGGATTCGCTGAGGTAGAGGGCAAGCATGGTCACTGTCCTGGATAAGCCAGGTTTTAAGTAGCATTTAAGGATCATCAGAATTAGGGGGGTTTGTTTGTTTTGTTTCTGTTTTAAATTTTTATTCAATTTATTTAAACTAAAAAACCCCCCTAAAAACAACAAAAAACCCAGTTCACCCATTTCTCCCCCCCACCGCCACCCCACACCACTGCAACCAACAATTTGTTCTCTGTATCAATGAGCATTTTTTTTTTTTTTAGATTCCACATGTAAGAGAGATCATACATTATTTGTCTTTTTCTGTCTGACTTATTTCACTTAGCATAATACCCTATAGATCCATCCATACTGTCACAACTGGCAAGATTTCATTCCTTTTTATGACTGAATAATATCTTTATCTCTATCTATCATCTATCTATCTATCTATCCATCCATCCATCCCACAATTTCTTTATCCATTCATCTATCAATGGACACAAGTCATTTCCATTCCTGGCTATTGTAAATAAGGCTGCAATTAACATGGCGGTGCATATATCTCTTTAATTAGTGTTTTTGTTTTCTTTAGGTAGATACCCAGAAGGGGAATTGCTGGATCATATGGCAGTTCTATTTTTAATTTTTTGAGGAATCTCTGTACTGTTTTCCACAGTGGTTGCACCAATTTACATTCCCACTGACAGTGCACAAAGTTTCCCTTTTCTCCACACCCTTGCCAACACTTACAATTTTTTTTATCTTTTTAATAATCACCATTCTAAGAGTCGTGAGATGATATCTCACTGTGGTTTTGACTTGCATTTCCCTGATGATTAGTGATGTTGAACATCTTTTCATGTATCTGTTGGCCAGCTGTATGTGTTCTTTGGAAAAATGTCTATTCAGATATTCTTCCCCTTTTTAAATTGGATTATTTGTTTTTTTGCTCTTGAGTTATATGAGTTTTTTATACATCTTGGATATTAGCCCCCTTTCAGATATATGATTTGCAATGATTTTCTCCTATTCCATCCATAGATTGCCTTTTCATTTCACTGATTGTTTCCTTTGCTGTGCAGAAGTTTTTTATCTCCTTTGCTTACTCTGTTCCAGACACACTGATCTCCTTGCTAAACCTCAGAGAGGCTACAGTCCTATCTCAAAGCCTCATCAGAGAGGTCTTTTGACTGACCTATCTAAAATAGCACCCCTATGTGACTCTATCCCATTAGCCTCCAACTTTATTTTTCATTATAGCTTTTATCATTACACTATAATATCTATTTGCTTATTGGCCATCTCCCAAAGTAAAGAATGTAAAGTCCATAAAGGCAGAGACTTTAGTGTGTGTGTGTGTGTGTGTGTACAACTCCAGTGATAAGAATAGTACCTTACATATAGTAGGTGCTCAATAAATATTTATCCAAAGAATGAACAAATTAGTAAATACGTATACTCCAAATAATAGCATGGCTTTAGCTATCATATAATATTAAAGTCTCCCAATTCCCTATCTCTGATATAAAACACCCTAATATTTACAGATTCAGATCTGTATTTCTAATTGTTGAAAAAACATTCCCACTTGGATGTCCCACAGGCATCGCAAACCCAACTACATCCAAAAGTGAACTCATCCCTAACCTCAAATCTTATTCACACAATTTTGATGATTTAAGATGATTGGCAGTCCCCCAACTTCCACAAACAAAGAATATTAGAGACGTGCTTGATTTATTCCTTTTCTTACACCCTTCTATACCCAGTCCAATCCATCCCCAAGTCTTGCCAATGCTGCTTTTTAAACATTTTTTTGTATTCATTTCCCTTTCATCACCACAAATACTGCCTCTGTATTATCTCTTGATGACCAATAATGATCTGAATACCCAAGCTTTGTTCTTAAGGGTTAACTCCAGTCAATCCTTCCTAATGCTGTTTCTCCAGCCTTATGAAATTCAAACTTAACTATGTCATTCTCTACTAAAAAGCTCTTTAGTGGCTCACATTTCTAAAACAGAATTAACAGGTTAAAAGTGAGGACTGGGTCTTAGGGCTCCTTCATCTCTCCCTAATTGTTATCCCTAAGGAGACTGTTGAGCTTTCTTCCCGCTTAAGTATCCTGTGTGACAGGTCATCCAAAGCACTGAACACCATGCACTCTTAAATGACTAGACTATAAGTTCCATGAAGGTAAGTCAGGATCATGTCAGTTTAATTCATTCATGTAGCCCCAGCTTTTAGCTCACTGTACTTCACAGTTAGGTGCTAACAAACATTTGCTAAAGGAATGAATGGCTCTATACTTTTGGACTGAATGATCCTTCTGCCAGGAAAAGCTTTCTTCCTTCCTGCCCTTCCCTCCTTTTGCATACTTGTCAAACCCCTACACATCTTTCAAAACTAAGCTTGAATTTCACTTTCTTAAGGAGTTTCTTAACCTTCCCAAGCAGAAGGAAGTTCTGCCTTGTTATTCCATAGCCCATCCATTATCTATCACATTTAAAACAATTATTTAATAAACTATGTTCTTTTTTATTAATTATTTGATAAAAATATGTGTATGCTCAAAGGTAAGGAATATTTCCAATTTATTAATTTTTTAATTTCTAAGAATTTATTTACAACAATTTCTGGCATATAGCATGTACTGACTGTTTTGTTGGATGAATACTAAATATTATCTTTTGCACTTAGGTGAAAGGAATTAATTTATATCCATTTTTTGTGGCAGAACCTTTTAGTTGTGTACTCAATATACACTGCTTCCTTCTTCCTTACTAACATAAACATGATTTTACTAGAGAAGGAAATGTGTCCTGGTGAAAACTATATTTCTCTGTCTCCTATAAAGTTAGGGGTAGCTATGGGACATAGTTCTTATGGCTGAGACATTAGCAAAAGTTTGCGGTGGACTTCAGTAAAAGGCTTTGCTGTCCTTTTCGCCCTTCTTCCCACATGTATGGGGATACAGTCCTCAGTATCTTGTGACTACAAGGGATAGGCCAAGAATATTACCAAAACTTCAGCAGTGACACTTTTCAGCCATTGAGTCAACACTAGCAAACAATAACTTCCAGGATTCTTGGTTTGATGTGAAAAATTAAATTCCTAATATGTTTATGTCTCAGCTTTTAATATCTCTCTTGTGTCTGAACACAATTCTTAACTAATAAGAGGATCTTGAACAGTGGAGCATTATCCTTGAGATGAAGAATACATTTATAGTTCTGAGATCCAGTTCAACTTCAACTTTTGGTCATAAGTATTATCATTCTATGTACACGATGGTAAAACTGCATCCTGGAAAACAATGAATCACTGTCATTAAAATATTACTCCCAATAGCCCCACTTCTACTTGCTAAGATAGTTTTGAAAAGAAATTCATAGATTTTTAGACTCCTGGAAAGAAAAAAATCTTTTCCAAAAGGTTGGACTTTTAATAGATTTTCCATTTTGCCTAATTAAATACGTGGCTCTTTAGTTATGGATACAAAAGTTTGGTTTTTGTTCCTCTGCGGATGTGGTAAGAATCTGACTTCATAAGAATCTATTACTTTCCAAGAAGGCAATTGATGGTGTTGCTTTGGGTTTTAAACATCTCCAACAGTATTTATTTTCAGAGATGAGTAGTCATTAGAGATGGTTAAGCATAGCATTATAAGATACTTTTTTTTTTATCATTGAAACACTTCTTTTTACAGTTTAAAGGCCTAATACAAGAAACTGAGATATCCTACAAAGCTTCATTCTCATAAAACAAGCACACACATTCCAGCCCACAGTGAATTTAGCTTATGAACTACATATCTCCTCAAAGTTTCTAATTCATTCATTGATCCATCCATTCAATGAGGAATGCCCAGTGAGTGCTAATCATTGAGCAAGTCATTGATGCAATCTGGCCAGTCCTGGAGCCCTAAGAGCTTTGAATTCTTACAATATTTGAAACAATGTTACAGATACTTAAATGAGGTTACAGTAAACATGAAATATTTTATATTATCTTTAATACTGACATTTAAACATCTTCAAGAAATCTGTCTCTATGTAAGCATAAAACTAAAGAAAAAAGGGAAAACATCCTTAATATCCTTCGATGTTTCAAGTGGAAATAAATCTCAAACAATTATTCAAAGAGGTGACATAGGAGTGATGAAGAAAACTTGGTAACTTATGATTAAGTTTTTCATTATTAACATTTTTGTATTACTAATACATGATTTCTTCCCTATTTCTCTGCCATGTTCTTGCCTTGGTTTAGATGATAGTGCACCTATTTAATTAGTATGATACTACCATGATTATTGATAATTTAAGACCTCAATTTTATGAAAAAATAAAATTGTGGAGATGCAAGAATTATACTAACATAAAAACAAAGTAGAAACAAAACAAATTAAAAACAAAGACAGCAAATGTAGAACAAGATAGTTTAAACTTGCCAAAGTTCATGCAGCAATACATGGGTAACCGATCTTGATTATCTGGTACCTTGCTCAATCTCATTGTTTATGTCTCCTTAGGATGAATAAGCATAAAGAAGTTTGATCATCTTGTCAACATATTAGTTCATTCACTAAGCAAACATTTACTGAGCATCTATTAAGTGCTACATACTGTTGTAGGTCAGCTTATCTGCTAGTTGTTAAAATTTGGTGATAGAAATTGCAAAGAGAAAAAGGTTGTGGATTTTAAGGTATTTCAAAGAACTATAAGTGGCAAATAGAATAAATAAAGACATGTTCAGGAAACAGCATGCTCAGGAAAAAGCAAGTAGAATGGAGTTGGGGACTGGTATGACTATCAATCCTCCCCAACCACTCCCTTTATCCATAACAGACATAACTACTCCATAGCATTTTCAGCCACCGAAGAGAGATGAAACCTCAGAATCAGAATCCTTCCAAACATAGAAAATTAACTATTGGTGCATGTAAGATGATATCTGTTTGCCATTTATGCCACAGTAAATCTGACAGAAATGGAGACCTCAAAAAGAAGTTGTAACAGGTTGGTAAGAGCTTTCTGGACTTGTTCTGAAATCAATTGACAGCATAGAAACGTGTGTTGTGTGTGTGTGTGTGTGTTTAAGAGAGTGATTATCCTAATTTTATCTATTCTTTAATCTCTAAATAATTTAAAATAATTTATAAAAATTGATAGATTAAAATGTATATAAAATTAAACCTCTCTGCATTAAAATAATTGAAAGGAATGAGTGCAAGGAATCACAGAAAATAATGAAAAGCCTGACATTTTAAAGGTAATTCAGTTTCATTAATTTCAAGTACATATAGCAACTTGAACACTTAAGCTAAGTGTTGCCAAGTAGAAGTCCTGCTGACCTGCCTTAATTAGCAGAAAAGAATAGTTTGTAATTAGCACATTATTTATATGAGAATGAGTGCTCCTACATGAGTTCAAGTGTTTGAAAACAACTTGAATCCTTAAATCCTTCCCCCCATGATCTTGATTTAATGAGTAACTTGTTTAATTAACCTGAGGTTTATTATATAAATTAGCAAGACTTTATTCCAAAAGAGAGTGAGAGAGAGACAACAAAGGAGGAAAGAGAAAGAGCTGTGTTTGAGGACGTGCATATGTGAAAACGCAACAGTGTGATTTTAATGGATAAGTAAACAGCTAATAGTTACAATAAATCAGTTAATTTCTAGTTAAAAGCAGTCAAACTACTTGTCTAGTCTGGAGACATAGTTTGAGTTCAGGTTGTTCTAGTGAAAAAAACAAAACAACACTGATGTCAAAGCTGAGTGAGGTCCTTAACTTTTCCTTTTTTTAAAAAAAATCCCATACTAAATGCTTTTAAACAAGTCATTTAATCTGTCTACCTGATAGGGAAAAGAAGGGGTCACAAAGAGGTTATGACTATGTTCACATGATTCCAAACATCTGGATGAAACCTGAAAAATTTATCCATATATTACATATATGGAAAACATCTGTCTATTTGCATAATTTGCTTAGTTTTCATCCAGATGCTTATCTTGTTGACACAACCTTCTCTGCGTGACTTTTTCTCTTTTGGGTGAATAGTGATGCAGCCTCTTCTCAAATATTTTAGTAGGTAAACCATAGCTATAAAAGAGGAAATTTATTACAAACATTTTATATAGCTTCAGTAGATTTTGCTTTAAAGAGTAAGTAAAATTACAGTGGGGATATTTGTAATACTGACATCGAGGGACAGAAATTACTCCTGTTATTGGTTGATTGTGGTATGTCAGCCTTTTACTTTACAAATGTTGCTGAGAGTATAATCTGCACAAATATAGGTAAAAACGCAGGATATTATCCTCATGGTTCAACATTCTTTTGAGAAATTTAAATGAAAGAAACTGAAAAGTTTGTCAAGGTAAGTAGAAAAAATGGAGAGAGGAGTAATTAAACATTCTGAACAACTGCTTCAAAATAATCAATATAATACCTAATACCATGAGATTAAGAAAAGTAAATTGGAAAAATATAGAAATTGAATTGATTTTATAGATTCCCATAAGAAATGAACTCTGTGGCTTTTAAATTAACCTGTGTCAAAAATTATCAAAATACAGTTTGTGAGAACTATACTATCACTTATAAAATCCTCTTCCAATATTTTATTTTCATGTACTACAAAGCAATCACATTTGGGATCTGGATTTCTATAAACTGCTTTGAGTCTAAATTTGTCTTTTTCCTTGGTTAGGGATAGACATAGTCTCTTTTTAATGGACACTATTATTTATGGCCACCAACCCATAAAATTAAAATTTTTTTACATTTGCCTACTAGAAAGAAAAGTACAACAATATTTTAGTAAGGAACAAACAGGGAGAGAAAAGAGCAAAGTTATTAATTAATGAATTTCAACCAGAAGAATGAAATAATGTGAAAGTTTTCACTGAAGCCACATTGGAGGAAATAAGTAATCAACTTTCATCAGTATGTAAAAGGTGAATTAATTTAACTTAATTTAACTTAAAAGGCAAAATTTGAACAAAATAAATTATACTGAAATTCATACTAAATGTAAAATTAGATATAATAAAAGTATCCTTGATATTGAGAGCATGATATCCAAAAATAGATTTTTAATTAAAATATTTTTACATATAGATATATTATGGAAAAGATTATGTCCATAACCCTAAAATTAAGATCACTGATCTTGACTTTATATCGTTAGTGTAGTTTATCTATTGTTATCCTTAGATAGCACTATCTATTCTGAATATCTTAATTTCCACAAGTTTTCAGATGACAATACAATAAAAATGAAAGAAAATCTTTAAGATAAATGAACGCCTCTGAGTTAACTTATTTTAAAAAATGAAATGAAGGTACTATTTTGTCTTGTCATATTTGCTGCCACTTAGATATTTACACTTACAGAACCCTGAAAAATGTATAAAATTAACAGACTGACCCAGGATATATTTTGCTTTGAGTAGAAACTGATCCAATAAACTTCACAGGAAGAATAAAGTAAAACAAAAAAAGCACAATGGTCTTTCTGTGTGCTACTTTCTGCTGTGCCATGCCTGAGCAGAGGAAAAGAGTTTCACTCCTGTTGTTTATTGATTTTCTAGATTAAGAATCCCAGTGAGAGAATTGTAACAGACAACCATAAAATTATTTTTGGTGTGCTTATTTGCCTTTCCCTTGCATCTATTTGGCCTGTGCCTGTAGACAATTATGCGTTCTAGCCTAGACTCAGGTGCTAATAATGAAGGACAAATAGAATCATATGTGTAAACTTCCCCTTCTGATGAAAATTTATATTAACTTTCTGCCACTGTAAACAGAACTGCATAGCTCAGCGTCCCTGATGAATTGGTGATGAATTCAGTCATTTATATCCCAGGAATCTGTGCATTTATGGGAAAAGATGAAAACCGTCTGTATTGTGTAACCTTGCACTTTTTGAGTAAGAAAAAGAAAACACCAGCCTGTTTAGTTCATCACTTAAAGTGTGTAAATTTCAGCTCAAATACCAGATTTCTGCATGACTCTGTCAGTCTCCACTTTGGGGATCTGTGCCAATATAAACAAGCCAAACAGTGAAGAGTGCCATGTTATCGCTACAACTGTGAACTTATACACTTTCAGCCCTCCATAAAAATTGTTATGAATATCTTTACAATACAACAGAATCTTTGTTATATACTGGAGCTGGACAGTTTGACAGTTTGGCAGCTCTGTTGGAGAACAAAGTAATTTGGTATAGATAAGAACATGGCCAGTCTTTTTGTGACTCAAAACATTTCATCCTATTTTAAAAACTATACTTCTAAAACTGTCAGATTTCTTGTTCAACCAAACTTTTCAAGATAAACTAGATTAATGAACACAAAGATATGGAATCTTGATAAAAGAACAGAATCTTTTTTAAAACATAAGCCTTAATATGTAGCACAAATATACTTCAAGCATATTTTATAATAAAAAATCATAATATTCCCATGTAGAATTTTTTTAAGTACTTTTGGTATTGTCTTCGTAATATAAACATTTAGGTGAATGCAGTTTAAAGCCCTACAATTTAAAAGTATACTGATGGCCTGGAAAACAAAAGAAAACAAAAACCACAACTCAAGCCTCAATCCACAGATTTTTTTTCTAAAGTGTCCATTAGACATGTGGGAAATCCAAGTTAAAGACAAGAAATGGCTATAAATTCTTGTTTCCATTTTTATTAATATGAAACATTTATCTACATGTAGATTTCTTTCATTCTGACTGTTACATAAATGTGTATTATAAAGTTGATGAAGATATTTTCAAAATCCATACCCATACAATATTTTAAAAGTAACTTGAAAGGTCAATTAAAAAATGATTATGACTTTCACTGTTTCAACCACATGACAGAAGTAGAAATTGTGTAATACTGAAATACTGGGGAATATAGTTGAGATAAAGCATATTTTATTTTTTCTTTAACAATAGATATATGATTTGTATTTGAAAAGAAAATGCCTTCAAGTCCATGTATCACTGTTGCAAGATTGCACACCTTTTCATGATACACTTTATCTCAAACTTGTCTATGGCTGTTCCTATCACTCTGTGTGCATGACCTTTTAGTAAGCTGAAGAAGATACAGTTATCTTCTTTTCTGACATGCAACATCTATCAATCAACATGTTTTCATGTAATTTATTCAAGGCAAATAGCAGCTCCTAAGGCTAGTGAACCGAGGCACTATCCCAGTGATTTTGATTAAGAAATGATGTGCACGGCTTAGGTGAGAAATGGAAAACGCAGAGGAGTATTGATAAAGATATATCAAAAACAATAAAATGGAACCAAAAGACAAAATAAATATTTGAAAATATATATAGGCTCAGCATAACTAACCTTGGTAACCTTGCTTTAAAAAATCTACTCTAATAAATTGGGGGGAGGGTGTATAATTTAATGAACTTCCAACAATACCAATTTAGTTTACCTTTAGTATCTGAGGCAACGCGTCTGTAGTTCTGTTGGGTTAATTCACATTTTTCTCATTGAATCAAGAATGTAAATTAAGACAAAATGATTCTTTTTCAATTTCATGCTGAAGTAGCTCAAGTTAGTGAATGTAATTTCTCCTAACAAGAAAAATTTATCACTGTACAGCTCACTCAGTTACCTCTGTAGTGAGTTGCGATATGCATTTATGGAATTGAATGGGTAAAGATTCAATTTTTAAAGATTGATAAATGTGGTAAAAGAAAAGGCCACCCTTCAAGAAAAGATAGGCACAATTAAACTTTTGACTTTTACCAATACCTCATCTTTATTTGTGCTTATAGAATCTCTGCAATAATTGCATTATCACATATAGGTGCTTTTTGTTTGCCTGTCCTTCTCTATGGTAGCAAAAATTCTACCACAAGGTTTAAGAAGCTTTGTGTTCCAGTCCCGGTTCTACTACTAAATAACTGTATTACTTTGGGCAAGTAGTGTTTAAGGCTTCAATTTCTAATCTCTCAAATCTCTGTACCTCTAAGTTTCTAATATAAACGAAGAACGCATAAACTAAATTGATATGATACATATTATATACATATAATATTTTTGGAGTAAATATATAACTTTAAACAGTGGTAAAGACTTCAGGCCTCATTAACACAATAGAAAGAGCACCTAGACATCTAGGTTAAGTGAGCTGAATTCTCGCCTTGGTTCTACCATTAACTAGCCTCACTGACCATCAGCAAATTCCTGAACCACTCTAAGCTTCAGTTTCTTCTTCGGACTAGAGTATCTGTAAGGACTCTACATTCTTGATACCAGGCTTCCCTGGTGGCGCAGTGGTTGAGAATCCACCTGCCTAGGCAGGGGACACGGGTTCAAGCCCTGGTCCAGGAAGATCCCACATGCTGTGGAGCAACTAAGCCCGTGAGCCACAGCTACTGAGCCTGCGCTCTACAGCCTGCGAGCCACAACTACTGAAGCCTGCATGCCTAGAGCCCGTGGTCCGCAACAGAGAAGCCACCGCAATGAAAAGACCGCGCACCGCAACGAAGACCCAATGCAGCCAAAAATAAATAAATAAATAAATAAATAAATAAATTTATTAAAAAACAAAAACAAAAACTATACTGGTCTTCTTCAAACACTTCTATTTCTTGGCAAAATCTTGTATAATTCAGTATGGTCTATAAGCACATAATTTTTAATGTTATTTGTTGATTATTTAACCAATATTTCAACTTGTTTTTAAAAAGGGACTCAACATGGTTATTGCATTGCACAGAATAAGAAGGCAAAAGTGCAAAAAAAAAAAAAGAAAAAGCCAAGAGAAAATAATTTGAAATATAAGACTAAACAGGCACATCACTAAGTGTGCTATATTTGCTGGGTTAACCACGGATTCAATGGTAAGATTTCTAAAGCTCATATTCAGAGAGAATCATAATCAGATTACAAGGTTCGTTGTGTAAGATGAAAGGAAATAAGTTGCTCAAAACAGAACTATTCCTAACAGTGAAATTTGAGTTATATTTTCCCCCATGGGATCTTAGGTAGCAAACACTGGAGAAGCTACAACATTCTTAGATTAATAAAGTAGCAAAATAAATAGGTTTAAAAATTATAACGTTCCTAAATATAGGTTACTAGTATTAAGCCATTTTATATGGAACCAATATGATGATGGTAAAGCTATAAGGCTATCCACAGGTGTGCTTAGTCAGGGAGAAATTTTAGAGGATTTAAAGGAATGGATGGAATGTGTATCTTGCATGTAATCTTCCACAATTACATTCAGACAAGCTTTGATAGATACTGAACCACAGTGCGCTGGATCTTATGACTCTTTAGAGTACTAGTAGTGCATTTCTTCTAGGCCAGTGGTTCTCAAACTTCAGCATGCATCAGATTGGATTTACTGCAGGGTAACTGCTGAGCTCTAATTCCAGAGTTTCTGTTTCAGTAGGTCTGAGGGGGAGGGGGCAAGAATGTGCATTTCTTACAAGTTCCCAGGTGATGCTATTGTAGCTGGTCTAGCACTCACACTTTGAGAATTGTCCCTCTAGGTCATCAGTTAACTGTGGATCCACAGACTTTAACAAACATCCTGAGTACAAGAGACAACATCTTCCTGAAAGCGAGATGCCTAACAAGGACAGTGAAATGAAACAAAGCTACCCATCTAACAAGAGATTATCCTGACCTGTGCTCCAAGAAAATTTATTTGCACCTATAAAATTAAGTGAGATCATGCTGAACAGCTATAATTTCTAACTAGTTAAAAAAGTAGAGTATTTACTAAAATGTTTCCTTTGGCATAAGCATACTTCTTTTCTGATAGTAGATATCAGATCTATCAAGATCATTTCTGGCTTATGATAATGAATAGCACGCCATCCCCTATAAAAAGACGGTTAATGTTCTGCTCCCAGTTACTGAGTGTTGTTTCCACTTATGCTCCTTAATCTGACCTTGTATGGTCCTTTAGAATTCAGCATTTTCCACTGCTTGTATTGCACTTAACCACACTATACTGTAATTATTCTTCCATACATATTTAACTTTTTATATGTTTATATTCATATAACAGTATGAGCAAGGAATGCATATTCCTTTGTAACTCCAGTGTCTGGAATTGGTAGTCAATAAATATTAAAATGATCTGAACAGGGGTGCAAATGTTTTAAAGTGGACTAAGTCCAAACCACTGTGTAGTTCATCTAAGGATGGAAACCAAACACAGTAAATACCTGTGCACTTCCTGACGGCTATTTTAAAGTTTATAAACATACGTTAGATTTGCAGACTGTTCCCCCATTATTAAAAGCAAAGCTAATAAGTGAAGCCAAATTCAAAAAAGAAAATCTCTGTAATAATTTAATAATGAATTCTGAGGCACTAATTAATATTTATAGTTAATAATTCTATAAAGCAAAAACATTTCAACAGGTCTTACATTGATAAAAGCAGATGTTCTAGGGAATAAACCACCGGGCCTGGAGACACACAGACCAAGGTCAAGTCAATCTGTAGTCATCCAATCTCTGTGGGCCTTTAATAAGGTACAATGCTGAACTTTTTAAATCTCAATTTTATCATCTATAAGTGTAAATAATAATATTGTCCACATCTTATCTAAAAGAATCTCTCTGAAGATACTGAGATGACAGATGTCATTTGAACACCATATAATTGTTCTATTATTTTCAGAGAATAACGCAATTTAAGGCACATGGTCTTCAGTAAGATATATTCATTCCCCTTTGTCACTACTACCTAACCATCCAACTGCAACTTTTAAAAGCCACTACTGTATATTTTTTTAAATATCAGTAATCATCCTTAAACATTTTTAAAAAGAACTTTCTCTAGTCCTAGAAAAAAGGCAAACACAACAGGAGAAATGAAAGTTCTTATTGAGCACACAAGTAATTTAGCAACACTTAAACTCTGCTACTATGCTATTAGCAATATTCTGCTACTAGGAGGATGTAACTACTCTAGTTTATATCATTGTCAACAGACATTTCTTTTGTACATTCTGAACTTTAATTGTCACCTTTGAACTCATAGTCTGGGTAAGCCAGTAACTTTTTTTGAGCTATCAGATTCTACTAGATTATAAACTTCTTGAAGTCAATATTATTACATTATTTTACACAACTTTGTATCACCCACAGTACATTCACGGATATGTGGAAACTTGAGTGTAGTTAGTAAATAAAATGAACAAATGCTTAATGAGGCCACTGAGCTGAACTGGATATTATTGGACATTAAAACAATTTGAAACATAGCTTGAATTCTTCAGGAAATTTAAAATGTAGATTGATTAACAGTATGTACTATGTGAACAATTAAATAGCAATTAAACATATAGATAACACTGCAAGAAGCAGGGGGCGTATATAAGACCATTTAATTACATATTTCTTCTAGCTTTCCTAACTTCAGGTCCTCAAATGAGCATTCTATGCGCTTGATGAAGTTGTAGGTAGGAACTAGTCCAATGTATGATAAATTGTGTACATTCTTACGTACCGACACTTAAATTCTATACCTCTAAATTAACTAGTAATTTCTGACCATTGTATTTTTAAGATCAGTTTGTAAGAGTGAAGCTTCTGAAACATTAACTATTTTCTCCTCCTCTCTGCCTTTTTGCTATTCTTACATGTAAATATGTTGCCTTCTGTTAATGAGATGGAAATGACAGTGCACTCAATGTACATATAATGCATTGGGCTGGCACACTACATTTCTACTTTGAAAATTTCATCCTTAAAAGTCTAACTTAATTTTTAATTTTCTGTGTGTAATTTCTTAACAAATAGGAAACATCAATTGAGGTATGTGCAATTGATATTCTCCCCCATAGCAGAATAAAGCTTAGTATTATGTTAGTAGCAGATGCTGTCACACTTATTTCTTTATGATAAACAAAAGTTAATATTTTTCCTTTTGTGACTATAAGAATATAATTATTTTAATTTTTAAAATAACTATTGATAAGGGGATAGTCACGCTATAGGGAGATGATTATAAGGAGATTTTTTTAAAAAAATCAATAAATGCTTATTTATTTTGGAAATGATGTCACTATTTTTGGTATTCAATCCTATTAGCACACTTTTAAGCTAAAGGAAGTGTCCTGCCAGAATAGCACATAAGATTTGGTCATACAGAGAGTTCCTAAACCTGCTCTGTGGTGTTTAATTAGCTGAAGAAAATGTTTTGGCTACAATTCTACTTCAACTAAAAAACAAAAAGTGTATTATCTAATAAATACAGCACCTCTCCCTAAGCCCCAGATAACTCAGTTAAGTAAAAACAATCACTACATAGAAAAATAAAAAAGTATCAAAGTTGCTGCAAGTTTGTGCTAGGAAAAAAATTTTTTTGGTTGGCTGAGAAAAATACAACTATAGCAGTGGCCATAATTCTTGAAATTCTGCTGAAAATATTAAATATTAGTGGGAACAATATTTTAACAAAAATACTATATTTGGTTTTTTCCATAGGACCTTGCGATAAAGCGTTATCTTGGAACAGCCTATGATTTAAGGGCTGCAGGGGATATGTCAGTGGACCCACATACTGACCTGGAGACCACCAATACATCCTCGTGCACATCAAGTTTCAACTTTGATCAAGTATTCATAAAAGCTCCAGGCTTGTTAGGTTTTACAGTCCGTGTCTATGGTAAGGGGTAAAGCAAGAAATGAAAACTTTCAAGACTTCTCTGTAGTAGACGTGATAAGATAGCTGTGGCCGATGGTGCCTGTAATGCTACTTTAACAAAGAACTTCAGGAGAACAGGGAACATAGTGCGCTGTCACAATACCGTGCCACCTGTCATTACTAGAATGAGAGAGCGTATGTTTCAAAAATATAAACAATGAAAACTAAAGACAAAATCAAATTGACAGGGCCTTTGTTTTATGGTGCAGGTGAAAGACAAGCTAAACATCATTTCAGACATTAATGTTTTAGAGCGGTATGGAAATTTTTACCACTAGGTTGATGCACATAAATTTCAGTGGCATGAGTCTTTGTTTACAGTGAATATTAGATCAGTTCCAATTTTTAAAAATATTCCGGAATTTGCAATATTATTAATTTCATACAAATAATTCTAAGGAGCACAGATATCTTCCATTGTGTTTTGCAACTTCTGATTGTTTGTGAAAAGTGGATTTTTATTAGCGTTTTCTTTTTAGTAATTATTAGTGGTCTGTGAAAATCTGATCCAAAGTACTTTAGTTTTCAATGTGTATTGTACAGTTTTCTTAGATGTCAGCAAAGGATTAGAAAAAAAAAAAAGAAATATTGCTTCAATAGTATCATAGTGTGAACATGAAGCATCTAAAATTACGGTGGTACTGGATTGCAACTCAGAGGTAATTTCAAGGCAATTTCTTTTCAAATTATGTTAGGAACACTCTAAATATACAATTCTTTGATTTGTGTCTGTGTGTGTGTGTGTGGAATGCTGCCTTATATTCCTTTGGACAAAATGCCACTTAAACTTGACTTACTGACACTTTAAAATTTTAATAAAAATTTGCCCCCAATTCTCTGGTATAAAATTATTAAAAATAATGCTCTGGTATTTTAGAATTATGTTAATTTAAAAAGCCCCATTCTGCCACCATAGAAAGAAGAACTGGCGACACCAGTAGAATTATAGAATAAGTTTCTATGAATCAAAGAAAAATAATAATCTTTGATTCTACTGAATAATTTCTTCACTTGGCACCATCCTGTCAGAAAAGTCAACTTCTACAACCTTCACTGCCCGACAAAAAGAAAGAAAAGAAAAGAAAAAGAAGGTCAAACTGTCCTGGAGTCTCTCCACGGCACAGAAAGCATCCACAGAGTGGGGGAGGCACAAATCCATTTTTAAAGGTCATATTCTGTTTGCATACAACTTCTCAGTTTCCTTTGGTAAATCCATTTTTCTTCTTTAACCCCAATATGATGAATTCCCAGTTAGAAATGAAGCTTTATTATCCATGTCTGCTTCTGGGCTTGAAGTAGGTGGAAAGAACAACAATATATATATATACCCTTCTGCTTCCCACCACTTTCACTCCTGATCCAATCTAGTGTCTTCTGACTCTACGAAGGGAGGAAGAGTAGAAAGCCAGACAAGTAGAGAAGTGGGAAGACTGGATAAGAAAAGGAGTAGGGACAGTGAAACCACAGAATTAAGAGTCAAATAATAAATACATAAGACAAATTTTGCACTACCCCTGGCTAACTCACATACTCATGTAGTTAGATGTGAGACTATTTCTAAGCTGTAATCAAATACTTAGTTTGTTTTACTTTGAATTGATTTCAAATAAATGCCAGAATATAGTCTGTTTTCTGGAAAACAACTTCTATAAATTGGTATGAATGTGATCATTCCTCAATTACTTTGGAAAAAAAAAATAAGATAGTGATTGCTTTTTCCATCAAAAATTTAATTTTAGTTGAAAGGAGAAGATACACTTAAAATGTGGCGTTATAATCGCTGTGCATAGCAGAGATACCTTTAAAACTTTAAAAGTTTTCAACTTCTAAAATCAAGATTATCACTTAGTGCCTAAAATATCACTGACAAAATGATTTGAAACAGATATAGCATCTGTTTTTGCAGGTGGAGTAACCTAATAAAATCTTAGCACACAGTGGCTTTCATTATTTTTTTCTATCAGTCCTTCAGAAGTGTTCATATTTCACAGTATTGTTTTCTTAAGCCTCCAGGTTTGTGAGATCATTAACAGGATATATATTGGGCCTTCTAGAAGCTATTTAGTAACATAATTTCAGAAGTTATAAAGTGGTTCTTAAAGAGGTTTAATGAACACATAGAATTTAAATGCAAGTAATTTAAGGAATCCTTGGGTTATGAAATGCATCCTCTTAATCTCATTCAAAGTTAGACCACAGATAGAGCTTAAATCAGAGTTTCTAAATTTATAATTAAGTTAATAAGTCAGGGTGAAGGTTTTTATTTAATTACTTGTTTTTTTTAAACTTTTAATATACCCATGACCATTTTCTCACTGACAAATGTGGCTTATCAAGAGAGCAAAACAGCCTGAAGATTAGTGCTCTGAGTAAGGTTAAAAGTTAAAATCTGTATGAGGTGTATACCTAGTTCCAAACCTGTGGCCTCTAGGAGTCAGGTAATCTCCAAATATCTGAGTTTTAAAGAGGTACATTTGTGCACACATGGAGAGCCTTTCTACTTTATATGTCTTACTTTTTACTGGTTAGAGCAGACCAACAGAAAGATAAGTAGCTTGTCTCCATTAGGGCAAACTCCCTTACCTCCCTCTGCTGAC
Source organism: Balaenoptera borealis (assembly GCF_965194805.1). NCBI lineage: Eukaryota > Metazoa > Chordata > Mammalia > Artiodactyla > Balaenopteridae > Balaenoptera > Balaenoptera borealis. The sequence continues at coordinate 94,647,291 of NC_138864.1, read as the reverse complement.
ACTTTCTCAAAGTGTTAATTTACATTGACATTGTTCAAAATATGTTTTAATTATTGGCTCTGCATTGTAATCTCATGATCATCAGCAGCAGAAATTGCTGTTGCAGTAGTATTGAGACCTTTTTGCAGATAAGGTAAACTGAGTTTTGGGGAGTTGAGTGTAATGGGTAAGATTAGAGGCTCTGAAGTTCTACTATTAGGGTTCGTATTACAGCCCCACCACCTATTTGCTGTGTGGTCATGGGCAATTTATTGATATTGCTATACATCATTGCATATTTCTGTAAACTGCAAATATGAACTTAATTCTCAGTGGTGTTAAAGTGCACAGACTTAAACATTTACCCTGGAATGCACTAAGTATTCAGAATACTTGTTTGCTTAAATATTTGTAAATATATTTATGTTTCCACCCCTTAACTTTAAAAACTATTCTTGAAAATTTGTTTTAATAAGACAAGTGCCTTTATCTTAAGAGAAATTTAAGACTGATAAAACTGTATAAAACATGACATTTCTAGAACTCTATTCATACTGAATGTTCTTAGTATTTCAGATTCTACCACAGAACTCTATAAAACAGTATTAAGTTCTGTGTTTGCAATTATTCAAGTTGAGAGTTGGATTGATATGGATTATTTAAAACCATATGTAAGGCTTCAGTTTTTTTTTTAATAAATAACACAAATTTAAAACATATTTTTAAAAATCTGATGTTGATTTTTTAAAGAGATCAACTGAAACTGGGTTGTAAAGTATTTTTAGTAAAAATAATGCTTTCATTTTAAAGTTTTTAAATTGAGAATTTGGGGCAAAATATATTTTACAGTATTTTTAAAGTTTAGCACTAATCACATTAATAATATTACATAATTTTCAATTGTGCATAAATTCAATTTTTCCAAGTAAAAATTACCCATTTCTCTTCATAAAAACGAGATACTTATTTAAATTCAGAGAATACAGTATCTTAACTTAGGTAATATTGCAACCAATACCCATTATAAAACAAATGGAAATTTCTGCATAATTAAACAATAACCCAAAACGCATTCCATACAGCCAACTTGTGATGCAGAATGCAGAATGATTTTGATTACTATTTCTGTATTAATGCAACTTGTGTTATTTAAATGATACTTTCTAAAGACACAAAATATATCTGTGAGTGGTTATTGGTTAGTAATGACCATACTAAGGGTTTATCAGATACAATTTGGGAAATGATTTCTTAAGCAAAAATTAACATTGAAAGATAAAAATATTCTATATCAATTTTACATTAAATCACCATTTATTTCCCCAAATGTCAATAACAAATGTGATTATTTTTATTACTAGGAAAAGAAGTTTTAAAAGTCACTCTATTCTCCTACAGTTGTATATACACATCAGAGTTTACTGACATCTGGAAGATTTTGATTCATTCCCGGCAAACCCTGTTTAGTGAGCCCTTGTATACAGGATATACTGGTTATTGAACCACTGAATTATATTTAAAAATTAATAATAGCATCCTGATTAATGCATTAAAACATTAAAATAAGTATGCTTTACCTTCCTATTTTATAGTGGAACCTAAGTTTGGAAGATATTCCAAAGATTGGAAATAAAATTTCAAAAAGTCAAAATAAACACAAATACATAACCTCTCTTGATTTTTGGTGATGTTAGCAGAGTACAATGAGATTGGCAAAGCATTCTAATCTACTCTTAAAAGATATCACTGTAATTAAAAAGATCCAAATCAGCACCTTTGGTAAGGTTTTATCAAAATTATTTTAAAAGGTAGTTTTAAAAATGAGGGCATTTCCTTCTACCAGAAAAACTGTTACCCAAGAGTTATGAAACATTATAAGTAACATGGACTTCATATAATATTAAGAAAGATAGTTATTTTATTCCAATGTGATTTATATCTTTAACATGTAAAGTACATTTAAAGCTTAGTTGAGTAGGAATTTAAAATGTTCTCATGTCTTAAATATAGTACTAGAAGAAGTAGACCAGTAAATTCAACTTTAATTATAATATGGAGAGGATGTTCCAGGACTGCTTTATTGTTTTTTAAAATGCATATCTAATTTAATTACATTAAAATGTCCCATTTATTATAATACTAATTATACATTTGTCCATTCATTTAGAAAGTATTTATTGAACAACTAGTATGTGTCCAGCACACGTTAAGCGTTCTTCGGGCATGCCCTTTGATGTCAAAGAGTCTATGTACATTGTTAAGGAGGCAAAATTGTAGATATGAATGGCTTTTTAAAAGGCAGTATCATTAAATACCAAAGGAATAGTAACAATATCAAATACAGGAGAAGCTTGATAATGGAAGAATGTCATTTAGAGGAAATGGTCAGGACTCACAGAAAGTATGTCTTAAGTTGTGATATATGAATGGGGATGAAAACAGAAAATATCCCATATAGGGAGTTAACACATTCAAACTTCCTAAAGCAAATTTTATTTCCGAGATACCAATTAGAATTGAACACAATATTAAAAATTTTGGAATTAATCTATAAATACATTGGAGGTTTTGAGATATTTGAGCAAAGCCTTTAATATTATGAAAGTAATAGTTTAGCTTATACAGGAGATATGCAAGATTGGAAAGAAGGAACCCAAAAAACAAACAAAAACAAAAAACTGGAAGCAAGGAGATCAGCTGTACAATAACCCAGATCTGAGGGAAGGAAGTGTGTGGCAGTGAAAATAGAAAAGAAAGACTGCAAGTACTGGTACTCTGATAGAAAATTTAGCCTGGTAATGTTCCCATAAGGCGATGGAATAAGTGAGAAAGAAATATAGGATGATTTTATGCAAGTCTGATTGAGAGGAATATATTTAGGAGACAGGTAAGAAAAAATGAAAACAATTTGGGGAAGGAGTTGATGTAACACCTGAAATAGCATGTAAAATGTTGACCAGCTGAAACTAGTTTTGCTTCCTTAAAACAGATTTTTTTGATTAATCAAATTCTGAGTTATTTCACAGAGATGGCACTGCACATGTGCAAGATGGGAACTCAAGTCCCCAGGATGACCCCGAACCAAGATTCTTCAGTCTGTGTATCCCGAGCAATAGAAATGTTGCCATCAGAGCCCTTTACAAAGCGAGAGGTCCTTTAACAGGGAAAATCTGGCTTCCAGCAGCCCGAGGAGCTTAATTACCATATATGGACTGATTTGAGACTAGCCCATCATCCAAGTCTGAAATTCCCCGAACCTCTTAAATTTCACCCCAAACCCTGGAAGGAGGAGTCAAATTTGAGCCCTGTCTCTGGTCTCCTTGCTGGTGGACCTCACAACAAAACCTTTTCTTTTCTCAGAAATCAGTGCCATGGTATTGGCTTCTATGCTCATCGGGCAGTGAGCTTTTGCTCTGTAACATACCTACAAAGTTTCCATCTACTCCATGGAATGCAATTAATATCCTTAAGACTTCCGTGGTCTCAGGGTTCTGTCAGCAGAAACTTGTACAACCAAGTAATTTCCATCTAGAACTGCTGGTATTCTCTTCTACTGTAAATTTTACAAATGTTACCTGTGAGGGAAAACATTAAAGCGATGTCTACTTTGGTTTGCCTATTATTGTCTATTGATTAATCAATAGTCAATTAAGCTGTTTTTTCTTTTTCTTCTTTTTTTTTAACGCTTCTTTCATAAATTGATGTTTTAACTTAATGTAGCAAATTGTGTGCTAGTGCAGTATAGACACAGAACAAAATATTTATATTTATATGTACTTATTCCATATGGTAAGGTAAAAGCAGGTGTAGTAAAGAACAATGACAAAAAAAAAAAAACAACATAATTTTCCCAAAGATGAGAAGGGAAAAAGAAACAAACCTCTGAGAATGTTGGTATGTTCTATTTCATCATGATCAAAACATACTTTTTTCTAATTCTTATGTTTATATTTTCCAAAACATATAAAATAACGTGTAGTTTTAATGGTGAGCCAGGCAGGATCAGTTTGATGACAAAAAAAAATTTGTGGGAAGGGTGACTGATGTCCTATACATTTCCTATAATCTCCAATTGCCTTCGGTAGAGAGCCAAGATTTGGCCTAACTGAGCAAACTGCTGTCTTTACATTTTAAAAAGAAAACAAAGAATATACCATTATAATTTTGAAAAATAAATTCTAATTTCAATTTCTACTAGCTTCCATAACATGGAGAGGATTCGTGTGTTAACATTTGTTTAAAGCATGGAGTGGGACTTCTGGGCTAACTGCCAACTCCTATTAGAATTATTTTCCCCTCAATCACTAGTTCAAGCAGGCATGATATCGCAATGCATAAATAGTAGCACAACAAGTAGGAAATCTGAGACAATCCCTCCCTCTTGATCCTCCTGTTATATTGAGTACTAATGGGATTTACTTTCTAGAGTACTGCGTGTAGTTCTGGGACTCTGACAACTAGGGGTAATATACGTAGCTAAGAACCGAGAGCAAGCAATGGTGATTAAGTTAAAAGAGAACCTAAGCTAGAGTGACCCCTCTTTCAGAGCAGGTCTGGAACATTTTCATGATTAAATATCAATAACAGCAGAAAACTTCTCAGATAAGGTGGCTAACAGGGCTACAGCCCAAGCCTCACTACCTAAGGGGTTACAACTTCTAAAGATATTATTTTGATATATACAATTTTTATCTAAGATGAACTGCAAAGAATAGTCTAGTATAAGTTGACCTGAAACAGGGAATCAGGTATTCTGGGGAATTTCCTGAAGAAGCTTGAACTTGGCTTTCATAAAGGCAGAGAAGCAGGATTCTAATTGCAGAGAGACAGGAGAGAATAGTGATGAAGTGTACATTAATGTCACATCTTTTCTCACTCCTGATTCTTTAGGAGGATATTGGTTGTACTTCTGAGTGGGCAATCTTTACCTGTCCCACTCTTCTAGCAGAGGCTATTTTAATCTGTCACACTTTGGGGTACATTTCATAGCTTGTCTTTGTAATTCCGCACTGATGCATACAGCTCCTAGACTCTGACTGTTTATTGTGACCCAAAGGTTTATTATAGTTAGACTGGCTATACAGTATTAGATACCATCAATATTTCTCAGGCCTGGTTATAAATATGGATTTAAATGTTCTTTGAGCTTTTGAAAAAAATACATAAAAAATACAGCGAAATTACTTCTCTGCAATTGTTTCTAAAATTAATTTTTTAAATGTGTACCGATCATTTAAACTGTATGTAAGTGGGAGAAGGGTAGGTGGTGGAAAGTTTATCTATAAAACTCCAAATGAAAGGTGGTGGTTGTAATTTTATTTCTGTGCAATAACTAAGGTTAGTGTCCTATTTCAAACTTGTCATTGAATTAAAATAATCTATATCAACATATCCTCAGAGTTGGAAAGAAAATTACATTATGAATAAAAGGTTGTTTCTGACAACAAATAATTCATCCACGAGACATGAAATGCTTTTGCAGAAGTTTTAGCTCTTCTTACTATCAAGTTAAATTAATTTTCAACCACAATCATTATCCAGAGTGAGAGAATACTAAGAGTTAAGGAGTTTTGTTTTTGATTTTTTAATCACATCTTAATATTTGTCGGGTGGACTAAAAAGTTCCTTTGGTTTTTTAAGTAAAAATAAAAGACACATTTTTCATTTTCACCAAGAACTTTATTGAACAATGTATTCACCTTTTTGTTCCACTACCTTCTGCCATTTTCCAGGCAACTTCATAATTCCATTTTCCCAAAACTTATTTTTTTGAGCAAAGAACTGTTCCAGGTGCCTTTTACAGCCTTCCAGGGAATTGAATTTTTTTCCATTAAGAGAATTTTGTTAAGACCAAAATAAATGGAAATCCAAACGTGCAATGTCTGGTGAATACGGCGGATGAATCAGAACTTCCCAGCCCAGCTGTAACAGGTTTTGCCTGCTCATCAAAGAAACATGTGGTCTTGCACTATCCTGATGGAAGACTATGCGTTTTCTGTTGACTAATTACGGACGCTTTTTGTCGAGTGCCACTTTCAGTTGGTCTAACTGAGAGCAGTACTTGTTGGAATTAATCGTTTGGTTTTCCAGAAGGAGCTCATAATAGAGGACTCCCTTCCAATCCCACCATATATACAACATCACCTTCTTTGGATGAAGACCGGCCTCTGGTGTGGTTGGTGGTGGTTCATTTTGCTTGCCCCACAATCTCATCGGTTCCACATTGATGTACAGTATCCACTTTTCATAGCCCGTCACAATTTGTTTTAAAAACAGAATGTTTTCATTATGTTCCAGTAGAGAATCGCATAAGGAAATATGGTCAAGAAGGTTTTTTTCACTTAACTTATGTGGAAGCCAAACATCAAAGTGATGAACATAACCAAGCTGGTGCAAATGATTTTCAACGCTTGATTTGGATATTTTGAGTATGTCGGCTATCTCCTGCATGGTATAACGTTGATTGTTCTCAATTATTATTTCGATTTAATCGCTATCAACTTCAACTGGTCTACCCGACTGTGGAGCATTGTCCAGCGAGAAATCTCCAGCACGAAACTTCGCAAACCACTTTTGACACGTTTGATCAGTCATAGCACCTTCTCCATACACTGCACAAATCTTTTTGTGCATTTCAGTTGCGTTTTTACCTTTCTTGAAATAATAAAGCGTAATATGCCGAAAATATTGCTTTTTTCTTCCATCTTCAATATTAAAAATAGCTATACAAAAATTCACCAATTTTGATGTCTTTTTTTAAAATATATGCTGATGTGACTGACAGCTGTCACATACAATCTAACAAAAATGTTCTGAGTGAAGTTAAAGACAACTAAGTGCTACTAGAGCCATCTTACAGAAAAAAAACCGAATGAACCTTTTGGCCCACCCAATACTTGGAGATTGACTAATGTCTACAATGATTCTCTAAAGATCACTGTCAACTCTTTGGAGCAATTTCTCACTGGTGGGCCTATGACCCTTGACATCAAAAAGATCATCATAATCAACATGTTTCCAAGGACTGCCAAAGAGTATATACATATACATATATTTATTTATACATATACACATATATATACATATAATGTATACTACAAATATTTTGACCTAAAAGCCACCTTAGAAAATAAATGTATTATACGTAGGTAGATATGTAGCAAATATATGGGAGACAAAGGACATAATAATTAAAAATGCAGGTTTTGAGGTCAAAATGCCTAGATTTGAATCTTTGTTTTATCACTTAGAATGTGGTATTTTCCCACCACTTAGGAAGATTACTTAATCACTCACTGTCCTAATTTTCTCATCTACAAATTACAAAATGTACCTACACTTAACCCCCAGAGTTATTGTGAGGATTAAATGAGATAATACATGAAAAATACTTAGAATACCGCCTGGAATAAAGTAAAAAGTCAATAAATGTCCTAAGATGATGATAATAATGATGAAAAGGAGTAGAATGGGGAAAAGAAAGAAAACAGTCAGCCTTGGCAAGAGTTAGAACGGCTGTTCATTACTTTGAGGCAGGCAAAGGTAAAAATTACAGAAACAAACCCTTTTTTGGCTACCAATCTTTTGCAGCTCTCTTGAATTCAAGTTTAAGGAAAACATGCAACTTGGTGTTAACATGACCAAGCTTCGCTCAAATGTGTCTTTATTATTTACTGCTCACTTAAGCCCAAAGTTTAAGAAAGGAAATTATTCCTATGGCAAATACTATAGAAAGAAGTGGATTTGGTTCCAATCTGAATATGAAATAATTGAGGGTAAATGAGAGAACCTAATAATATTCAGAATGATCAGGATACCATGGTTGAAAAATAAGCACAATGCCATTAATCAGTTAGAGGCTCTAATGTGAACAAATGACAAACTATTAGGCAACTCATTATTTAATAATTAGTGAATTACTAATGGTTACCTATAGGATAGTTGTGTAAAAATTTTATTTCAGATATTCCAAGAAAAATTTACTTATATAGATTTGTTTCTGGCTAAATCATAAGTCAATAACTTAAAAAAATCTTAATTATGTGGTTTTTCATCTAAGATTTTGCAATTAATTTACTGTTCATCATATCTCAGTGTGCAGAAAATAGAATTTAGAATTTCATCTTTCTTTTTGTTTCTCTACTCATATTTCCAAAATTGTGCTTCCATGTACAGGAATATCTACTAGCTATGATTCCTCCATTGGGGGGAAAAAAAAAAAAAGCTTAATTTTCAGCTGTGAAAACCTTATGTTTTCTCTGAGATTTTTCTGAGAAAACCTATTGGTATACACAGTTAATTGCAGACCACGAGGATCCTTTTTAAGTATTGTTTACAATAATGCCCAGGACTCAGATCTTTACAGCCTACTTTTACAAAAAGTCTACCTTCACAAAATCCGATTACATTCTTAAAGAGATTAAACCCACTGCTGGGGTGGGAGGGGGACTCCGACCAGAAAGTTGTGTAGGGAAGGAACAAGTATATGTTTACAAAAGAAAAAAAATAAATCAGTGTCCACTTTCTGGTTCTGTTTTACTTAAAAATAAAATAAAGCCTTAGTATTTATGAAAATACATTTTTAAATTGGTCACCATGGCATAGAAAACAGCAGAACATTGCTAACCACTATTTTAGGGACTTGGTTTGTTTGCTTATTGAGAAAAAAAAAAAAAAAAAAGCTCTGCATACAAAAATTTCTAAATACTGACTTGAGGATATAGATATATTAATCCTTTATTATGATATGATGTGCTACTGAAGCACAACTTTTTACAAAATATAACTTAGTTGTGTAAATGGAGGGTGGGGGGAACACAGCCAAATCATCAACATATCATGCTGAGAGTAGTGATATGTGCATTCATTTACAAAAAAAAAAAAAAATAAAGAGGAGATGGGAAGATCACAGAAAGGCATATAAAGAGAGATGGATCCAGAGTTGTCACTGCTATCCACATTTTTACTCCTTTTGGTCACACCTAGACCAAGTCTGCTGGATGGGGTCTCAATGCAGCGAGTAACCCTACAGGAGAACTAAGACGAATGAGCATTCCTCAAATGCGGTACGGGCTCTGATCTATCGGCGAACTGAGTTCAGTTCCCCCTTTCTCAGGAAGAGAAAAGGAGAAAAGCCAGACCCAGTCCTTTGGTTTTCAATAATGTCAGCATTTCTATGTGACCATAATAATTAATTATTCATCCCTCATTCACAAATTTATTTAAATTCCTTTTGAACATATTCTTAAGTTGGGCCATAATCCTGAATAAGTTTCTTAATTGTATTACCTGCTAATGAGTAATAATTACTTTTATTTTTGGCCCTAAGAGAGACCCAAGGGACCCCCAAAGGTTGCGGTGGTATGGAATTTGGCGAAATCCCCAATCAACATACCCATATGCTTCACTATGATGCACTATGTTAACATATCCTTACTCAGTCTCCTTCCTTCTAAAAGTCTCTCCAACATCTTAATAACTTTAGCTATTTTTCTTTAGATGTTCTTCTTTTTAAAAAATGTTTTACTATATATACTTCCTTCTTGAGGTCTGCTAACTGTAATACCTCATAAATGTCTAGCTATAATTGTACTGTGGTTTAGAGCTCAGGATACCTGTTTCCCTCTAGAACTCTTCCTGATGAGGCCCAGAAGATTTTTAGTACTTTGTGCTAGTGTCTTTCAGAAAATGAGTGGTAGGTTATCTTCTCTCTTAACTAAGTTAAACAGATTCAGCTTTCTTTTCCCCCTGCTATGTGTTTATGTCAGCCTTAAGCATACTTATTATTTTTAATCCCATAAATATTTTTCTGACATTATTTCTGAATGTTTAGTGTTTTTCCTACTAGGAGGTGCCTCATAGCAATGTATCTTTCCATAGTCTATGATAAGGTACAGTTCAAGTCTCTTAGAAATGTACTTGTTTTGAAGTACTAAGAAAATAACTAAAGAAAAATCTATAGCTCTTCATTATTAGGAATAAGAAATGTTAAATGTTGAACAAGACTCTGATATATGTTGAAAAAGAAACAAAAAATAACTGATTTCCCCCCCAAATCCTTGGACAATACTAGCAATGAGCTACAATCTATTATTAAATTGTCAAGAAGTCTTGTGATTCAATTTTTCTTTCTATAATTTCAATCACAATGAAGATATATGTTTGAGCCACATCTTTGAAATTCTCCAGGCTTCAGTTTTCTCATTTAAAAATTAAGAGGATTTAACAAGAAATCTTTAAGTTCCTTTAGAACAGATGCTTCTAATCTGAATTTTGAATGAAAATTTAAGATCTTATTCCCTCAAATCTCTTCTTCTGAAAATTATTCAAATAGCAAAAATGATATTTTTAAATATTAACAGGAAAGTGTTCTTACTATTTTAAGCAGTCTTATTTATCTCTAAATTACTTTCAAATATTCTTAAAATATCTTAGGTTTAAGGCACCAAGACAGATATCTCTCTTCCAACTCCCTGGAGTAATGCAAAAGGACGACTACTTCATTTACTTTCTCTTATGGTTATGTTCAGAGGGACCCATCATAAGATCCATTCTACCTCTTTACTAGCTATCACAGATTCATAGAAAGGGGCAGAACATAATATATATATATACACAGAACTTCCATTATTTTACTTTTACGCAGGCTTGAATGTTTCCAAATGAAAGATGACTTAAAATTCGATCCCCAAATCTGACATTGTGATAAGTCAAAAACTGTTCAAAGCATATGGAGGACTGCGTTAAAATTTAATTCTGAAGAATGTAAAATTGTTTGTAACTTTTGATCTGCAACATTTACACATATATATGGACAAATAATAGAAATATTTGTAAATATTAAAATATCTGATATTTGGTAATGGAATTATGGGTGTCCTTTAAATGTATCTTAAACTATAGATCATTGTTTTAAAAATAAGTATATGAAATATCATACATACTTTGAACATTGATTTCTATAAATATTTGACACAAGGAGAAGTGAATGAATAAATGGATGGAGGATGGATGGATGCATGTTTATCAAGGCCTGACAGTCTTGCCTTAATTAGGTCTACAGTAGTAAAACTTAGCTTTCAGACTCACTTTGTTTAGCTAGTATCAAGCAGGACTCATTTCCTATATCCCTGCTGATTTTAAAAAGTTATATATTCAAGCCTGTCATAATTCTCTCTTGAATAAGAAACCAAGTCACTTCACCAATAACTTATCCATATGCCCATAAAAGAATTCAAACATACTAGTGCGCAAAACAGAGGACTAGAGCAAACCAAGAGACGTCAGTTGGGAAGAAATATCAGAGTATATGAGATTGATGGATGAGGAAGCTCAAGCAACAACTTTCTCTGGAAAAAGTAGGTATAAATAGCAGAGAGAATGCTGGTTGTTGAATAAGTGCACAGACTGGAAAACAATCTGAAAATTTAATTGTAAAGGTTTGTCAGCAGTGAGGTCTATAGTGGTTTATAGCAAATCCTTTGGTAAAAATTCTCTAACCAACAGCCTTTAAATTTTATATACTGTAACTGATCATCTGCTATTTTCTAGGCTTTTCAATTGGGTTCAAAGTGTAAGCTTTAGTTTATTTAAAATCAATAAAAATAAATCAGAGTCTGAGTTTAGCTATAACTAGTTCACAATGAGAAGAGTAGCTCTGTGAGAGATAGGCCATTTGTTATGCTCCACGTATAGAGAATTTATATGGGTCTAATATTAAGCCATAGAGAGTTTTTTGATTCACTTCGTTGATATGTGTAGCCTTTGATGAGCATTTGTATTAGCCACACACGCCGGTGTAATTAGCTGAAGTAAGAGAATAGTCATAAGCAGTGTAGATTTGAGCATTTGATAAGTAATTCTGAAAGGCTCTGTCATATTTCTTGGACTTTATTTAAATGTATTTGCTAATTTGCTGTTCTGATATGGAATTCATCACATGGACAGAATACACTGTATTAGGTGTCACATAGCTAGTTAACTCACTATCTAAATCAGAAGGATGAAGCTTACATCTACCCTATATTTTTAAGGCAAGGAGAGAAGTTTACTTTTAAAAAGGGTGGTGAAAATGTAAAGCATCTATGGCTTCTCAGGCAGAACTCTGCAGGCCTGGCAGTGATGCAGACAGGGCTATGGATGTGGCTTCAAGGAAAAGATAACCAAGAGTCTAATTTTTTTGATAACTTTGGTGTTTGGGGAAATGCTATTAAAGTTGAAGTAAAATTGTTGGCTCTGGGGAGGTATTTTTGACTTAGACCTACAGTTCTGGCTGAGATGGTGTCAGAACTGTGAGGAGAAAGACTTGGCGACATCTACCACATTAATCCCAGATGCTACTGTGGTGGTAGCTCTTGTGGTTTGGAGTCGTTTCAATGTATCCAAGGGAGGGCTCCCTTTTTGGCAAATGATTTGGAAGGGGAGGGTGATAAAACTGTCTGAATTCATTTTGGGTACAGATAAGAGGCATTTCTCTACAAGAAGTTTTTTAAGGTTGTGGGCCTAACTTGCATTCTAAAAGAATTCAAGTTTAACTAAACCCCAAACTAGTTTTTGAGCATTTCATAGTTACACTAGTGTCACATAATGTTAGAATGAGATAGCTCTTAATAAATACACTGCTCACGATTTCTTCTCACTGTGGCCTCTGTAGCTCCGTCCAGGGCCACCTCCTCAGACTTTCACATCTGCCTCCTTCCTTACCTCTGTTATGGCAACAAGGTTTTGAGAATGAATCTCTCTTCTGTGCTTATATCAAGTAATGGGGGGCTATATTTAAGCTACTGAATCTAAGGCTTGACTTGGATATTTATTTTTGCAAAACAGTATCTATCAAGTCAGAACCTAGGTAGAAATCTTTTCAAATTCTATATCAGATAGACGAGGTTTGAATCCCTGCTCTACATTCACTAGCTGTTAATAAAACTTAAGAGACAGTGTCTTAATCAATCCAAGCTTAGGTTTCCTGGGATTGACACAAAGATTAAATATAGTATAAACATAAAAGCACCTAACATAATGGCTGGTGTAGAGAGTAAGAGGACTTTTTGTTTGTTTGTTTGTTTACCTCTCAATTTTCTTCTACTGCTCTATTACCAAGTGTTGAGAAACCCCGTGTAGGCTTACATGACATCTTTCCCTCTATACACAAACACACGCACACACACACACACACACACACATATTTTCATTGGTAACTCAGAAACATTTGCAATTTAGGAGAAAGTATTAGAGCCTAGAGAATTAGAAAAAAGAAAAACTTATCTAAATAAAATTTGATAAGAAGTAAAATTTAAAGCCCATGTATTAATCTATGAATGGCACAGTAGTACCATTTCAAGCTCCCATTTTAAAGAGCTTGTAAAACACGCCAGTAAAGATTAATACTTTCACAAATTTCACTTACATGAAATACTCCATATGAAGTTATTTACTATGTTAATTAGATACACTGACAACTTTTCTCAGGTTCTTTTAATTTTTTTCAACATTGTCAGTTCAAGGGGCTTCATCTGTCTTAACACTCCATGTTATTAAGAAGCCGAGACTGCAGGTCTTAGTAAGCCTGGCTACTCATTAACTCTTTCAGCAAATCATATCCCAAACCCTAGAGTAGTCCCTGGGTAGTGCACACATAAGCAAATCTGTTCACCACTAGAGCAGCACATGGCTTTGGCAGACAATAAACTAGTCTCCAAGTTGGAATAAAATAAGTCCTAAGGATCTGAGCAAGCAATTGCTGTAGGACCACAACAGAGATAGTAATAAATTTTAATGGGAAACGGAAAGGGGCAATCAAGAAATTTTTCATGAGGAGTGTAACACTGACAAGGATATGGAAATATAGATGACTGAGATTTTTGATAAATAGAAAGGTGCAAGCTTAAGAAAGGGTATTCTGGACTTGGAAACTAGATGAACAACGACACAGAAATATAAAGGTATGTATCAGTTTGATTAGCTTAAGCAGAGTACAATGTTGTGATGGGAAATGAGACCTGAAAGGTAGGCTGAGGACAGATCAATGCAGGACTGATTGGGGACAGAAAAGAGACAGAAGTGCACTGTTCTCTGAATACAAATCAAATGAAGATAGTCAATCGCTAAGTCAGTTTTTTTCACGCTGAACGAGAATCATAATTTTCCATTATTTATTGATTTTTATTGTCTAAAATGCCATATTAGATACTGTACTAGAAATATATTGTGGGGAAATACATTGCTGCATGAGAAATTACCCCTGACTTTAAGATACTCACTGGAGTTAAGAAATGTATTGGAGCAGACAGGCAAGGCAGAAGAGAAGAAAGGGCTTTAACAAGTACAAACATAGCAATGCAGAAGAGTGAGAGGTTCATGTGGACAGGGTTGACACAGGTCAACGGAAAGCATCAAGGAATAAATAATATTTAAGCTCAATCTTGGGGAAAAAACTGGATTTTGATCACTAAAGACAGGAAATGGAAGACATCCCAGGGAAATGGAGGAGCATGCAAAAGATATAGGATAGTAACGTTTGGTCCAATTTAAGGAAAACAAGAACATAGCAGAGAAAACCGACTGCTTCTACCAAGGGAGGGACAAAAATGGGTAGAAGGCAGATAGTAGGTAGGATGAACTTGGAGTTTGACTGGATTTATACATTGGGGAAAGATGATAAAATGTCTTATGTACCATGAAAAAAATATTCAGTAGGCTATATAAAGCCATAGGAAGGCACGAGAAGAAAAGTGCCATAACCAGACTGATCTAATAATGAGAAACCTCTGGCAGCAGTATGAAAAACAAACAGAGATTCATTCATTCATCCATCTATTCAACCAATAAGTAGAGACCCAACTTCTACTATATGCCAAGAACTGAGCCAGGTTTGGGAATACAATGAACAAACAAAATAGGCTCTGACCTCAAAGTCAGGTGTTAATCAAATAACCACATAAATAATGCATAATAAAATCCAGTGAAAAGTGCCATGAATGATCTTTACAAAAGGATTTCATTTGGTTTTCAGTATTCAGGAAAGCTCCCTGAAGAAAGGAAGCTTTAAGTTAAAATCTGAAAGATGGATAGGAATTAGTCTGATATGCGTTTATGTGTATTTGGGAGGGAGGCTGTGGGAGTCAGGAAGAAAACACTCTAAGCAGAAGGAAGAGCTTGTACAGGAAAGAATGGTACAAGACTGAGCCCGTGCTCTAGAGCCCGCACGCCACAACTACTGAGCCTGCGTGCTACAACTACTGAGCCCGCACTCTAGAGCCCATGCACCACAACTATTGAGCCCACGCTCTAGAGCCCGCGCGTCACAACTACTGAGCCCGCACTCTAGTGCCCGCACGCCACAACTACTGAGCCTGCGTGCCACAACTACTGAGCCTGTGCTCTAGAGCCTGCACACCATAACTACTGAGCCCACACTCTAGAGCCCGTGCGCCACAACTACTGAGCCTGCGCTCTAGAGTCTGCGCGCCACAACTACTGAGCCCGCGTGCCACAACTACTGAGCCCGTGCTCTAGAGCCCACGCACCACAACTACAGAGCCCGCGCGACACAACTACTGAAGCCCGGGTGCCTAGAGCCCGTGCTCCACAACAAGAGAGGCCACCGCAAAGAGAAGCCCGTGCACCACAACGAAGAGTAACACCTGCTCGCCGCAACGAGAGAAAGCCCGCACGCAGCAATGAAGACCCAACACAGCCAAAAAAAAAAGGAATGGTAAAGAACAAAACTGTAAGGCAAGTTGGAACTAAGAGAGCATGGGAGTTTAGGATTAGCAGAGGCAAACTATTATATATTGGATGGATAAACAACAAGGTCCAATTGTATATAGCACAGTGAACTATGTTCAGTATATTCAGTACTTCAATATCCTGTGGCAAACCATAATGGAAAAGAATATGAAAAAGAATATATATATATATATATATATATATATATATATATATATATACACACACACACACATATAATTGAGTCACTTTGCTGTACAGAAGAAATTAACACAACAGTGTAAATCAACTACTATACCACAATACAATTTTTTAAAAAAAGAGAGAGAACAATGGGGAGAGCAGAGTGAGATTAGAATACGGACACTAGCCATGCAGGGAGCCAAGAGAGAATTTGGTGTTTGTTTCTAACATTTAAAAAAGTTACTGAAAATTTATTTCATTTGCAAGGCAGTTCATGAAATGGTCCTATATTCAATACTGTGTAGAAATTCTCTACATTTTAACTGTAAACTCCTCAAAGCTAAGAATTATCTATAGTAAATTCATACTCCCTAATAAAGAATAATGTGCAACTGTTATAACTGTGGTGTGATAAGGACAGCAAAACTTTATCTGTTTTCCAAACAGATAAAGTTTTAATAGCTTCATGTTTTAGTAACCCAAAGCATCAAAGATAACTAATGGCCATACTATCTTTCACATCATAATTACTTTCATTTCATTATTTTAATACTCTATGTTTCATAAAATTATTAGAGATCTGAAATATTTTCCTTCAACATATCATGGCAGAAAGAAAGAAGGAGAGAGAGGGAGAGAGAGAGAGAGAGGGAAGGAGGGAGGAAGAGTTATAGTGATTCCATTTGCACACTTTTGAAATTGTTATTGCATCCTAAAGAACAAAACACCTGCTTCCTTTTTATCACCATTTCATCAACATGCCAATGTATAAAATTAAGTTGAGATTGACCTCTTATGATAAAGACAGAGCTGAAACTTTCCAGTCATGGATGTTTCCTACATTTCCATGCATCTCAACTAAAATATAAACTTTTTACTTTGGTTTTTAAATATCTTCCTAGAAACTTACCACTTTGTGAAGGTCACTGGCAGTGAGCTGTGAGGTGACCACAGAATCAAGAATAAGGGTGAGCTGCTCAGAAAGTCCAGAAAGCACTGAATCAAAAAAGAAAGTTTCTCCTTTCTTGTTTTTCAGCTGGTCAGCTTTGCTCTTTTAATCTAATATATTCTGGTGGAATGCTGCATATGACATAGTGTATTCTGTCATAGTGACCTTTCTTCCTTTTGAAAACTTGGCTTATAGCTTCAAAATACACATATATTTCCATTTATAAAGGCAACAATGGAAGAAGGAAGACACAGAGACAGCTCTGATTCTCTAAGCCTTACACTCAGGACATCTGAATTTGTGGTCCGGCAACCCAAGAGGCAGAGTGGAACAGAAGCAGGTCACAGAGCATGACAGTGCAAAAGAGAAAAGATGCAAAGAGAAAGAGTCATTTTAGGTGTCTAAGAGAGGCCAAGTGAACACTGGGGATAGAGAAGAACTTTATTAAAATCTCGTATGTGCAAAATCCAAACACAAAATCTTCCAAGTATTTAGTCTTCACTTACAACACTCTTTCATCAAGTAAGTGAAATATTTACTGAGCATGTTTTACATCTTGGATTCTGTGTTAACTGATGAGAACTGAAAGAAGAATAACCTAGTGTCCTCAAAAAGTTCAAAAGAGTTTGAGGGGGAAAGACATATAAAAAGATACTTTTAATACAGTGTAACATGCATATACAGTATTTTTGTAAGAACAAGGAGGAAGGACACCTAACTTGGTTGGGAAGAACTGCTTGGGATTGTTTCTGAAAGAGAGAATGCTGGAAATTTAAATAGAATGAGGAGAGGTAATTTTTTTCCAAGTGGGTGATGGAATGAACAAAGGCAGATTCTGTGGCAATGAGCAGTATGCAGTGTAGGGAACTATAAACAGGATTTTGGGAGATGAAGTTCCGCATCAGGGAGTGTGAAGACATTAGGCTGGTGCATAACTGGGCATTAAAGCAATACAGGAGGTCGTGTTAAATAGCTCGGGTTTTATCCTGAAGGTAGCAGTAAACAATTGAAGGTTTTCTTAAGCAAGGAAGTGATATGACCACAACTGTGTGTGTGTGTGTGTATACACACACACACACACATATATATATACACACACATTTATGAAGACCCAAAACAGAAGCAGCAGGACCAGTTATGAAAGCACTGCCATTGTCCAGGTGAGACATGAACGTTCAAACTAGTGGAGTGGTGACACTAGAATATGCCAGAGTTTGGTACTGGATTGTATCGTTATGGACAATCATTAAAGAAACTGCATAATCAAAGATGACTCCCAGCTTTCTAGAACTTAGAAGATTTTAGAAGAGAAACAACTTAGGCGAAGGATAAAATGTTCAATTTTGTAAGTGGTCCATTTAGAATACCTACTACCATTAAGGGAAGATGCCCCCACAATAAAAATAATTAAATGAGAATGAAGCTTTGGGGAGAGGTCATAGCTTCGAAATAGAAGAGTACTGGTCACGGATACATGGTGGCGAAACCTTGACAGTGGATGAAATCGCCTGTGTCAGTGACCGAAGAAAAGCAGTAGACTGAGGACAGTGCCTTGGGAGAGGATCAGCATTTCATGGATGGGCAGAAAAAGAAGAGCCACTAAAGGAGACAGAAAACAAACAGCCAGAGGTATATGAAGAATACTGGGAGATGCAAGTGTTCTGAAAGCAGAGAGTGAAGCGATCCAAGAAGGGCCCTCCAAAACAGATCTGCTCCAAAAGTGAATGCTTTCTAATACTTTACTGTTAATGCTTCTAAAAAATGACAATGTTAATAATAAGCAAATATCTCTTGTTCAAAATTCCTTTCGATTCTTCTAATTTTATTTCTTTATTTTCTTATTCCCATCCTCCTCATACCCCAACATGTGCTACTGAGGGGTAATGGAACATGATTACCCACTTGTAACAACACAGCAACTAAACAAGAACAAGGAAGGCGGTGAGGAGTAGGGAGGGGTACGTGAGAGCTTTAACCCTTTTCAGTTGGGATACTTCCAAGTTATATGTGGAAAGTAAGCCATGTATGGACTTTGTTCCCTTTATTTCAGGTTTGATTATTCAGTTTGTGGTTTATCCCCATTCTTCACTTTTCTTTCCTTCTTATGCTCACTCTTAAGCAATTCTGCAGTTTGTTGGCACTTCTTTAGGGGCAAGTGGGGAATAAAAAATAAATTCAATTCAAGCAATATACTTATGTAAATGGTGCTTATATTTTTATATGGAAACTCAAAGCCAGATATTCAAAATGAGTATCACATTTGTTTTGACTGCCGACCCAAAGCAGACCACCACCACTACTCCTTCTAGAAGTAGCCAAGCATAACAAGAAACATAAGCAACCAAAAAACCACACATAAAACAAATCCGAAGGAATGTATGCAGAAGCTAAATAAACAGTGGAGGTCACCAAACACATGCACTGTCAAGAAAAGGGGAATGAAATCTATGGAAAAAGAGAAACCACCTGCCAATTTCAAATAATTCAACTCCAAGAACTGACTGTGGTGAGCCTACTTGCTGATCCCAGACAGTCACCACTCAGACTTTCTGTGCTTTGAACATTAGCAATAACAATCTCAAATTTCATGCAGTGCAGAGCTTAGCACACAGGTGTTAAATCACAATTTCAATTTAGAAAGTGTCCTTGCCCTATTTAGAAAATAGTGAGCTGTTTGTGATGTTTCAAATTTGGAGAAAGCAAAAAAGAAAACCTTAAGCTTGAGTCTTAGTGCAATTCATGTCAACTATATCGATTTTGTTGAATTATGTCTGAAATCCATAGTAACTCACTATCTGGCAACTATCTCTATAATATGGAAAGAAGTAAGACTCTGACTAGAGTTTTGCAGGAGTTTCAACATCTTACAATTTTTCAGGGATACCTGAAGTTTACAAACCCAAGGCAGGGCCCAGGACTAAAGCCATTTACTAAATCAAGACCAGCATCAGGGAAGCTCTAGGGTATAATGGTATATATAAGTTTTTAACTGGGGAGCAAAATTCCAGACTTCAAAGATGTATAAGAATCTCTAATAACGGTTCAGGCAAAGTCTGAAGAACCAAGCTGAGGTGGTGTGAGGTCTTGGCAAATATGTAGGCATAGCAACAGAAATCTGGGCAGCTGTTGATACCACAGACTTCTAAGCAAAGAGGAATTTCGCTCTTAGAATGCTGCTGGACCGTAGCTGCTTGACGCTACTCATCTGACTGCATTCCTGCAGACTGAAGTCTCAGAGGTAGAGATTCATGAGAACAAGAGACAAGAGGAAGCCAAGGCCCAAGAGTTTGCTGGGTAGACAAACTTCCAGGATAACTTGCCAAATGGGTCTGTAGTAGAGTTCTAGTTACATAAACTGGGCACATGTGAGGAATTTAGTTTTGGGAACCACTGAGGGTCACTTTATCAGAATGGTACTCAAAAACGAGGTGAGCTGAGATCTAGGAAGGAAGACAGTGGTTTACACAAGAAATTTAAGTCCCAGTCCAGATGAGGGTTGCAATAAATATGATTTGGGTATGATTAGAGTCTAAAAGCTAATGCTTCCTGGGTCAGCCTATCGGGGATGGTTCTTTCTCAGGCTTGGCAGTGGGCCACAATGGATGGGGGAAAAGGTAGTGACTACTAGAAAAACCAAAGTACTCTCTTCTTCCAATACTGCCATTAGATCAGGAGCCATTAAAGGGCTCAGCCGTGCAGAACAAGGGAAGACAAGAGGGTGAGATTAAGTTAGAACATGGCTGGCAACTCAACTGACAACATCTCTTCCCTGCAAATGCACTAATCATCTTCAAGACTTTGCTATAGAAAATGCGAACCTAAGATTGTAAAGATCTCTCTCGTTAGATAGTCCAGCCCTCTCTGTGCCATTTGAAACTGCTCCACAAGCATCTCCATTAATCAGATATTCAAGGTTTGATGGAACACCAGAAGTGACAGAGACGTCACTACTATAAGAGGCGGTCTACTCACTCTTTGGAATGCTCTGCTAAAACACTCTCCCTCAAAGTGAGCTCAACTCTCTCTCTTTGAGGCTTAGACCTTATTACTACTCATTCTATCCCTTAAAACCAAATAAAATAGGCTAATCCCTCTGATAGGTTCCTTTGCATACTAGTCACTATTTTATGAATGCCTTCCAATTTGTCTAAATCCCTCTTAAAATCTGTTAATTAGGCATGAAATGCCAATCTAGAGAGCAAAGGTTAGAATGGTAATCGTGCCTCTACTATCCTTGATATAAAACAAATTAGATTGTCTTCCCGGCCATGTGATATTGATAACTTAACTAAATCAACTACAGTCTCCACATCTTTTAAGACAGTATAGATAGGAGAGGGGTTGGTTTTTTAAAAAAAATAATATAATTTAATGATTGAAATTTGGGGCATATAGAAAGTAAGAAAATTTAAGTCTTGTATAATTCCAGCAGGGCCTAGGCATGGAAAATGATTACTGAAAAAAAGTGGCATAGGAGACCTAACACTCATGACAAAAAACTAGAAGAAAACAAACATATTTTTAAATAACATAGAGCAGGGGCCAGAGAGGGCTGACTAAAAAGTGGCACAAGGAAATTCTGGAGGGTGACAGCACTGTTCTATAACTTGAGTGAAGAGTTTGTAATTGTGGGGTGGTTACAGGATGGCCCACATTTGTCAAAATTCACAGGCCTGCACAGTAAAAAGGGTAAGCTTTAATGTGTGTTAATGACACATCATTTTAAAAAATTATAATCTGTAAGAAAATATATGCATCATGATGCCAACTTTGTAGAAAAAAGTTATATCTAAAAGTATTAACAGGAGTTATTTCTGGGAAGTATGCTTATGGATTTACTGAAAGACATTTCAATTAGAAGTGAGCATTTTGGTTGAAAGGTCATACATAATCAAGACTGTGAAAGCTGTACTGAGATCATGTGAATGCAGAAATGAGCAGAAAACCACTGGAAATTCAAAGGAGATCAATTCAGTTCAAAGGGAAAAACAATGGAAAAAGAGAGATGTATATATTGTGGACATGTTTGTGGGTGTAAGGGGAGAAGTTTCCATTTGTATTGTAGCCCATGAATATTTTTATTCTTCTTGAATTGGCTTATATGCAAAAGAGGTTGTTCATCAATAATTAATGCCACTGATAAAAATGGTGAGAAGGAAAAAAAAAAAAAAAAACCCAAAACAAGGGAAAAACCAGAATTCTTTATTGTGCAAATAGAGCCCTCCCTTCAGCTAATCAGTACTCTTTGGGATTGGTTGTTCAACTGATTATGATCTATCCAACTGCATTATCATCTTCTCCCTATTTCTCTATCTTATCAGGCTATCAGGAGGAAACCCTGTCAAAAGCTTTACATATAAGGCATCTACCACATTTTTCTTTTTCTCTGTCAAAAAATACAATACAGTGAGTTGGACCAGAGTTTTTCTCTGTGAACTCATGGCTGCTTCCAGTGAGCACTGCTTCCCTTTATAAGAGCTCATAAATCATCCCTTTAATTATTTGTTCTAGTCACTATATATAGCTTTGAGAACTCACCTACTTTTCTGTATTATCTCCTCTTCCCCTCCCCCCACTTCCTCTTTAAATGGGGATCTCCAGAGCCACTCTTTGGACAATTCTTTGGGCAAAATTTTCACTCTCCACATTTACTAAAATATTCCAGAAAGCAGTTCACAAACTGTTTCAAAATTTTATCAACGTAAGAGGTATACAATTTGTTCATGCCAGGTTTGGGAGCAAGGAGCTGCTTTTCAACAATCCTTTCCCTAATGTGGATTCTAATTCCTTTTTAATAGTGTTTGTTTAGTACTTTTCAACCCAAAGATCATTCTTCTTGATTAAAAAAATACAGTCAAAATAGAGGCCAAGTTGTTTTTGTTTTTTTAGTCTTTGATTAAGTCTCAAGCAGCACATCTATCATGGCCTTGTTCTTTCTTATTACTCTGAATATAAGGACATTTGTATTAAAACTACATTTGCAGCATGCATACTGTATTTTTACCTAAGACTTCATGTTCACAGGAGTGAAGTGGTTTATGGGAGAGATTATGGGACAGGGCTACTCTCTCCACTCAATAAGCTACGTTAATCAAATAGCACTGATTGTATTAAACATGAGGATTTATATTTTCACTCCATGTTTACCTAGAAAAATGTAAATCAGTTAAATTTTCCATAAAATTAGTACAAATAAAATGAGAAAAATGAGTAGGTCATATTTCAATTTTAAGTGTTGCATCACTTATAATTAAATATATTTTTAAGTGTTTGTTCTGGATCTGTACTAATATGGTAGCCACTAGCCATCTGAGGCTATTTAAGTGTAAGTTCCTGATAAATTAAACACACTAAAAAATTCAGTTCCTCACTGCAACTGGCCACATTTCAAGTGCTCAATAGCCACACGTGGCTAGACTGTGCTTGACAGTACAGTACAGAACATTTTCATCATCACAGAAAGTTCTATTGTAAAGCACTGATCTAGATATACAAAATGTGATGCCTAGTTGGCTTTTTCAAATCTACATTTCTCTCTTATGAAGTTACTACACATGTCAGTCACTGATTCAGGAGGTGATTATATTAACGACTGTGCATATATTGCCTCTTGAATGAACTCCTTGCAAGTTATAATTTAATGTATTGATTTGCTCTCATATCAATTGATTAAAAAAAAGACAACTAATAAATGTAAATAGATTATAATGCTTCAGATCACAGAACCTAGTGATAATGGTTAATCTGAATTCCCAAGATGTTTACTGCAAAACTTACCTTATTAGCATATCAGCAGTACATTTTAGTAGTATTTGGCAACCAGTTACTATTATTGAGAAAGCTATGGTAATCAACTAGGAATGCATATGTCTGATTTCAACTCAAAAGGAAAATATCAGCTCAAGGACTAGCATGTAAAAAGATAATACACTGAAAATAGGTGTCCCAGCACTAATTCTTTTTCTGTCTTCTAGTGTTTGTCCTCTTAGACAATCCTGACATGCACAAATAGAAACCATAGTGAGCCTCTGAGTAGCTGGTGACTTTTTTTTTCTGAGCCAGAACTGTTTTTAATAGATCTGCAAAGGATATAAAGGAAACTGGCTAAAGTAATATTAATAAAATGGAGGGAGGAAGTTAAAAGACTCTAAAAAGGAGATTGAGGGAAAACTTTTCATGTATGGGAAAACTAAGGAAAGAGAACAAGGAAGAAGGAAAAAATGATGAACAATTAATGTATATAACTGGTGTTTTTCATAGCATAAGAAAATAATCTAGTCCAATTTTTCACTTAAACAAATAAGAAGACACTGATGCCAAAAATGATTATACGATTTTCCCAAGATTACTTCTCTTTTCCCAGGATAATTAGTATATGAAAATCTAAGACCCAGTGAAATGTATCCTTGTCAATATTCTTACCCTCTACACAATAACCCAACTGGCTTCGCCAGTTTCACTCAAGTGTCAGATAACACATTTGCATCCTATTTGAAAAAAGACAAATACGCATTTACTTTAAAGTACAAAAGCCTGAGACTCACAGTCCTGTTAGGCTAACTACTGGATGATTCCTGTTTTGAATTGTTTTATACGTCCCAGAAAAATCAAGTTTTTGAGTAATGGTTTATGGAGGTGTACACCAGATAAATCTGACTAAACAAGTCTAACTCACTCACTTAAGATAAGTAACCTTATAAATTCCTTGAGAGCCATGACTTTTCCTTATTCCTCTTTGGATACCCAGGGCCTGACACAATGTTTGGCACATTGTAGGAGTTCAATCAACATTTAATGAATAAATAGATGCAATCCTCGCCGCTAAACTGTAAAAACGAGGCAAACAACCACACAACAAAAAAACAATCACACACATCCTTTGAAATTAGTTACAAAATTATTCTAAAGACACGAATGGCTGCTCACAAGTGTAGAAAGGAGGCTTGTAGCCAGTGGTTTTTTCTTTTTCTTTTTTTTTAATAACTAATTTAGACAACTCAATGAAGACTTGAAAACTGCTCATTCAGAAATCTAAAATAATGTTAAAATATTGGGAATAATATGAGTCAAGTAAAAACTCAAAGGAAAAATGTCTGGACCAGAAGTAAAGAAATATGGCCTCTTTTGACTGAAATAGTTTGCCAATTTAACCTTTCTTTCAGTTTTCTTCCTTGTAATATGAGAATAGGATTATCTGGCGGACTGTCCCCAGAGGTTTTCATTTTGATACACAATGTTATGGAGGCAGGTTGTCGCCAAAGATGGTTCCCAGTGGTCCCTCCTCTTCCTGCTCGTGCAAGCTACTTCTCCATCAAGAGGGAGTCTATCCCCGCTCTTTTCAAGGGCACTAGCCTCATGACTTGCCTTGACCAATAGAAAGTGGAGGAGGTGCGGGCCAGTTTCCAGCCCAGCCTTTAAGAGAATTTGCTGCTTTTGCCTTTGAGTAGCCAGCTGCCACGCTGAGTGGAAGGTCCGACTAGTTGGGGAACAGTGAGAGACAACTCGGGGAGACAGAGGCCACAGAGGAGCACTGAGAAGTCAGATATGTGGTCACAGCTTTCTTGGAAGTTCAAGCTCAGCCCCATGGCTAGATGAAGGCAGCCAGCTGCGTGAGTGACAGGGGGAGCAGAGGAGCCACTTAGCCAACGTCTCCCCCTCCTCTTCTCCAACCCACAGAATCACGAGAAATAAATTACTGTTGCTTTCAGCCACTAAATTTAGCATGGTTAGTTATGAAGCCATAGACAGCTGTTGGGTTGGCCAAAAAGTCCGTTCAGGTTTGGCCATAAGTGCCTATGTAAAACCCGAATGAACTTTTTGGCCAACCCAATAAAATAGAGGTGAACCTTTGGAAGAGTCAAACAATTTAAAAAATACCAGAAGTTTTCTGAAAATGCAAATAAATGCAAAACTCAAGATAAAGGATCATGGTTAAGCAACTGTAAACAATTGGAAATGCTCTGAAATACGATTTAAAATACTACGACAACACTGGCTTTTAAAATAATTTAATTCCCGTTGAAAATTAGTCAAGGGATGATTCTCAAAATCTCCCCCCGCCACCACCGCACTTTTCAGATGATGTTTACATGAGTATACTCAAGATTATGCAAATTCTTACAATGGTAGTTAAAGAAAGTACATTGAAATACAAGAGGTTGTCTACATCAATTCTAATTTTTATATATATATATATATATATATATAGAACCATACCTATTCATTACTGCATCATTAACAACACATTCCCTTTCTTAGTATCAAATTAAGCCACATGTCACAGATGAGCAAGGCTAATGATATGTTCAGACATTTTAGTTTAGATTGTTTTGCCATTCAGCTGAAGTTGGAAAGGTGACCTTGAGTTTTGTTTTGGATTTATTTTCCTTTGATTTAAATGCCTTTTAGCTTTGTCATTATTACTTCCCCTGTTTTTGAAAGCTTCTTTTGTTCCTCAATGTATTTGGAAATGGAGAGCAGAATTCACTTGCCTTATAAAATTGTCATCTTTCCAGTAATTTGAAATGAGAAAATATTTTAATATAATTTGATCTAATGTTATATAAAACAAGGCAAAGAGTTAAGATTTTAAAATATATGTACACTATTTAGGAATATAAGTAGCAGGCTTTTTTGCAAATTATGACTTCTCTATGTAAATGAAGCTAAGTTTTATAAAAAAGACCTGATGAGAAAGAGAGAGATTGAGAAGAAACATGATATTCATAAAAGGAACTTATGCTTTTATTCTAATCAGGAGGAAAAATTGTTTACTTTTTTCAAAATACAAACTCATAAAGCCCTTTTCACATACAGAATATGGAGAGTAAACGGGGTCTTAATCCAGATATTTAAACTTTAAAATTACAGATTCATAGCACTTTATGAAAACATTTCATGTAAATATTTTATATAAAAATTTCTATAAATCAATTCATAAATTTTAAAAAGCAGAGAACTTTACCTTTAGAGGAATATTGTGGTTAAATTTTGGAGAAATGAATATTCCTTTTTTTAAAAAATGGTGTGAATCTACAACTAACTTATGCATTTTTAATATTTAATGTCACATGTTAATTTCCTTAAAATCAATCACTGTGATACAGAAGATCATACCTTAACAAAAATTTTAGAGGTAGACTATTTAAATAGAAAAGTTTAAAAAGAATCATTGAAAATCTGTAATGTGTTAGGCCCAAGGCACCCATTTTTTATGTTTTCTTTTTTTTAACCTCACAATTCTTGGGGGTAAATAACATCACCACCAATTTGAAAGATTAGAACACAAAAATTTAAAAAGATTTGTGGTAAAATACCCAAGATAACAAAGTTAGTAAGTGTCCAGAGTTGAGTTTTCAACAAAAGTCAGTCTGATTATAGTACCCATAGTATTCTCATTGTTTTACAGTGCCTGGGGTTAATGATTTAAAAACTGTACTTCATTACCTCTCACAGCTTCATAGCATGCCCTTCCCACCTCTTTGTGATCTAGCATCATGCCACCTCCCCATTCTTATCAATTCTCTAACCTAACCCCTCCTCCCCTTCCTTCCCCAAACCTCATCCCACACTCTAGTGGATTAGAGATGGGTGAAGGGATAATTTCGATTGAAGTGGTAAATGCGATGATAGAGATACATTCTGTGTACTCTTGGAGAAAATGGCATAACTTTTTTTGGGGGGGAGGGCTGAGAGTGAAGATAGGGCTTTCAGGTAAAGTTGATCTGGCTCTTCATGGATTGAAGGATGAGGAGGGGTTAGTGAGGTAGGCATTTTAGGCATACAGCCGAGCACATACAGAGCACAAAATGGCATGGTGTATACGACAAAATACATTCCCAGTATTAATGGAATATAAAATCCACTCTACCACAGTGGGGTGAGAGAGACAGGTAGACATGGAGGGTCTTATGTGCTGAGAGAAAGACCATGGATTTATTACTAAACAATGGGAAACTGTTAAGAAGTTTTTAAGAGAAAGAGTGGACAGACTGGATTTATTTTACATGAATCATCATGAAGCAGTTTGGAGAATGAATTGTGGGTAAGGAAGGGGTGTTGGTAGCAAAGGTGAAGACAAGGAGACAGTTAATGGTAAAAGTAATTGTCTGATCAAGAGATATGCCTTAACTACTTCTAGGGCAAGTTTGGTGGGGGGGAGGCAGTGTGTAGAGAGGAGGGTAATGGAGCTTGTCCATATGGTACCTTGTCCAAAGTTTGAAAAGCACTTCTTCAATGAGACACTTTACTTTCCTCTGTTGGAAAACTGTTACAATATATTGACACTTTTGTAAATACAAGACACTTTACTAACAGTGCCTGAAAATCATTAATAAATTACATTCACAGTCCCTTGGGTAAGGTGTCCTTGTGCAGTCCACAACCTGTATGATGGCAAACAGTTCTAGCTATGGTTAGGAAAGGACAGTGTTTATGAATGGTAAATAGGGTGTCGTGAAAGAATGACCAGAGTTGATTTTGGTTACCAGATTGGATGTTGTTATAAACTGAACTGAAGAATCTAGGAAGAGAAAAACATATTGAGGGTAGGAAGAGATCTTAATGAATTGAGTTTGGGGCTCAGGAAGCTTAAAATTCCTAGGGAGTATCATAATGAAAGGTTTACTAGACCTTGGAGATGTACATCTGGAACTCAGGGGAAAGGTCAGAGCAAAGTAAGAGTTATGATGAGAAGGTTACCCAGAGATACATCATGGAATGAGAAGAATAGCAGAAGAAGGGAGTAGCATTAGGGAACTGTCAACATTAAAGGCCGATTAGGGAAAAGATACTTACAAAGAGACAATACTCAGAGAGGCAAAAATCAGGGACAAGTGCTACCAAAGAAAGCAAGGGGCAAGAGACTCACTGGGTGTCAAGGCACCAGGAAAAGTCCATTTTAAAAAGCCCAATGGAAAGTAGCTTTCTTACTCAAATTTAAATCCCTGGCATCTGACACAGGTCTCACCATCTAAAAAGTGCTCGATGTTTGCTGAAGGAATATAACACTCTGTTTCACATCATTTTGCTTTTGAAAAGAGGGTGGCAATGTGATGGAGGAGAAAGGAGCTGGGCAGAAAAAAAACCCCTATTTCCTAAACACCTACAATGTACCAGATTCTGCAGTAGGAGACTTCACTTGCTGTTTCAGTGAAGAAGGGATAATATCCATATTATACTCACAGTAAATTAAAAAGTCAGAGGACTTAAGTGCAAATTAACCACTCGGTCAATAACTAAGCACGATTTAGACCCAATGTCTATTTCTAAAGCTAGGGTCCCTGGTTCTCTCCCAGCTCTGTCACTGACTAGCTTCCGACGAAATGGCAATTTCTTAATTATAAGAAATTTATAGAATTTGGAATAGATGATCTCCAACATCCTTTCATATTCAGAGCTGCAGTTTCCTTAATATTGATTATAGTTAACATCCCTGACGTGTACTTTCCCTCGGCCAGACTTCAAATCCCCCAAGGGAATTTGGACTTAGTTTTCTTCTTCTGGAACTATTTCAGAGAGTTCTAAAGATAACAGAAGCTAAATATTTATTTTTAATAAATGGACAAGTATTTTTTAAAGCAATTTGTTTATTAAACAGTTTAATTAGCTCAAGAACTATTACAAGAGAAGGCAGTTAACATAAGTCTCTTAGACTTACAAAACCGCAAAGGCTTTTAACACTTTTCCAAAGTTATCAGACAACTAACATGCCTACTTTCTGTGATGAAGAAGTAGAAACCAAGCAAAAATGCCAAAGTCATTTATTAAGGATCATTTTTAAAAGCTCTTCATACTCAGATCAGCAAGATGACACACATTGTAGAATACTTAAATAGTATCTTGATTCATACCTTTGCCTTCAACTACATCTTTCAAAAATTTGAGAGAGGTAAAATGCCTTCACTGCGAAAGACTAGAAAGCAGGCTTTATCTAAGACTTAACTGATCATCTTAAAGAGACACTGCTCCAGATTTGAAAGTAAGCATAACTTTCTTAGAGAAGTCACTGGAATAGATCATGCTAATCAATCAATTTTCAAACCTCTAATAAAGATAACATGAGTTACCCTCTTCTGGATTTCATGAAGCACATCATAATAACTTTTTTCTATGACAGAGAAATGCATTTACAAATGTCCTGGAGTTGGGAAACATAATATACCCAGATGTGTGTGAATTCTTTTATTCAACTTTATCGACTGTCTTGCCAATAAGATTTTTTGTTAAGCGGTATGTGGCTAATATGGTGAGCCACTGGTTTGAATCAGTGGCTCACTGTCAATCTGAAGAGGCTTATAGGGTGGTGTCTGAAGAAAGAAGTTCAAGTGGGATACTGGCAATATCCATTTAAGGAAAAATGAAAAAGGAGAAATATATCACAAAGGCTAACAGCCAGGAAGAAACCAAAACGATCTGACCTGTACGTAAATATGACAATATGGTATTAAAAGTTTACCTATGATTATTGTATATATGGAGAGAATACCAAATATCAACACCAAGAAATGTCCCATCTACTATGGTTTGTAATAACTAAACCCTTATAGGACACAATATTTGCCTGAGAACTTTATTTATATGAAGGATATCTGGAAAAAAATTAGAATTTAGACTATCAAAAAGAACCAGAGATGAGTGAAGTTGCAATGGGGTTAGGAAAAAAAAAAACATGTGAGGAACTCAGATTTTAGTTATGGAACAGAAATATGGAAGGCAGAAGGTTAACAATTACACTTAAATGTATTATTCTGCATTAAAAAATCAGGTATAACCTAGCTATAACACTACAAATCAATGGCAAATATACAGCCAAAATTAAGGTTCAGAATTTAACAAAGCAGGAATAAAAGTTTTCCTAGAGAAAAGACTTAGGATTCGTTCAGATAATGACTGAATTCTAATTATTAGACTTATATAATAAATTGCTTGTTTAATGTTGCCATTTGGATTTTATACAGATATTTCATGTCCAAACTGAACGCTTGATTGCCCCCCAACACACCTCTCTTGCTACCATTTTGCTCCTGAGAGCTCCTAATCATCTTTCTGTCTTAGCTTAAATGTCATTTTCTCACATTCACCTTATTGTTTTTATCTAGAGCGCTTACTGCAACTTGTAATTGCCTACTCTTTCTATTTATGTATTAAGCTGCTATCATAAGCCAAATATTGTGCTAGGTATGTGACATACCTCTCTCCTTCACTGGGTTATAAGCCCAAAGAAGACAACCACTATATCTGTTTGGTTAATTCTGATATATTAAAGCTGAACAAAATGAATGAATAACTGAAGGAAGGATGAGAGGGAGAGACTTCTTTTCTTGGTGATAAGGAGAAGAGCAACGTATGACCATTTAATGAGTGTGTACTGCCGGGATTGTTGGGCATCTTCTACTTGTTTAATTCCTCCATCCCTTTGGAGTAGATGGTACTATACTCATTTCATCAAACAATAATTTGAGGATCAGAGAGGTTAAGTCACTAGCTCAAGGTCAACAGCTATTCATTGGTGAAGGTAAAATTCACACCCAAATCTGTCCACTTTAAACCCAATATATTTGCTTTCTATCTCACCAAATATAAGGGTGTCAAGAGATCATTTTGAAAGTCTGTTATTTCTCTGACAGCACAGTATCACTTGAAAGAGCAAGCATTAAAGTTCTTCCCACATTCTGCTGTGGAAAATCTGTGGTTATCAATATTTTCCATTTTTATTTAATCTCAAAATTTAGTTATAGGTAGAAAATAGATACATTAGTTGACGGTTATAAAATAAAACTTGAGACCTTTTATCAGATTGTATTTTAGAATATTTTAAAAATATGACATGTTTTAAGAGTAAACTTTCCTCACTTAAAAAATAACTTTTATCTTAAAATGATACTCATCTTTAAAAAATGAATAAACCAAACTTGTATTTTAAATGAGTTAAGACATTAACAACAAAAGGTTCAGAAAGTCATAAGTATTTATTTTAATTATTTAATGTGATTCCTGAATTCATGTTCTCTGTCTAACTATATATCCCCAATGTACTTTGAGGAGTTTCATTGTGTTCAAAAGGAGCAATAGTTGGGTTTTTTTTTTATCATAAAGAATTCTCTTAGCTTTTTATTCCATGTAAAGCTGTTCCCAAACACATTATTTAACTGATGTGCATTACACAAAATATATTGCTTTGGAAACACTTCAAACAAGGCAAATTCCACAGGAGACAGGGTTACTGACTAACACCTCCTGACAATATGACCTCTTGACTGAAACTTTTCTGAATGTGCATCACAAAAGACCCCTGACACCTGTCATTTTCAGAGATTAACACAAAAATTTCCAAAGAATTCCACAGTGCTGCTTGAACAGAAAAAGAAAGTATATACCCACATTTCAATAAAATTTGCCCCTCTCCCTCTAGCTATGTATTTTAATTTTGACCTGTTCTTATCTGCTTTAAAATCCAGACAACCTTTAATACTAATGTTGTACACAGGCTTAAGTTCATCACTCTCATATCCGATCTCCAACACAACTGCAATTTTCGTGTGTGTCTAAAGAACAAATCCTTCACATCAAGCATCTCAGAGCTTCCCTGAGTAAGCCAAGCCTGCTTTAGTGTTTCAAAGAAAACTGTACACACAGAGAGGACATATACTTATGGTTAAGTGTATCAAAAACCTGAAACAGTCATATCACCCTAATGGAATTGAGTTTTAAAGCTAAAGTTTGCTTACAAAGCTTATTGATATTTGCAAATGAATAATTTAATGCAAATCTGAACATTTGCAATTACCTTAAAAATCTAACATTTCTGGAATTGGGCAAAATAGTCTCAAATTTAATTTCATGTTAACTTGCAATTCAATACCTAAACATATACCTGGATGTTGTATATACATGTGGTAAAAATGAATTGTATTTTTAATGAACCAGAGGGCTTCCTTAATAGAATAATAATGACATTAATGTGGATTTATTTGTAAGGTAAAGATTTTTTTTGCAACGTGAAAAAATTAGTCATTTCTGTTCATCTAGATTTACCTATATCAAACAATGAAATGCAGGTAAATATATACAGCAATTTAGAAGGCATATAGAAATTCTGAATACAGATAGAGACATATGGGTGGAGGTTATAACCAATTAAACTTAGGGAGCTGAAGTAAACACTTATATCACTGGCAGAGCAGAGACTAAAACTGTATTGCAAGTCAGAACACTGGTGAGTACTCAAGGTTCTGTTTAAAAAAGAGAAGAAATGGTGATATACGATGGCTGAAGGGAAATCTGTTTTCACAGTCCACAACTCAGCTTCACAGAATAACCCATACACGCTACGCACTTGTAGCACCAAAACTCATCTGTTTAGTAGGAAAAAATGTTCTTATTTAGAACTGTGTTTTGCGAGAGGGAGAGAGGAGCAGTTACAAGTGTGCTTTACACTGTTTCTTAACTACATTTCAATACAATGATAAAGTAAAAGTTTACATTTATGGAAATAAAGCATTGTTTAGATTTTCAATTTTAAAGTAAATTAATACAATGTTTTATACATTTTAGTTTATTATAAAGCTATATTTTATTGCCAAGTACAAGCGCCGTACTTAACCTTGATATTTTTAGAACTTCTATCCACTTAAGGAAACTTTCATTTGTATGAATTCCCTAAATATATTTTTAAATAATGTAAATATGATGGTGATAGCTAACAGATATCGATGATTTTGAACATGTGTCAAACACTGTTGTACATCCTTTATATACAATAACTCATTTGGTTCCCACACATCTCCTATGAGGATGATATTATTACTATTTCCATTTTAGAAATGAGGACACTGGAGCCTGAAAAGTTGAAAAGAAAGTAAAACACTTTTATATTAAAATATTTGTTGAGACTACTAAACTTGCTCTTTGTCTATTAAAATTTTTCACTGTAGTTTTCTAATTTTTAAATAAATATACATAAAAAATATTCTATTCCAGTTATTTCTCCTAAACTTAAAAAATTTTATCTTGTTCTGCTTCTAAAAGTTTAACAGTCCAGTCATTGTGCTATAAAATACAATTCACCTCAAAAAAACAAAATTACAACTATAAGGAGAAGTCAGGAATTTACAGGTTGGTGGTAATCAAATGCCAAGTT
This sequence comes from Balaenoptera borealis, assembly GCF_965194805.1. Lineage (NCBI taxonomy): Eukaryota > Metazoa > Chordata > Mammalia > Artiodactyla > Balaenopteridae > Balaenoptera > Balaenoptera borealis. The sequence goes on along the minus strand of NC_138864.1, from coordinate 94,613,314 downwards.
TCTCCTTACAAATGACATATGTTACCTTATTTAAAGCTGTTTGTCAGATGATCATTTCTTATTTAGAGAGTAGAGTGCCTAATTAATTATATATTTCTCTAAAGCTGTACTGTACTACCAAATATTAACATGAAAAGACTAGTGGCACCACTATGGGTCTATAGCGGGAAAGGACAACATCAGGAGCTGAAAAAGGCATTAACTTCAACTTTAAATTTCATTTTCCCCTGTTTAAATTAGATTTTTTACGTTATTTAAATGTAATTCTATTACATTTACTGTATTATAGTGACACTTGAAGTGCAGCTATTGCATGAGTCTGCCTGCGCCTCAGGTACAATATAAACTAAAGCTTATAACTCAGCTTTGAAAATTAGCTCATTAATCAAAGGAGATATAAAGTCTAAGCTTCAAAACCCATCTTTATTTACCAGATTTGCAAGAAATCCATTTGGATTTTATTAATATCGGTAGTTATTTTTAAAATCAGATTTTGATTTTCTTTATACTCTTAACCATTCCATTTGCCAGAGACTGCTTTTCTCAGCTACTTATACCATGCCACAACATTTACAACTAAAATACAAATCATAAAATTACCAATAATGGGTTTTGAAGGTATTTTCCCCCTCCAAGTTCACAACATACATATATGAACATTGTAATGAGCCTATTTAAAATATATTTAATACTCAATTTATAAGTAACAGTGAACAGATTCAATAGATTCTTATGAAATACTTTGTGAAGATTAATCTACCTTAAAAAATTTTTTTCTTCATCTGCTGTAAATCACTCTGAAAAGTTTCATTCTAGCTCTCAGATGCATTCATTCATTTGCATTCAACAAAATTTATTGTGCATCTACAGTGGGCAAAATCTTGCAATAGGATTCAGAGAAATGGTCCTTACCCAAGTAGATGGATAGGAAACAAATAATTATATGCCCTGAATGTTGTAAAAGGGGGAATCGACTCACAGTGGGCATGTATTTGTGTGTGGGTGGGAGGCAGATGGATGAGGCCTCCCTGAAATGACTTTACATCTCTGATTTGAAAGACGAGTAGAAATTCCATTTGTTAAGGGTGAATGGTTAGAGGGCTGGAAGATAGGAGGAAAATTTTAATGTGGTGTGCATGTGATCCAGAGAAATGTTTATTAAATGGTCTGAGGAAGGCAGGAGAGAACTTGGTTAACTGGGACGGCGGAAAGAGGTTCAGTGTGGCTGGGGCAGTGGGAGCGCAGGGCAAGCCAAGGGATGAATGAGGCTGGAGAGACGGGTAGATCAGGAGGGGCCCTGTCATGCCATGCCTGATGGACTTTTATTCCAAGTATCAACCAGAAACACCCAGGAGAAAGGGAAATGACACGGTCAAACTTGGATTTCAAAAATATCTGGCTATCCAGGGAAAACCAGATGGGAAAGGGTATTGATGCCCTTAGATAAGAGGAGGAGGGTAGCATAGATGATGGCAATTTGGACAATGGGAAACAGACAAAATCAAAAGATATTTATGAACTACAATTGGAAAGGACTGGCAACAGATTGAATTTGGAGACTGAAGAAGAGAGATGAGATAACAATCCTAGACTTCTTTCTTCATTAGTGAGGTGGACTACAGCGCCATTTAAAGAAACAGGAAGCAATGGAAGAGAAGTCATTTGGGTGACAGAATGATGATTCCACTTGGGATGTGGTGAGTTTGACATGCTAGAAGATATCTAAACAGAGTTGAACCAAAAACATTGCAGGGATTATGAGATCATTAAATTAGGACACTGCTGTTAACTCAATTTTTATTTTACTTTGGATCTATTTATTTGCATATCTGAATAGGGGGTAGGTTTTAAAGGGAAATATCTTAGTCTTGCTTCATTTAAAGAGGATACAAAGAATAGCTATATGGAAATTAGTTGGATTTTTTTTTTTTCCAATTGTGGCCTCCTAGTTTTATTGTTTATCCCTCTTGTTATTTTCCTTTAACAAAAGACTCATTTTCATATATTTAGTATTAATAGACTATGAACTCCAAGGGTGAAGATATTTTTGCTGATTTATTTGCTGTCTATACATAAGCTCCTTAACAGTGTCAAAAATTGACTACATAATAAATGTTGAATAAATGAATGATAAAGATATATAGTATATTTAATTATGGTAGTATAATTACAAAAAGTACCTCAGGGGCAAATGAGAATCTCACCAAATAACTTGATGATGTAACATTTCTAATCCTGTTTTGCAGGGACCTCAGAACTGCAATTAAATTATCAATGCCTATAAACCCTTTGACATCCTCTGAAGAAATTTGGGAATAAAAATGTTTATAATACAAATCTACACATTTTCAGATGATGCTAAAAGTGCTCTGAGAAATGTTAAACTTATGATTTAAATCTTCTTAATTTAAAAAAGCCCCCAAATCAAGTTAAATTCATTGTATTACATATTGATGCTTAATCTAGAATACATTATGGGTCAGTATGAAATGTGAATTTCTAATTACAATTAATTAATTTCTAATTAACTGCAAATTGGCTATTGCATTTCACACACAGGTTCTCTACAACTGAGTGAGACTAGTGGTTAGAAGGGAAAAACTTCTTAATAACCCTATGGAGTATTATGCACTTATAGTGTATGTTTTCTGAAGGTGATTTCTTAAACTTTTTGAGAAATACTAATACACAGATACAATACCCATGTAAACATTAAGAACACTAGGGTTATGGTAATATAAACCATTATAATTTTTGTATATTCTTATGTAATAATGTAAAGCTTAAATTGAAAACTGTAAAAATCGTTTTATTAACAAAATTTTCAACAAAATTCACATGATTAAATGGAGCTTATTATTTTGATACTTTATCTCAATCTACCTAATCTGCAATTTTTCTGTCATTTTATTTTTATTTATTTATTTATTTATTTTAAAACATCTTTATTGAAGTATAATTGCCTTACAATGGTGTGTTAGCTTCTGCTTTATAACAAAAGTCATTTTAGAAGACCATTTACATAGTTGAAAACTAGTTGGTAGCCCACAAAGACAAAAAACATAGTTTTGGCTTTGGAACAGCTCAGCTGTTTCGTCTACATTCTTTAATTTTAAATAAAATAAAAATTTGGACTCTCAATTAGAAACACAGCACACTAAAAACAGACACAAAAGGAAATTAATTGTGAAGTTGGAAATGATCCTAAGTTACATACTGTTGAAGGCCAATTTATGTCTTGTTTAGAAAAGGGTCACCCTTTTCTAAGGGTGACGCCTACAGCAAATCTCTTGTTATTTACAGAGAATAAAAAAGCACAAACTCATTTTCTTAATAAGCTTCTTCAGTTCTTCAAATAGTTCTAAGAAATGCCAAAGGCTTGCCTTAGTTAACAAGTACAGATAATCCAAAGTACAGCAGTGTCAGCTAAATAATATTTGATCCCCAAAGATGCCGTTGGTGGGATTTTCATAGCTATAGAAATGTATGAGGTATAAATTTTAGCAATTCTTACAGTTTTGAGTGAGCTTTTATCTTAACTGAAATAGCTGAGTAGAAAAAAAAATGGCTCCAAAAAAATGGAAATTTGTTTTCTATGTGCTAATTGAGCTTCTAAAGGAATAAACTATTTTCTTCTTTTAAATTAAGTGTAATTTTTGTCTAAAATAAAGAATATATGATAATTGTAGAGATTCAAAAATGGAGAAGAAAAAAAAATTACCCTAAGCTTGGTTACCCAGAAATAGCCACTATTAACATAGTTTTCCCACTCTTTGTTTTGTAAAAAATTTTTAAACATTAACTGTAATCATGCAGTACATGTTAACCACACAGACTAAACTGATTATTTTAAATGTCTATTTTCCTCAGTATAAAAGTAATAGTTGCAGAGAACTTGAAATATACAGAAAAAGTCATCAATATTAAAAATAAGTATTATATATTTACTAGTTATAAATGTATTTTTGAGTACTTATTCTCAGTTCAGAATTGTACATGCAATTTATCTAAGTATAATTTGATGCATCCTGGAGATGTCAGTGCTTGCAAGATTGCATTAAGACACAGTAATTATTTCAGAAAATAATTCATGTAACCAGTGAACAAAGCTGTACCAGTGAGAAAGGAATGGTAGAGTCTGTCTTGAGGAGGAGAAATTATTAACATGGCTGAAAGGAGTTTAGCATAATACTAAGTGAGGCTTTATCACCAAGTGCTATAAAGGTGTGGTGATTTAAAGAATTGAGAGACTCAATTTGACACAGTATTACGGGATATCAGTCCATGTTTTGCCAGCTCCTAATCCATGAACAATTAAATGCTCTGTTTTTCAGCCTTTGTCTGTCTCCTGGTTAGATTTCAAAGAGGGATATTGAACTGAGAGCCAGAATCAGGCACAGAGAGTTCTCCTGTGTGTTTAATAATCACTATTCAGCAACAACTATACATAGGATAACTACTGACCACTTGGCGTGTATAGTGACAGTAGGTTCTTTTAAGGATAGAAAGATAAATGATATATGCTTGAGTGCTGGCCTCAAACATCTTACATTCTCTAGCTGGAGACATAAAACATGAGTAAAAAATAGATAATACAAGACATAAAACATTAATTTTATTCTTAGTCTTTCCTATCCTTTATTATTATAGATCTATGAGAATTGTTTGTAAATACTGTCAAAACTACGCATATTTTGTCTACTGACTGTTTACACATAAAGTGCACAACTTATTTGAAATTACTGTGGAAAGTTTCAGAACACTGGACAGTGTGTGTACTTTACTGGTCACATGACATGCATTTCATTGTCTCACCTACAACAGGGATGTTGGTAAGAACAATGGAACGAACCCAAAGGACTACCTTAAAAGCCGTTCTTTGCTCTTCTGATATTCTTACTTGGAATTCTTTACACTTGGAATTGCAGTTTCAGGCCCTCACTCTGCTTTAATCCACTCACAGAGAATGTCACTAGATCATGTACTAGAAGTGCGAATTCCATCTTTGGTCCCAGTGATATAAAAAAAATACTACGTGGTGTCACCATTTTTTAAGCATCCTTTTTTAAACAGCTGTATTAAGGTATAATTTACATACCATAAAATTCACCCAATTTAAGGGTACAATTTAAGGTACAATTCAGTGTTTTTAGGAAATTTAGAGTTGTACAACCACTACCACAATCCAACTTTAGAACATTTCCATCACTCCAAACATTTCCTTTTACCCATTTGCAGTCACAGTTGCTTCCTACTTCTGGTCCCAGGCAACCACTAATATTTCTGTTTTTATCGATTTGCTTTTTCTGGACATTTCATATAAATGGAATTATAAAATATCTGGCTTCTTTCACTTAGCAAAATGTTTTTGAGGTCCATATATGTTGCAGCCTATATCAGTATTTCATTCCTTTTTATTGCTGAATAGTATTCTGGTTATGTAGTACTTATCCATTCACCAGCTGATGGACATTTGGGTTGATTCTACTTTTGGTTATTAGAGATAATGCTACTACAGATATCTGTATAAATGTCTTTGTGTGTATGTATGTTTTCTTCCTGTTGGGTAAATACAAAAGAGTGGAATTACTGGATTATATAGTACATGTATGCTTAACTTTTTAAGAAGCTGCCAAACCGTTTTCCAAAGCGATTGTGCCACTTCACATTGCCACCAGAACTGTATACAGGTTCTTGTTTCTCCTTATTCTTGCTATTATCTGTCCTCCTTATTACGACAATTTTAATGAGTATGTAGTGAGTGAAGAAGCATAACATACCGGTTACAATTTACACTTCCCTAATGACTAATGATGTTGAGCATCTTAGCATGTGCTTATTTCCCATTCATATATTTTTTGGTAAAATGGCTACTCAAATATTTTATTCATTTTTAAATTGGGTTGTCTGTCTTATTAGTGAGTTGTAAATTTCTTTATATATTCCGTGTTATCACAAATTTTAAAGAACCATATTTTTTATTTGGATAGAATATATTTGAAAGAGATGAATGTATGATCAACTGATAGCAGAGATTCAACTGATAGCAGCCATTTTTAAAATATTTGTGATTATTTATTTAACAATTGTTGGTGATTCTTGAGCTAGGATTTAAGCTGTGCATATGTCAGCTCTTTAATCATTATTGTAACTATCACAGTGACTAGTTTTTCTGCTTATACATACATGGATAAAAGCCAGGATACTGGTTGGAGTTAGGATGAATAAAATGATCGATTTTATTTTGGGGCAGTAATCTGCCCAAGCCTCTGTATCTTGCCTTAACATATTTCAATATCAAAGGTCCAATTTTCTAAGAGTTTCTTAGATTATTATAGATCACAATAGAAATTCCTTCATCCCTTCCATCTTTCTTTCCTTCTTCCATTCTTTCTTGCTTCTCAAATTAATTCTCCTCTATAGTTGAGGTGTTACTTAAAATTTCTACTCCTATTTTATTGCCACTTTTTTGAAAACATTTCTTAGCATTGTTTGACATATGTTAGATATACATACGTTATCATTCTCTTCAGTTTTATACCATAACTAGACTGTGTCTTCAAATAATAACTCTGTAATGAGAGGATAATTTAACAAAATTGATGAACTGTGATGTTCAAACACTTCAATTTTGGGAACTTCAGGTAGTCAAAGCTCTTAAAGCACTTCTAGCAACTGAAAATGGTGATAAATTATGATTGTAATCATTACTGTTATTTGTTAGCATAGGTAGTGCTGGTGAATACTAGGCCATCAAGCTTAGTCTCTATAGAAGCGCTATGGAGGATGCATGGCAAACTCACTAATAAATATTATGACTTCTACGTTACGGACTCCTAAATTTTATCGAGTGCATCACTTGTTTAAAGCCATATAAAAATAAAACCAAATTTAAGTAAATATAATATTTTAGATAGTTATATGAGAGTTTTAAAATAGATTAATTGAAAGGGTCATTTTCTGTCTCCGAACATACCTCCTCATACAAAATATCTAACACTATGCCAATAACTTAAAACTATGAAATCACTTAATAATAACCTAATAAAGGACTTTAGGAACAAGTAATTTCCATAGTATGAGGTGGATCACAGAAATCGGTGAAGAGGCTGGCTACATAGAAATTAAATCTAAAGTCTTTGTTCACGTACTATAGTGTCGCCCAAAGGGGGATATGTCTTAATCACAATGATGGAATTTTATTGAGAAAACGATATGCATTGTAAATAAATGTCTTAATTATTTAAGTAACTACGAAATCTCCTATGAAATAATAATGATGGGAATGTACTGTCTTTGATAGGATATAAGGTTTAGGGTTAGAAAGCTTGATTTTGAGTCTGACTCTCAATGTGATTTTGGACAGGTGGTTTTTGAGTATCAATATTCTCATCTGTAAAATGGGGATAATAATAGCTACCTACCTCACAGAACTGTCCAAAACACTTTATTAATGTGCTAAAAATATTCTAGAAACTGTTAAAAGACATGAATATGAGTTTCCCTTATTATAATTACTTTAAGACAGGTATCTAAGTATGCTGGTAACTTTGGAGGTGAGAAGATCCATTTATTACAAAACAACAGTCTTTACTGGACATTTATAACCGAAGTTAAACTATAAAGCTAGTATTACAAAATAATATTTTATGATAATTTTAAAACTAACACAATAATATTTATTGTTGCCATAGTATCACATCTAAATTTAAATATCCTGATGTCATTTGAGTGGTATTTTCTGTCACGAGTAATTGGAATTAATGATAAATCAACTAGAGGCCTCTGAATTTGAAAACCATTCATATGCAGCTCCAACCTCCAAAATATGTAAAGCTTTAGCTTCTTTATAGGTGAAAAAATTGAAGCTTTGGAAGGTTATGTAACATGCCTTTGTTCACACAGTAAGAGTGAGATACTTTTACAACAGCATAAGTTGATTCCAACATAGTAGAATCATGAAATTTTAGAATTTTGAAGGTGGGAGGGATTTTTCAATCTAACCTACTCATTTTGCATGTTAGAAAACTGAGGTCCAATAAAACAAATGGACTTTTCCAAGGTCATACTGGTACAAGAAAAATTAAATACAAGAGAGTGGATCCCCAGGTCATATGACCTCACAGATAAAAAATAGAATATATTAATTTCTACCAAGGTAATTTGTCTTTTGAAAAGTATTAATTTCACTGAAATAATAACATATTCACATCTTAGATTTCTTCAACTATTTTCACATTAAAAAGAGATATCAAACAACATCTCCTCTTCAGGTCACATGAACACCTCCCGTTTTTGTGTTTTAAAGTTAAGCTGTACTTGCTAGTCTTAATACTCTGGTAGTAAATGGGTAGCAACTGATTAGGCTACAAAGGGTGTTTGTTTGATGATTTAAGTATTATATTTTACATTGGGCATCTAAGACCAGAATAATGGAGAGCAATATCTAAAGATCATAAAGATATGTCTTAAAGAGATTTAATTTTGTGTGCACAGCTTTTAAATTCAAATTATTCTTCAGCAACTTTCTCTTTGAAATGAGCTAAATGACATCAGTGGAAAAAATTCTACATAGTGACATTATCCTGACCAACAAAACATCCATATATTCACTTTCTATACCACTCTCTGTTTCAAAAGTAGCTGTAGTAATGAATATATTTTTATTTCACAAACTAAATATTTCTATTTGAGCTTATATATAGGATCCTGTGACTTTAAATATAGGCATATAGGTTTTCTCCTCTCTCTGAATTAAGCAGATATGTGACTATCACAGTTTAAAATCTCATAACACCTCCCACCATATGCCTTATTACTAAAACATAGCACTAAGACCTGACTGGTGACACATATCAGTACCTTTCAAGAGGCCCTCGTTTTGCTTTATAGGAGACATGTGAGCAGGAGACTCAACAAAACACGTTCAAATTTGGGCCATTTCAGAGAATTAGATTGTGGTTGTACGTAAGATTTCTGATAGAGTCGTACATAACTAGAATAAGAGAATTGATTCTAGGCCCAAATGAAGCTACAATGCCCCACACTTCGCTCCAAGGCCTTGCAGACTAGTGATGTCAAATAGAAATATAATGTGAACCACATATGCAATTCTAAATGCAGTTGTAGCCACATTAAAAAAGATTAAAAAAATGTGAAATTTATTTTAATAATGTATTTTATTGGGACTTCCCTGGTGGTCCAGTGGTTAAGAATCCACCTTCCAATGCAGGGAACACAGGTTCAATCCCTGGTCGGGGAACTAAGATCCCACATGCCGTAGGGCAACTAAGCCACGTGCCACAACTAGTGAGCCTGCATGCCACAACTACAGAGTCCTGGTGCTCTGGAGCCCACTCACCACAACTAGAGAGAAGCCACACACCGCAACAGAAGATCCTGCATGCCACAACTAAGACCCAACGCAGCCAAAAATAAATAAATATTTAAAATAATAATAATAATAATATATTTTATTTAACCCAATATATTCCAAAATATTATCACTTTAACATGGATCAGTATTAAAATTACTACTGAGATATTTTACGTTCTTCCTTTTGTACTAAGTCTTCTAAATCCAGTGTGTATTTTACATTTATAGTACATCTTATTTCAGAATAGCCACTTTTAGGTGCTCAATAACCACCTGTGATTGGTTACTGGCTACTGAATTCGACTGAGCAGATCTAGAGTATCTATAGAATAGCAGAGGCTCCACCAGAGCAGGCCTGGGCACGTGGTCTATAGGTCTACAGGGACATGGAGTGATATGTAAAGGGAACTATTTCTCTTCCTTCAGGCAGTTTGATCAGGGTACTTGCACACTTGACAATGTAAGGATTATATAAAGAAAAAGCCTTTTATTACCTGGTAATACAGTTGACTCTTTAAAAAAGTGGGTTTGAACTGTGCAGGTCCACTTAGACAGGTATTTTTCAATAGTAAATACCTCAGTACTACATGATCCGTGATTGGTTGAATCCCAGGATCTGGAGCAACTGCAGGGATGGAGGGCTGACCACAAGTTACAGGTGGATTACCTCCGTGGTGTTCAGGAGGCAAGTGTAATTGACCCATAATTGACCAGCCATTCTTACAGCTGATTTTTATTGAGCACTTACCATATAGGACATTCCTTTAATCTATTTAAGTCACTTAATCCTCACAATAGTCTTGTGAAATAGGATCTGTTCTTATCCCCATACTATACAAGATGCCTGCTTGGAAGACCCTGTGGAAGAACTGCAATCAGTTGTTGCAGATATGATTTCTTAACAAAGGAGGAGAAGTAATGCACCCATAATAATAGTAAACTATTAAAAAATGTAATGGTTATCTACATCACGTCCTGCAGGTACACTGGGTAGACTTGGGAAACACTTGTTGCCTCAGTAATACGAATATTTTTAAAAGCTACAAATGTATATTTTAATGTCATATTCTGCATCTGATAACACGAGATTTAGGAAATTTAGATGAAAACAAAGAGACACTCAGAATCACACACAAACCACTTCTAATAACAATGTAATACGTATCAATAAACACTGAAAAGCAACCACAATAAGATACCTTCGGTCCACAAACAGTGAATATTATACAAGAGATAAGTGAAAAATCAAAAAGGTCAATAAATTAAAGATTGATTGCATAGCACTGCACTGTGAGTAATGAATGAGCATGTTTTCATAAAACCAGTTTTCTTCAATAATCAGTCTAAACCTAAGGACCATTTGTGGACGCTATCCTACTAATGTATCAATTCCTGCTCCAAAGGTATAGGAAATAAAATGATAAGCCAAAGCTAAACAAAATAATGAATCTGTATTTTCTAATAATTGGCTGCTATTTATCTATATGTTTATTATTTGACAGAGTACAGAAATACCCTCTTTACTCCTACTTTTACCTGATTAATTTCTACTCATTCAAATCCTCAAGCCTTCCTTGACACCTCACCACCATTGTTGTCTCTATTTATGCTCTTAAAGTGACTTTCTTATCTCCTTTGAAGTACTTGTCACAGTTACAATTTTACATTTATGTATGTGATTACTTGGTGTCTATATCCCCTGATAGATAGTAAGTTTCATGAAGGCAAGAACCTGATATCAGTTTTTGCTACATATTTTATCTGCTAGCGAAGTGCCTAATACCTAGTAGGCACTCATTAAATATTTGTTGAATAGATTAATAAACGTGCTAAGCATTTTATAAGCATAATTTTATTAACCCCTAAAATAATCCTATTAGTTATTTTTCCTTCTAGGTCATAAAGAAAATGAATCTTAGGTTAATTGATTAGCCCAAGACCACCTAGCTATTAATCAGCATTGAACTCAAGTAGTTTAATTCTCGATCATTTTTCAAAACCCCAGACTTGTTTTCTAATTCTTCCCAGTGCTTCGTGGACCATATCCAATCGAAGTATTATTGACTCTACATCTTAAATTTGTTTCCTTTTCGTCTTCTGCACTGCCTGTACCTAGGCCACACTGTGATAAGATTGTCTTTCTAAAGTACGTATCTGCCATCATGTTTCTAACTGAAAAAATCTTCAATGGCTGTTCAACACCTGAGAATGAAAGTCAAAACTTCTGGGCATAACAAACAAGGTCCTCCAGAATTAGATCTTGCCCACCTAGTCTTTGAATGAGGTGCATCAAAACACTGAATGGTCCCCAATATTTTGTGCTTTTTCACAGCTTCCTGTCTTTGTGTACCCTTTTCCTTCTACCTAGAATCCCTCCTCCCCTTCCTCTGCCCACTGATCCCCCCTTTATCTTCATGACCCAATTAAAATGTCTTTCCGAAAATCTTCCCAGACAAGCCAGGCTGGCTGAATCACTCCCACCTCTTCTCCGAGCCCTCACGGCACATCTACTTCTGTCACAGCATGAATGTCTTCTATACTGAAAGCTGGGAGAATATTTTCATCAGCTTTTTCAACAATTAGTGAAAAGAGACTGGGTCATATTCGTCTAACCTAGTGAATGAATAGATACAGATTTCTGAATTCTGTATCCACAATTCAACCTGAGGCAATTTCTGTGAGGAGGACATTACTAGAGTGTTTATTTAGTTACAGAGCAGAGTTTTGCATATGAGGTGGGACATTTTGGACACTGTAATGAGAAGGGAGGGAGTGGACTGTCCATGGGCTACATGAAATTTCAAGGGGCAGCAGAAAGCTTTTTCCTCAAAGTGTACATATTAACTGAAAAGAATGACCTTAGTATTTTATTATTAATAATATTACAAGTAATTTCTAAGGATTGAGTACATACGTCAGAAAACCATTCCAGGAGGTTTTTACAAAATCTGTGAGACAGCTAATACATATTTGCGGAAGGCATTAAAATTTGGAAATACCAGTTAAATAGGGCTTTTTACCAAGAAGCTGTTTTTTACATCCTATTTTTTTCCTTAACGAAACAGGCTGCTCTACTATAAGAAAAGAAAAATTACATAATAAAACTACAGCTGATCAGATTTTTATCATAAATTGTCGTTACTAAAACCCTCATCTCTTTATCTCTCTACACAAACAATACAAATTAGGAAAAAAATATATTTAGTGCTAAAGCCACATAGAATGATTTGGACGTGCTTGATTTAATTCAGGTACAACATGCAGGTGAAATTTTATTAATTAATTTTTCTATTATCTGTATCAGTACATGTTTTAATAAATAGGAAATATATATTTTTGAAAAATTAGAAAACCACATTATAACCTTTTTTTTCCTAATGGTAATTATCACCTAAATTTATCACGAAGCATTTCACCTGGTATCTTGCGTCTGCATTGTTCATTTTTCCAATATAGTACACAAAACTAATTATCCCACGTTAGATATGTTTTAGTATGAGTTGAAAAAACACTAAAAGAGAAACACTTCAATTG